>NC_044585.1:8788196-9148196 GCF_901933205.1 Camarhynchus parvulus
CTTTTCATTTTCAACTTAGGTACAAGTTAAGCAAATTTTGGTATGGAACATTTTGCTATAATGTTTTATTCCACACTACATCCCAGTGTTTACACTGAGTTCTCAGATATACAGCTGCCATAGACTTACAGAAATCCTGGGGTGTTCATATTCTTTGTTACATGCTTAATTTAAAAAAATATATAATTTATTTTATTTAGTTATATGTCTCTGTATTACTGACAGTGAACTAAAAATACCACTGCTGAAGAGGGTAAAATTATTAAAGAATTGGACAAGGTGTGGTGCTTTGTATGAGTTAAACTTTCTATGGGAAGAATCTTGTTTCTGTTATCCTACCCATTACCATTTGGAATCATTCTGTGGTGCCATAGTTATTAACTTCCTGCAACATTGTCTTCTTTCTCTGCTGTACCTTCCCCTCCTCTGCAGACTGTGTCAATGAGGAGTACTGGTTTGGGAGGGACAAAAGCTGTGATTACAGCTTTTCTAAGCTGGGATTGTCTGAGACTGGCTTCTACCAAAATTATAGCAAGAAGCACTTCCGAATTTTCAGGGTAAGTGCTAAAACTGTTAATTCTGTCTGTTTTGGCATAATTTAAAAAGAGACTTTGGGGCAGAGATCCTAAAGAAATCAAAGTATCTTCAGGGTTAACTCCTTTAACGTGACTTTTGGCGATGCCCCATTCATGTGGTTTATGAAATAAACTCAGTCTCATTTCTTGAGTCAACAATAGTAAATTTCTAGTGTATCATGTCTTTATTGTAAAGTCATTTGTTCTTTACTGTCATCTTCCCCATTTTTTCCCTTTGAGGAAATGGGTCCAAGAAATTCCTATGTTGCCTACATTGAAGACCACAGTGCAAATGGGACATTTGTTAATAGAGAGCTCGTTGGAAGAGGGAGGAGGCTTCCACTGACACACAACTCTGAAATTGCATTGTCTGTACAGACCAATAAGGGTAAAATGTGCTTTAACTTAAGTAGATTTTTCATGTATTGACCAGGAGGTTGTTTCTGCATTGATTTGAGTGTGTTTCTTGGGAGCTGAGCTGCTTCATGAGCACATCTCATTAATAGATGTTTTAGTACTCACATAAAAATTATCCATGTCAACCCTAGGAAAAAACCTGAAAAAGAGAACTTAAAGAAATCTGTATCAGGCAGCACCTTACTAGAGTATAAACTTTTATAGGTTTTTTCCTCTTTGTGAAACCCTTTTGGGCTTCAGTAGCTGTGGATATGATGGTGGGAACAGGGGAATCAGACTATTCAAGAAAAGTTGAAAAAACCCTCCCAGATACCTAACAAAATACTGCATAATAAATAGAAAATCCTCTTAAAAATAAACAGGGCTGGGCTTTTGTTTCTTTGTCTTTGATTTTCCACTAAGATGCTGTCTTCTTGATTATTACTTCTCTTTGATCTTTGCTGGAACATTGAAATTTTTGCTCCTTTTGTCCTTAAATGTAATCAATTACTTAAAGACTGTTGTGAATTTAATCCCAGAATGTAATTTTTTAGTAATAAGATCACCTTGCTAACCCATAGCTGGTATAATTTATAACATATATTTAGTTTTTCCTCTAGCAGGCAGTATTTTCTCAGTTATATTGTTGACTATAAAAGCTCACAAAACATTGCTGTTTCTTGTAATAAAAAAATTAAACCTAATAATAGGAAAATTATCTCCACTTGTCTTCCCAGTGTTTGTATTTTCTGATCTTATGGTGGATGATCAGATGATGTTTCCTAAAGAATTCAGAGAGAAATATATTATGTCAAAGACTTTGGGAAGGTAAGCATCCTTCTTCCCTCAGTAGAAAGGGTTAACATCATTATCATTATCAGTATCTTGTGCTGGAATTATTACCAATATTAACTGAGCTGCTGTTTTAAAAGAAAAAAGGAAAAAAATGAATGATAACATGGGAATAAATATTACAACAATTTAAATAAATTTTACAACAATTTAAACAGGAGTTTCAGCTTTGTCTCTCTAATTGGTTTGGGGTTTGTAACCTACCACCAATTGCAAAAACCAGGTTTTGTTTGGGTTGGTTTTTTTTTCTGTAGAAGGGAACGAAGTCTGTAAATTCTTACTGTGTTTTTAAAGTTAGTATATTAATTTATTCAGCTATTGGAAGTAGAAGGAAGAGCTTTATGTTAGAATACAGCTTCCTACAATATCACTGTTGAGGCCTTCAGATGAAACGAACTCTCCAGGAAAAAGGAGACAGAAGCTATTTTAAATGGGAGCTGGTTTTTTTCTCTTTTGGAAGCAGTGAAGAATCTAGAAGAGAATAATTAAGTAGGAACAAATCTGAGTGGAAAACAGAAGATTTTCTTTCTGTAATATAATTGCTATTTAGTAAAAATACAAGTATTGTCACATCTGTTCCTCAGATTTGTGCAGTGTTAAGAGAACTCATTCCTAAGTTCTCGTCTCCTAAATTCCTTTGCATGAAGGAGATGCTGACAGAGCTTGTCCTTCCTACCTGCCAGCACTTCTGGTATAAACAGAATATTGACTCCTGCAGTTTTGAATGAATGGCCCCTGACAGCACTTGTGTTTAAATAGATTTCTAACTCTTGAATGTTTCCTGAGAAGTACTGTAGACTTTAGCTGTTGAGTACTTCCTCAGAACAGGCAATGTGCCTTATTCAGAAAGTTAGAAAGCAGCCAGCTCCAAATTATGCTTTCATTTGCCTGCACTTGTCACACAGATTGTTGACAGAGCTGTGCTCTTGTTGCAGTGGTGCCTGTGGAGAAGTCAAACTGGCATTTGAGAAGAGCACCTGTAACAAAGTTGCAGTGAAAATCATCAATAAACGGAAGTTTGTGGCAAGTGGCCTGAGTGAAGAAGTAAGTATTTTTGTCTGTCTGTCTTGGCCACCTTGCAGTGGTCCTGGAATATTTGGTAACTTCTCAGACTCTTCAGCTATTTTCAAATAAGAATTTTCTTACTCAAGGTCTTCAGTATTTAATTTAAAAATGCTTTTTGATCTTGTATGATGTACATATTCTTGTTTTTATTCCTTGACCACATTATGTTCACCATTTAGGACTTTTAATGGGATTTATCCAATGGGTGGTGTGGAGTCTTGCAGGGTTTGGTTTATGTCCTAAAATGCATCAGATAGACACATGATAACCAGCACAGTCTTGACCAAAAAGTGTACCAACTAAGCTAATTTTGTTGAATGCTCCATCATAATACATTTGAAGAAAATTGTATGAAGCCTTTAGGGAAGGCCTAATGGCAGAAGCCAGAATTTGGAGAAGTACAAAGACAACTGGCTCAAGATGCTGTTGTGAATTATAATTACTGCTACATGGCATTCCACAAAACAGACACAGGAGTATATCTGGAATGTTGTGTATGGGTTCAGTTGTGTGTTCCAAGATTGATTTGGATTGGAAGAAGAGCAAAAAAATCCCTGCTGAGCTGATTTCATTAGTTGAGCCTTAGCCACGGGTTAGAGAATCTGTTTATGTTATCTTGCAAAATAGTAGCATGTAATTTTAGGTTGGCCCATCTGCAAAGCATCTTGGAGGGAGAAAAGCTGTTTAAATTCAAGTATATAAGCAAAAAGTATTTTATTTTTTTTAATTTGGAAGCTAGTTGGGGATATCTAACCTGCAGTGAAATTACATGTCTGGAGCAATATCTTGATCCAGATAGTGACAGCACACTGTTTATTTAATTCACTGAAGGTATCTGATCATTTTATGGAAAATAAAATTGTATGTTATGGTCACTTAGAGTAGCAAAAGGCCTGGAATTATATATTTCCTGGTACTGTCTCTTATTTCTCATATGTCTTATTCCAGAACAGCTCTGTCTTACCCAATATGGTATTTGATTCTTTTAATAGAACCCAGGTTTAAATATCAATACAGAAATAGAAATTTTGAAGAAAATAGATCATGTGAGTATTACTGTAGATTTTTATTATTTTTTGCTCTCTCCTGTATGTACTTGTTTAGTTTACTGACCTTAGTGTAGTAATGAAAGAGCAATTTTATCCATTCAGAAATGTGTTAAAAGGGATATATAATTTTCCTTGTAAATTATTGAATGGATCTTTTTTTCTTCTTTTAAATGTATTATATCCTAACAGATTTGAGACTTTAAAGCTTTGGATACTGAGATGTAAATTTGAGAAGGAACATAACAGGAGAAGTTTTAACTGAGCCCTTGTAGCAGAAATTTTTATTTGATGCAAGTTTTTGTAGATGCTGCAAAACAACTGAATATAAAGACTAGTTAGTTTTCACTGGCAATTTCTTGAATTTGTATCCTCTCTTTCCTCTGCATGTAAAATACATAAAATGTTGAGGGTGTGGTCTGGGGTGCTTGCAAGTCACTTGTGTTAAGTGTTAGCTTAAGTGACCTGGTTTGAAATACTTAAACAAGAACTTTGGGATTAATTTTTACAAATTATTCTATTTGTGTGTCTGTATTTGTGTTTCCTTTTTTGTTAGCCTTGCTTAATCAAGATTAAAAACTTCTTCGAAGCAGAGGATTACTACATTGTTTTGGAACTGTAAGTAGCCTGTTTGAAAGTAAATGCATAAAATGAATTTTTTTTTATAGCCACAATGAACTGTGGAGGTTTTGCTTTTCTTATTTTGTTTTCCTTTTGCTGGCCTCCATTTTCCTCTAAAACCTTTGTAAGATTAGGAGCTAGGATAACCAGGAGAAATCATCCTTTATTCTTTGTAGGCACTCAGGGCTTGGGTATTGTTTGCTCTGCTGCTTTTGTGGATTGCTGCTTTTTTTTTTTTTTTTTATTTTTGAGCTTGTAAGTGGAGGCTGATCAAAAATCATGTAACAGCTCCCAGTGCAAACTCAAGAGATTGACCTTAACTCAGCCATGCATGTGCTGTGTTTAGGATGTTGCTCACTCATTTTCAGAAATCTATTCTTTCTCTGTAGCCAGAATAGCCAAATGTTTTGGTCTTAGTCTTGTCTAATGAGATGAATCTTTTGGAAGTTATATGTTGGTTTGTTAGCTTGCATTTGTTTTAGGATGGAAGGAGGAGAATTGTATGACAGAGTGTCAAGGCCAATCAAGATGAAAGAAGATATCTGCAAGTTGTACTTTTATCAGATGCTGCTGGCAGTAAAGGTACATCATCGTGAGTTCTACCAAAAAAAAGTCACTCAGATGAATTCTTCTGTCACTTGTCATTGCTGAAACCCATGTAAGCAATCAGCACAGTGTTCTTAACAAGTTGGTTTAACAAGAGAGAGACAGAAAAGCAGAATTCCTACAAAGGTGACACAGAACGTGGGTCTGCACACTGTGCTTGCATGAGATTTGACATTTGAAGCATAATGATTTCTAAGGTGCTTTTTTGTTTCTTTGTGATGGTGTTTTGGTGTGGGTGTTGTTTTGTTTTGTTTTGTTTTCGTTTTACTTTGTTTTTTTTAAGAGACAGTCCCATGTTAGGAAGCTTTAAATATTTGCCCTCTTACACAGCCATTTCAGTTATCCTGCCATTGCTATGAGAAAAAATGGAAAGCTTACATTTTAAAATAAGTTAATAATGTGTTTTTCCTTAATTACCCATCTGTATGTATTTAGTATCTTCATGACAATGGAATTATACACCGAGATCTAAAGCCAGAAAATGTGCTGCTTTCATCTACTGAAGAAACATGTCTTGTAAAGGTAAGGAAACTTACATTTCTTATTAATGGAGAAATTTGGGAGTGTTCCTTCACATTCTTCTTGATATTTCATTGGACACAGCCAAAAAGATATTATGGAATTAGTCGTACAAACCATGAAGTAACTTGAAACACAGACCTTTTTTTTTATAATTGTAATTTTACTTTTATGGATATTTCAACCCATACACTGCATATGTATTTTCAAATGTCAATGATTTTTTTCCCCTATAAAATCTAAATTCTTGAATTACAGACAGCATTCCCACAAATGTCCAGGCTGTGTGGTGACAGTGATTTTTTTCTTTTGTTCTTTTGGTTTTTTTTTGGGGGTGGGGGGAAATTAGGGTTGTGTATTTTCTTTTGTGTTGTTTTTATTTTCCCCCAGAGAAAGCATTTACTATATTTGTATGCTGAAATGCTTATTTTTCACATAAACTCTTCTAATAGGCTACAATACATTTATTCTGTAGTTGTCCATTTATATCCATATCTTAGAGTATTTTTGCTAGTGTAAAGTGTGATCCTTTGTCATATTTTTCCCTCTTCCTCCTCTCCCATTCTCACTTAATAATGTTTGGGGTGACTTCTATTCATAGTCATGTACTGGAACTGGCTTGGAAGGAAGAAACTTAATGCTACCTCCTGATGTATGTCTACAATGTGATGTGTTCTAGTACACTCCATCCTAATATGTAATGTGGTGTTACCATTTTTAAATGCAAGATTACAGATTTTGGACAATCCAAGATTCTTGGAGAAGCTTCTCTTATGAAAACATTATGTGGTACTCCCATGTATCTTGCTCCTGAGGTTCTAAATTCACTTGGGACTGCTGGATACAGCCGAGCTGTGGACTGCTGGAGTTTAGGAGTTATTCTTTTTGTATGGTAAGATATTGTGGAGATGTACCTTCACTGGGCAGTCTGTGACATACATGGCTTGAGACTTGGCAACTTCAGTGTCTATATGAGGAAGTGAAAGTTTAAAACTCTACAAGTATAAAAACACTACGATAGCAGATGCTTTAAAATGTGTGATTTCAGTGTTTCATTTGCTATGAGAAATTCTGTGCTATTTTACTTCTTTTCTTTTATACAGCTTGTGTGGATATCCACCATTCAATGAGCAAAACACTCAACTCTCTCTGAGGGATCAAATCACTCATGGAAAATACACATTTATTCCAAAAGAGTGGAAGCATGTGTCAGACATGGGTATGACTCCAGCACAGTGGATAGCAAAATATCTACCTCTTTTCTTGGTGTTTTTGTTTTCCTTTATCCTCCCTTCAGCTGCATGGCACACTGTTAATATGTTTAGTTTTTAAGCTAATATATTAAATATATTTTTTGAAGTTCATAGTTAAAGCATTAAAAAGAGAACATACTTTATTATTGAAGAGATTTCTTAGTAGTATTTAGCATAATTAACCACACAAGTATAGAGTTTGTGGGCACATACATCTATTTCCCTTCTTTTCACTTTTTCTTCTGACTTTATCAAGCTGGTCTACAGACTTTGCCTAAAGATTCTTCAAGTGTTGAACCAAAAATACCAGGAATTTAAGGAAAACTAGTTAGAATTCCAAAAACCAAACGTTCCAAGAGAGTCCTTTCATGGTGCTAGTCTTTGAGCTGAAAGTGTCAGTCACATTTGAGGAATCATCTATTATGTTTGGCCCACTGTAAGTGAAGTAGTCTGTGAAACTGAGTTTTTGCATAGCAAACTAAAATGATAATTACTGTCTGTGTGCTTTTAGTTTTTCAGGACATTTTATATGCACAAAATAATAATGGTATTTATCTTGGACACTTCTTTGTATGTGCAGAGGAGTTTCTAATAAATGATGTGGTCATCCTTTGTCTAATAAATTTATCAAATATAACTCCTTCCTGGATAGTTTGGACCTTATTCAATATTAAGTCAAACATTCATGAGAATGTACAATCTTAACATAATTTCCATAGCCCTACTTGTATGTATTCAGAATAATCTGATCAAATGATAAGTAAATCTTGCTGAAAATCCTTTATGGGAGATTTGGAGTAATAAAATACAATATAAATGCCACATTTTCACAGCGTCTACTAAGCAGCTTCCTAAGAAGATGAAACTTTATGTTCAGCATACATGTGTATGTCCTGTCTCTCCTCTCCCACTTTCCCAGATGGATAATCTCCTTTCCAAGACACTGTAAACCAGGATAAATTAAGCTGTCGTTGCTTTTCAACAGTAATACTGAAGCTTTTAGGGAAGTGCTGAGCCTCCTGTGCATGCTCAGAACATAAACTGTGTATATGCTAAATACATCTCTGGGTAATTCTGGTGTACTGAGAATTGTTGAGTTGTGTATATGTGAAGGAAAGATGAAAGATGGTTGCAGTTTGCAGCCCTTCCCATGCATAGCAAAAAGAAAAGGGATCTGCCCAGCCTGCACTTGTATGCATTGCTCTGAAGGGGTGTAAGGCACATTGTCACACATGGTTCTGGTGTAGGCATATTTCAGGTAATGAATGTGTTGATCACATGCCAACTAGCTCATTTTATTGTCTTAGCTCTGGATCTGGTGAAGAAGCTGTTAGTGGTGGATCCAAGCAAACGTCTTACCACAGAGGAGGCCTTAGAGCATCCTTGGCTGCAGGTAGGAATTGGGTTTTAAGTGAAAGCTGAGTTGTTTGAGGGATAACTTGTTCATGTCCTGTGTTTTCAAAGATTTAGTCCCTGTAGAGAGACTGCAAAAGCAGCATGGAGTAGTCTCCTGAATACTTTCTGTCAATACAATAAGCAGCTTCTGCATCCCTTCTGAGACACCTCTTCCCAGAACGCTTTCACATGTGAGATCAAGATGTGGTTTTTAGACCCCAGGTCTGAGTGTGGTTCTGGTAGGATGGACCTCTCCTGAGCATTGGAACAGAGCCCATCTCCTCAGGTGTTTGTGTGGGCAGGCAGTGCAGTTTGTTTCTGGCAAGCATCCAATACTAGTTGGTTTTTACTCTGCTGTGCAGGAATAAATGTCCCTGGTTTGGGAACCCTCTGAGTAGGAAGTGATGGTTTCCCTGCTTCCTGTTACAGTCTAATTAGGTTTGAGAGGGATAGTCTTTAGGTGGTCTTTTCTTAATTTTAGCAGAGGTAGCTATGAGCTTTCTTGAATATTTTTGCTTAAAGAGGCTGAAAAATGTCACCCAGCCTACATCTGAGCCGTGCAACAGGTTCTGTTTATTCACACCAAGCACAAGGCTATTCCTGTTCCCCCACTGGGAACAGGAGAATTTCAGATGCTTTGGTAAAGAGCATAAGAAATGGGGGAAGCGAGGGAGTATCCCTCAGTGCTCAACAGCTGATAGTGTTCTGAGACAAAAAACATGTGTGGATTACTCTTTAAAGTGATTAACTTGTCTTGATTATGCTCCTGGGCATCAGGAAGCATTTCCTGGCATTCATGGGGTTTACTTACTCTAGTTTTGTGTGTAACATCTACAGTGAGTTGATCAGAAATAGATTCTTACATTTGAATTACAAATCTGAGCAGAAAAAATATTCAGAACCATGCAACATTGATTTTAAGAATTGCTGATATGCATAAGGGGGAAGGGGAAATAGATGATTGATTTAGATGAGCTAAGAATTTAAGATATTTCAGTATATATATTCAAGTTGTTATTAACTTGATTATATTTTCCATGTAAAGACATCTCTTACTGTTAGGTTTAATTTTGAAGACAGGACAGAAGGTTCCAGAAAACATCATAGCCATAAATCCAGATGCCATCTAGCACTCAGCTGCTGTTCTTTGAGCTGTTTCCCTGCAGGGGCTGTTGTTAAGAGTGTCAGGTGTTCATGAGTGATGTAGACTGCCTGCTTGGAAGGCCAGCATCCAGCATGCTCAGTTTAGGATATCACACATCTCATAGCACCAAAAGAGCTCCCCAGTCCTGTTCCTGTGAGCAGTGAGGAGTTACTGGCTCCTCTCTCCCTCTTGTGTTGTCTGGAAGTATCGAAGTCAGCAGGAAAAACCCCATTGTCTCTGTGACCAGCTGATGCCTGTTAGCCCTCTGATCATTTTGGGGGCACTAGGAAATTTTTAAATTTTTTACTAGAAGTAAGCATGTTCTGCATATTTATTTAAACTAGTAGTGCTTTCAAATTAATGTTTTCAAAACAAGTTGTTTTCTCCATTCTTTGTTCAAATCTAGAAGTTTAAAACTTGTTGAGCTGTGTAAACCTAAGTACTGCTCAGTAGAAACGTTTTCTTACCTATATTTACTTAATAAAACATTTTTTAAAGGCATATAAACCATTATTGCTGTTTCTGCCTCTGAAATCTTCACTGAAGTTTTTTGAATGGTACAAGATTAGTTTGGTTGCATGCTGAAGAAAAACCCACAGGTCTTTGTTACATCAATGGAAAAATATTTCTTACCTTATCCATCAATTCAATTGTAGCCACAACCAAATCAGGTGAAGTGGAAAAAAAAACAAGTCAAAATTCTATATAAAATTAAATGGATATTCGAGTTAAATCCTTTTTGTAGCACTTAGGAATAGTTAAATAAAAAAGGAGATACTGCAATACTGCATTGCTTAGGAAAAGGACCCTCTCCACTGCCTTCACCTAAAAAAACTCAGTTAAAACAGCTGAAATCCTTAAGACCTCAATGATCTTTATTTCTAATTGTCTCTAGCACTGAATGTCCCATTCACTTCTCTTTGATTTTCCCAATCTTTGCTTTTCCCTTAAATACTCTATATACTACTTAGATGCTGTTTTTTTTTGCAGGATGAGGATATGAAAGCTACATTTGAACAGCTACTTGCTCAGACACGTACCAATATAAACTCACCAGAAACATCAAAAATGGTATGTGCAATAGATATTTGAAGATTCATATTTGATGCATAGAGAAACTAGGTTTTGAAGTAATCTTTAATAAGAAAATCAGTTAATTTTGAGACTTCAGAAAAATGTACGCTTGTATACGGTAGCCTGCTGGTTAGTTCTGTTTCCTGAAGAACAGCAATGGATTTCCATGTTTTGTCAACACTTTGTTTAAATGTATAGAAACACTTGCCTAGGCTTTAAAGGATTATTCCTGTATTTAGAATAAAATTTTTGAATGTATTTTTTTAATGGATTAAAGTCACTAATGTTTAGTATTGAAGTAAAAATTCTCCTGCTGGTGCAAGGTTAGGACAGCATTGTGCCATTCATCACCAGATGCTAATTAGGAAAATTGTGAACAGTGGCTGTTTCAAGCTGGGAGCAATGTCTTATATCAGAACCATCAAATATAATTAGATGGATCTTGGGAGAGAAACATGGGTTAGTTTTTGGTCACACTGTCCAACACCTCTAGTTCTGGAGCAAGCAGAAAGTCAGGTTCTGCCTCACCTAGTTTCCTGGAGCAATCCTCCTGTGTTTTTCTTGCAGCCAACCACAACGAGAAAGCGTCCCCACGAAAATGAGGAAGACAATGGCTCTGCTAAACGTGCTGTTCCTTCTACCTCCTATCAGAAAATGAGGTGAAAAGCAAGAGAAAATGACTTTGTTAATGACAGCTTTTTTACGGAGAGCAGAATTTTTTATTAAGAAAAATCTTAATAATGGAATAAACTGTTGAAGATGTATAATTTTCAAATAAAAGTAACTTTGTAAGACTGAAGTGACTGCTGTGAATGCATGAGAATCTGCACAATTAGTCATGTTCTAGTCCATCCAGCTGTCTGACTTGAGGAAAGTATCAGAAAAACTCCTGAACTAATTTACTAACACTTTTTTAGGCTAGCTTTATCCCCACCTACATTCTCTGTTTCTTCTTTTCCAATTTCTAGGTTAGGCATGGAAATAATGGTTAGTCCTAAGAGATGAGAAGGAATACTAAACTTGCTGAGTTTTTGCCTGAGACACCAGCATTACCTGACACAATGCTGCCCACAGACTTCTGAGGACACTTAGACTATTCAGTTCAGATGTAAAACTTCTGATGCATCTTGAGGTGCTCTGGGCTTCAGGTAAAGCTCCCCAGTAAATGCTGGACTGGCAGAATCATAGCACTGTGCACTGGGATGGGGCTGATTGGCTTCCAAAGCAACAATTACCATCTGCATGGTGTTTTAACCCGTGTGTACCATGCTTATTTCCCAGAGGAGGGATGAGTAAGAGGAAACATGATAACAGGAGATGAAATGAAGATGTATAAATTCCTGTCAGGGAAGAACTAGGAATTGGACTGAGAGGAAAAAGTTGCTTGCCTGTTAGGTGAAAATTTTGAACTGTGTGCCTCTTATTAAAGGATTACTGATTGTTATCATTACTGACTGAGAGAACAGTTTAGTAACTCTGTTCTCCAACATGCAATTCTGGTTAAAGGCATCTACTCTAAGATTGTTGATTTGTAAAGAATAAAACCTAATGCATTATGGAATAAACTCATGTCAGGTAGGAATTAATATATTCATGAGTCACTTTCCGATATTAACCAATGTTAATGATAAAATGCCAATTCTTGTACATTGATACCTTTCTTAATGGGTTGGATGGAGAAACATCCATGGGCATCTGGATGGAAACAAAACCACTGGTTCCAGTCTACTCCAGATGCAGTGGGGTGGTGTGTCTGTCCTTGGGGAAGTGCCCTTCGGTACAAATCTGTCGGTGGCACATCCTCAGGGAGTTCTGGTGCTTACTGTAGCTCATTTGAAGTAGAAGGGAACACTCAGCTGCCATTTGCTACATAAAAGAATCACAGGATGCATTGAGCCAAATTTCTGTCCTGGTGTACTGCAAAAGCTGATACCTTTGGCCTTTGTTTACCAGTTACTTTAAAAAGACCTGCATCATGGCCGATGAGAAGGTAATTCCCTGTCAATTTGTTTTTAGATAGAAACAGAAATGGGATGGGTCAGGGGCTAGGGTCTACTATGTGATAAGAATGTGCTTGATGTGCCATTGAGAGTTAGATATTTTCTTGTAGGTAGAGGCTCAGTAGGAGCACGAAGACAGGTTTGGATTATTGTTACTGCTACCTTTAGGATAGTAAGAAGAGAACTAGTAGAGTTAGGAGCAAAACTGCTGGTATTGTGGAGAATAGAGCTGTTGTGGCTGTAGAGATGAGTTGGATGAGAAGGTATAATTTATACCTTCTATAATTTATTCCTCCATCTATTTTTACATCCCACAGTCGTTAGATAATCAGTAACTGCTTAGTTTGGGTCCTTTCCCTGGGTCCTGACTAACACCTGCTTTCCAATGATGTCCTAAATTTGATCTCACTCATTTGATGGCAAGCCTTTGGGCTGCTGGCCACGTGTTCATCATTTGATTGCAGAAAGCTTTCTGAAGTTTCAGACTCAGTTTTTTCTATGGAACAGTAAGTTTTGCTAAGGTGAAGTGGCAACCAATTTTCCCATAGATAAGAAATTATTTATCACTTATCTGCAGCACAAAAGTCTTCAGCATAATGCATTTTGTTCATTTCAAGAGGCAGGATGGGTCACAGCAGTTGGAAGTTGGGTTAACCAAGGTGCTGAGGCTCGCTGTGCCTGGCCAGTGCGGTGTCATTAGTGACCAGCATCACCACCTGCGGTCCCGTGTGGGCCCCGCTTACTCTCGAGCTCAGGCTGCCGCTGCTCTTGGCCGACGGTCCCCCACCCGTACGGCGACAGAGCCGTACCCTCCGTGAGGACGGAGCCCGTCCGTGCTGGCGGCGGGGCGAGCGCTGCTCCTGCCGGAGCCCGCAGAGGCGCGGCCGGGCCGGGGCAGCCCGGGCGGCAGCCGCAGGACGTCCGGCGCGGGCCCGGCGCCGTCGGGCGGGGGTGCCCGGGGTCCGGGCGGAGCCCAGCCCCGGGGCGGGGCCGGGGCACTGCGGGTCCCACTCAGCCGGGCCCGGAACGTGGCGCCGGGGGCCGGAGTGGGATCGGCCTGGCGGGGGCGGCGGCCCCGGCCCCCGCAGGAGAAGGAGGAGGAGGAGGAGCAGCGCGATGGAGCAACAGGCGCCGCCGCCCCGCCGGGGGCCGTGGCGGTGGGCCGGGCTCGGCAGGAGCAGGACGCGGAGCCTCCCCGGGTGAGTTGCTGCCGGACGGGCAGCGCTGGAGCGGCGGGGGAGGCGGGAAGGAGCCGCCGGGCCGGGCCGGACGCGGGCGGCGGGGAAGCTGCGGGGCGCGGGCTGGCGGCTGTCCCGGCGCGGAGCGGGACGGGGCTCGGCGGGGGCGCAGGCCCGGTGGCCCGAGGCGCGGCGAGGGGCCGGGCGGCGATGGGGCAGCTCCCGCCGGAGCTCCGGGGCCGCCAGGCCGAGCGCTCGGCTCCCTTCGCCCTGGGCACGCTGGGGTGCCGCGAGTGACCCCGCTGCGTGGGGGTCCCGCCGCAGTCCCGGCCGGGTCCCGGCCGTGAGGAGCGGCGGAGGGCCCGGGCCCGGCCCCGGTGCGGGGGCTGTGTGCCCCGAACGCCGCCGGCCGCCGCTAGCTGGAGCGGGACCCTCGCGAGCACAGAGCTCGGATGTCGGCATGGGCATTGTGCTCGCTCTGGCGCCCCCGTAAACAAACTCGAATCTCGTTGAAATGTACAAAGTTTGGAGGTGAGCGTGTCAGGTGTACTTGGCAGCGCTGCAGAGCTCCTTACCCTGCGTCAGTGGTACAGAAAGTTGTTAGGAACTTGGATATGAGGGCTTTGTCACTGGCAGAGCTTAGAGCCCGGAGATTGGGTTCAGTCAGCGCAGCAGGGGTGACAGCAGATGTCACCAATTTGTCACCAATGTGGCTGTGCCCGTGACTGAGCGCAGACTGGCGATCAGCGATGCTGCTCCGGGCAGCGGCTTGCGCTCCCCGAGCTCGGTGTTGCAGCCACAGGGATGCCCTTGGCTGTCGCCAGTGAATTTAGAGATGAAATCCAGCGAGCCGGGTGCCTGTGCCTTCTCGTCCTTCCTCATCTTCTCTTCTGGAGTTGTTCATAGTTTTAGTGTCTTTCCTTTTCCTTGGAGGTTTTCACGATCTTAGATGATATCTCTCCTGCGCTTTCTTCTGGTGTGGAACAAGAGCTCTTCAGGTGCTAATGGAACCCTTTATAGCCTCTTTGAAAGGGAAATGTGGCAAATGGATAAATTCCTAAACGGATGAGTGGATGTGCCTTGAACATTGCCCTAACAGGTGTTCCTCGAGTGAGCGAGGTTACTGTTCCTGCCTGGCTTTTGCTGAATTACTGGTCCATCAGTCCCTCGTGGCTGCCTCTGTCTCCATCTGGCTCACAGACAGATCGGAGGGAAAGATCTATTTTCTCATTGATAGTTTGTTATATATATATATTTATTATTAACAATAACTAGCTTTAAGAATTATGTATGAACCAAAAAGTACTGTTTAAATTTAACTATGGATTTATTACAATTGCAATTATTAGCAACATGTTATTACAATTACAGTTGTAATTATTACAATTTTTAGCAATATGTAGCATGCCTTAAATTAGGATGGATCTAACTGCTGTAACAAGTGCAGATCTCTCCAAGTTCAGTATTGAAAGCTCACAATTTTTTCCATTTAAAAAAAAAAATTCTTTAAGTAAAACCATTTTCTTTAGAAAATTTTGATTAAGCTCCAGTTAAGAAAAAAATCTGTTTCTTTCCTGTTGATAAGTTCATATCACCTGTGGTGGCTTAAGCCTCCAGTTCTGGTGGTCTTTCATTTGTTTCTGCAGTATTTCTGTTGAAATTCTGCTCTGTTTAGGAGAGGGTTGCATGTGATTGGCAGGGTTTCATATCACATTGTACCACACACTTTAGGAGTGTGGTACAGCCCGGCTGAAGTGCTGGCTGCTGGGAGGTATCAAGGACACACTTCATGTGTTTTATTTGTTCTTGGGCTCTTGCTGAAGCCAATTTCTATTGCAGAAAAACAGTAATTCCCCAGAATATGCAGAGAAACCATAAAACCATTTTACAGATTAAAATATAAGTTGTGTAGAAGTTTTCCTAGAAAGGGAAGCTCAGTTACAGATTTAAGCTGATTTTGGAAACCTATATTTAGCTTAAGTTCCTGTCACTCTTTTTTTCAGAATCCATTAGGAATGCCAATTTTTCTGCTTGCCTCTTTTTGGTTCTATTCTCTTCCTAATGCTTTAATAAGTATCTTGAGCTTTTTAGATAATTTAAAATATAAAAATTATACATATCACACTTACAGTATCTTTTTTGAAAATTTATAAGTAATTTTTTAAAAAGGTGTCTTAACTATGGACTTGCCACCCAAGACATCATCAAATTAAATAAATTATTTGCATTATGTAGCATTAAATAAGAGGAATTGCATACAAACCAACAAGCTCTGAGACGTAACACTGGTGTTTTGATAAAACATTTACTTTTGTACCACATTGTTTTCTTTAGTCCTCTTGGAGCAGAATGTGGATTTGCTGTTGTCTCTTCTCATTCGTACTGGAACTCACTGGGAATCTGTTCCCTATGGTTGCTCTGACACATCTTTCAGTGTGTATGGGCACTTCTTGTATTTGATGGATGTTCTGTAGAGAGGACTAAATTCAACAAGCTTGATCAGTGGAGACAAAAGTTCTTGTAAGAGAAGTTTTGCTGTATATTCAAGTCCCTGTTTGCTTTGGGGGCAGTTGGGAGTTAATTTCATCTTGAAAAAGACCAAGGAAGGTTGTGTGTGTTTTAACACTCCACTTGCAGGGCCTGCAGGGTTGAATCCTGACACCTTCTCCCAGAGGAGACGTTTTCACCAGTGAAGGAAATTTGTTGCTGAGTCTGATCTGAAGCAGATATTGTGGAAGCTTCTGTCTGACATGACACTAAGTGCTGCTTTCTGCTGTCTTGTGCTGGCTTGGAGAAGCACTGTTAAGAAGCTCATGCCATCTTTATGAGAAATATATGAGCTTCTAACTCAGACTTTCTCACTAAATCCTCCTCTGCACTTCATTAGAACCTTATTTGTTCTGCTGCACTGAGAAACTTCTGCTTTAGCATTGGTTTAGTACATGCAAGCACCTTCTGTAGCAAAATATTAGGCAGCCCAAAAATGTGCATTACCATCACCTTCCACTGTGTTAACAGGAGAGCAGCAGTGGTGAGCAGTGGAAAGTGGGGATGACTTTCTAATGAGTACTTTTTGTGAGTTGGTACCATAATCATAATCTTTTTTTTTTTGTGGTTTGAGTGCCAGAGTGACTCAGTTTTACTGTTTCAGGGTTTTTGCTTTTAGCTCATGATGTTTTACTGCCTTACGTAGTTCTCATGATAGCAGGAATTAAACAGGAACATATTCCACAAATTACCATCATAGTTTCCTTTTTTCTTTTTCATGAGATTGTTTAGCGTCACAGGATATTAGAGGCAGAAACCACTTCACTTGAAATGAGAGGATGTGTCCTCATGGATTCTCCTTGTTGTTACAGACTCACAGTGTGATCCTGGAAGGATCATTACCAGCTTTGTGTGTGCATTTGTTTGTGCATAATAAACTGCCAGAAAAGACAGCTGTGGTTGGACTTGTCTCACTGGTGCTCCTCGAGGTTGTGCTGGGTGTTTCGTGCCCTTGCAGAGGCCCCAGTGCTGAGGGTTCAGTAGCTCTTGGTGGTCCTGGGCTTGCAGCTCCAGCAAAGTCCCTGTGGTCAGGCAGAGGGGTGGGTGAGGTGCCACTGATGCCCCTGAGCTCTCCAGGGGCAGCTGTGCCTTCACACTGGCTGTGCTTTCCTACCAGGCCAGCCTCACAGATGAAAGGAAAAGAGGTTCAGTCTACTGCAGGACAAGAAACAGTACATTTACTGACACATAGGAGATTTGGATATTAGGAAAAATATTTAAATAATGAAAATTTTGAAGCAGTATAAGGAGATTGTCTGAGTAAAGCATAGAATCTCCTTCAAGAGAAAAGTTTAGAAAAAGTTTGGACCAACACACAAACACTGTCAGAAAAGAATGGATATAATAAGAAAAGCAAGAAATCAGTAGTTTCTAACTTGATGCTTTTCTATTGTTGTTATTTGACTTAGGGAAGAAGGGAAAAAAAAGTCTATAGACCAATTGATCCTTGTGACAGGATGTCAGTTTGCAGCTTGCTTCCCTTTCCACCTTTAAAAATATTCCCCAGCTGGCTCTGGTAATGTATTTAAGCCCTGTGGTTGTTGTGTTGTGGTAACAATATGTGATATTGTTAAACTTTTTCAATTTGCAGGACTGAAACTAGATGACACCAATCGTAATTATAGTAGTCTGAACCTTTAATGAATATTTTCAAATACTTCGTATGTTACCATATGTATTGTGTTGCCTGTTGCCAGATACTGTTGCTGCACAAGTCCCAACTGCCTTGTGATGAGAGTTGGACTAAGATGTTCTGCTGAGTTCTTGAGTGTCCTTGGGAGGGAGTAGGGTTTGCATGACAGAAACAGTCACTGACTGCAAAGGAGTTGTTGAGGAAAATGTGCAATGTAGAAAGTTAAGTAAGGAGAAAAAGTGTACCACAGTCAATGGAACTAGGATTTTCTACAGCTCACTTTAAATAATGTCTTATAAATAGAAGCCTTAAATATTTTTCTTTGTTATTTTGTATTACCTGGAGTTGTCAGTGTGGGAGGGTAGCTCTGCCAAGAATGACTGTTCTGTTGTTAAAATAAATTGTATGTCCCACTTACTTCTGTGAGTGTATGTGGTTCTAAAAACTCCTCCTTCCCTTCCTAAATGTGAACAATTTGCAGCTGCATGTTGTTGGGTTTAGAGGTTTGTGAGCAGAGGTTGCAGGGCAGGTTCTTTGGTTTGGAGAGATTTTACACATTTTTCCATTGTCTGTGTATGCCTGTGCTTCTCTGTGATATCAAACTTCAGATGTACCAACATCAACTTAATATTCAGAGCTGCCACCTGTTCTCTACATGGCAACTCTGCTTAGTGGTGTAGAATCCAGTAGCATGGCTGAGGAGAAGAGCACTTCTGTGTGTGGAGTGCAGCATATGTAAACAGACTGCAGCTGCTCTTGTGTCTAGAAGACATCATTCATATGGAATGATATGTTTTGCAAGACTCTTTCTGTTACTCCTGTACCCTCAAAAAGAGATGCAATAGATAAACAATTTACTTTTTTAAGAATCTGGTTCTGAATTCATCATTTGTTCTGCAGTGATGCTGGTGGCTTTAATTTTTGCTGTACAGTTTCTAATAGTTTAATCTCTTTTTTGAGTAGCATTTCTTAACACTAACATACAATTTCTCCCTTTTCCCCCCCTGTCAGCTTTCTTTCTGTGGATCAAAATCCTTGAGAAGAAAAAGTCCTGACAGTCCCATGTTGAGCAAAGCTGAGTTTGTGGAGAAGGTTCGGCAGAGCAACCAGGCTTGCCATGAGGGCGATTTCCACACGGCCATCGTGCTCTACAACGAGGCCCTGGGCGTGGACCCCCAGAACTGCATCCTCTACAGCAACCGTTCTGCAGCCTACATGAAAATCCACCAGTATGACAAGGCCCTGGATGACGCCATCAAGGCACGACTCCTCAATCCCAAATGGCCAAAGGTAAGGAACTATATTTGTCTTCTGTGTATTATTGTTCTTCTGGGGAAGGAGGAACTCCTGTGGGGTTGTTGGTCACATATAGTCACATAGCAACTTCACCTTGAACTTAAATTTCTGCTTTCATGCACTGCCAAATAGGGAAGGCTCTCCATTCATTTGCTTGAGCACAAGAGAATAAGGCAACATGGACACATGCTACCTCAGTTTGTCTTCCAAGAGTTATATGCCTTAGCAGGATAATTAGATAGTAATGGCTTAAATCTAAATCACAATTTAAGCAACATTTTGGATAAAGATTAGTATCTAGTATATGTATATTAATATATGTAGCACCCAGTGTAAAAGAGTGCGTGTATTTCTGTACTAAAGTCTGGTTTTGCTAAAAGCTCCAGGTAATAATGTTGGGGAAGATGAAACAGGAAAGCCTTGTAAATATGATTGCCTGGCAACAGATTTTGAGACTATGGAAACTATAAGTGAGATTGAAATGAAAGCAAGCTTTGAGATACCTTAATTACTAAACAACTGGAAAACAGTGGTATGGCCAGCTGAAGGTAATGCCCTTTTGATGAGACAATACCCTTGTGGTGGTGTTCACAGGGTCCCAGGACGAGGGAAGAGAAGAGAATCTTGACTCCATGTTTTGGAAGGCTGATTTATTATTTTATGATATATATTGTATTAAAAGAAAATGATATACGAAAACTATACTAAAAGAATAGAAGCAAGGATTTCATCAGAAGGCTAGTGGGGAGTAGGAATGGAATGGAATGATGATAAAATCTTGTGACTGACCAGAGAGTCTGAGACAGCTGGACTGTGATTGGCCATTAATTAAAAACAACCACATAAGACCAATCAAAGATGCACCTGTTGCATTCCACAGCAGCAGATAATCATTGTTTTTCTTTTCCTTTGAGGCTTCTCAGCTTCTCAGGCGAAAAAATCCAGGCAAAAGGATTTTTCATAAGATATGTCTGTGACATGCCCTCTGCTTGCAGGCAGGTCCAAGGGTCAGAGTAGACCCTACTAGCTCGGCAGAAGGGGTCCAAAGAGGAGTTTTTAGGGTTTAAAATGTAACACAGTATGGTAATATAATGATTCTTATAGGCTGTAAGGAAATGCTGTAGGATTTGTATCTTGGACTAGATTGGTTAGTGAGAATGAGAATATTCAACACAGAAGAAGATTTATCGTATTGTAACGGGAACCACGCTCTCTCTCATCCTCTTTACCACCCTCTTGCCTTCTCTCTCTTTCCCACTCTCTTTACTTCTCTCAGGCCTGCTCTGAGCTGTGCCTGGCAGCTCCCAGCAGGGCCCTGCACCCAGGACCTTTGCAATAAACCCCAAGTTCCTGACCTGGCTTCAGAGATCTCTCATCTCTGTCTGTCCTGACCATCCTACCCACCATTGGTCCTACATAATAATACATTTTCTCTTTAAAAGTTGTTTGACTTGAATTACCTGTTTAGTATTAAGCAGTTTTCTGTGTAAGCATACTGTTCCCCAATGGGAGTATGCTACTATTTTACTGTTTTAACACAGCATGGTTCCTGGGTTGTGAAGACCAGACATCTGTTTTAATGTTTAATGTAGTCAGTATTCATCAGCATCCAGGAACATGTGGTTCCAAAACTTTGAGAGGTAGCATAGACATTCTTATTAGTACATTAGAAAGATAAGGTCTTTCAAAATGCTGTTCAGAGTGTTTGTTTGTAGTATATTTTGGACAAACATTTGAAGAAATATGTATCTTGGCATTCTCACTAAGACCTGACTATGTAAGGAAACATTTGTAAAGAGTAAATGATGTTGGTTGCCTCTTCCTCCTGGGCGTGCTTCCCACCAGCTGCCATTGATTGCTCCAGTAGCTGCCTGGCCTTGGCTAGTCCAGGGCCAGCCCTTTGCATGCTAATTGATTTTAACAGCATCTGCTCCAGATTCCATTTCTCTTGTCAATCCTTATGAGCCACTTCAGCTAAAGGTGCAGTTTAAGAGCAGACTCATCACCCAGGTTCCTCTCCTCAGAAATTAGAGCAGGTGGCAAGCATTCTGGTCTGCACCAGCTGGGCTCCAAACTATTGAAGTTTTCTTCTCTTTCAAAGCAGATCACTCTTAATTCTTGTATTTTCTTTTACAGTTCTTTATTAGCCTCTAGAAAAGCTTTTTCATATGTTTCCTTAAGACTTTATTAGTCCACACTAGAAGAGAGTCCTGCTTTGTCAGGGAGATGCTTTATCTTCACAGATGGAGTGGTTCAGAATGGGCTCCCAGGGAGGTGGTTGAGTCACTGTCCCTGAAGGTTTTTTAAAAAAGCCTTGATGAGGCACCCAGTGCCATGGTTTGGCTGTAAGGTGATGCTAGGTCACAGGTTGGACTCCATGATTTCCAAAGTCTTTTCCAACCTAGTTTATTCTGTGATTCTGTTTTCCTCATTTTCAACATTTACAATTTCTAAAAGGTGTATTTGTATTCTTATTACGTATTTAATTCTAGTTTTAGCCAGAACAAGGAAGGGTGTACTTTGGAGAATGAATTAACTAGTGTGGTATGTTTTGAACACAGGCATTTCAGGAATATCCACTAGCAGAAAATAGGCAGTGGTGTTCAGAAGCTGAGAGGAGGTACAGATGGTTGAGTGCCAGTTTGCAGAGTGTCCCTACACACTACAGGCGTGTTTATTTCCTTGTGTGAGTTTGTGGAACTTGTCAGAGACAAAAGGAGGGCTCTGTCTGAAGTTGAAAACTTGTGTATTTCATGTCAACCTTTATTTACCAATTTCTAATTTTTTTTTTAATGATAGAACAGAACTGGGAAGGTCAAAACTTCTGCATACAAAGTCTAAGCAAGTTTATTAATTAGCCAGAAGAGGGAGCTTAGTAGGGACAACTGGTATTTGGTTTGAAAGGCCTGAGTTTTAAATACAGAACCTGACTTCCTTTCCCTTAGGAAGTTGAAACATTAATTTGAATACAGGTTTTTTGAGTTTTGAACTACTAAATATAAATTTCTATATTTCTTTTCCTCCTTTGGGTACAAACTACTTTTCTAGGTAGTTTGTTTATTATTACTTTTTTGCTCCTACTCCCCTTAATGCTTGTTAACATCAGTTCAATACAATCTGTGGCTGAAAGTCATGCTCTTAACATCCCCACCCCAAAATCTTACTTTAAAGCATTAAATAATGTTAGGTAATGAGCAGGTGTGTTTATACAAATGCATATGCTTATCTATACAGCTCAAGACATGAACAATGATAAAGTGATTGCAGAGAGAAACATCAGATCTCTTACAGACCACAAGAACTTGCTGTGTGTGGCTGAAACATGTTTATAACAACAGCACATAAACCTGTTCATAGGCTTTGTCTGAGAGGGCTGGCTTGTGTGTTCTGCTATTTGAAAAATATTTTGTGTACATAGCACTGAGAAGTGCAAGGATAACAGAATATTTCAGGAATTAAACTGCATTTTGGAGATATCCAAGAGGCAAATCAGATCATGCTCATTTTGTTCTTTGCTTTCCCACTGAACAGTTTTCTTTGTTTTGCTGTTGATTGTGCTGTAGAAAATTTTTATTCTATTTCTCTTCACAGCTGCACAGCCTTAGGCATGGTGCATGAAAATGGAGGGATAAATATTATGTGACTCTGATACCTGAATAGTCTCTCCTTAGTTCTTGCTGATTTTGAGATATTTTTAAATCCTCACATTATAGGAAAAATGCTGTGGCTTAAATAGTTTAAATTTGGACCTAATTCTGTGCTAAAATGTAGATTTCACTTCCCGTTGAGTGCTGGCTCAGTGCTGTGACAGCTAACAAAAGGTACAAACAGCCTACTGCTACTGAACAATTAACTGGGTTTTGGCATTGATTTATTCTCTTAATCTCTCAACAGAAAAGTTGTTCATTAACAGGAGATGAAATGACTTTGTCAAACTTGAATACTTTTGGCTAATAGGAACATTCACAGCCTAAGACAAATGGAAGCAAGAATCACAAAGATGGATGTTTTCAGCACTCTGAGGGGTACCTTGATTTTATTTGATTTCTTTGTCCTTTGTGAGTGGAAGGATGCTGACTGTACCATTAGTGACACTGTGCTGTTTGAAGCCCCAGGGACTGGTGCTTGAGGAGCAGAATTCCCTGAAAAGCACAGTGGGTTGCTGAATGAGAGGGGGCCAAGCTGGCAAGTTGAAGATCAGGGTTCAGTAATGATCTCTGATTATTGCAACTGTTCAAGCCACTAGGCAGGGAATAATGATATTTCTTAAAACAGGACCACCTTTTTGTATCAGCCTTTTTTAGAGCTGAAACACCTTCTAGAGAAAAGCTGAATAGTCTGGAGAATGTGGTTGATGCAAAAGGAATGCTCTGTGCATATGTAATTCAAAAGTAGCTAGGAAGAATTACAGCACTTTTCATCAGGCACGACTTTCTCTTATGGTCTTTGTTTCTCCTAATTTAAAATCATTGTCTCAATTTAAAAATGTGGCTTAGCATCTCTAGTGGAGAAAAAATATGAAAGAACTGCAAGAAAGGGGAATTGTGAGCTATGAAGCCTTTGGGTGTTTGCAGTGCAAGAGGGGTTTAGGTGTTGTCATCTCACTGTAGGGGAATTGGGCAGAAACCTTGCACTGGTATTTTTTAAGTGCCTCCAGCTGTCAGTCGTGTGACCAGGACTTTTACAAGAAGAAGGGACACTTGCATGTCCACTTGCACTTCTCCTGACTGCCTGCCCATCTTTATAAACAAACCTTCCCATGCTCTAGCAATCCCTAACAACCTCAGAGTTTCTCAGTCAATGGTAAGCAGAGTGCCCACCCTTGGTTTCATGTAAAACTTCTGAGCAAAGAATGTGACTTGACCACATAACTTTTTTTTCATGAATAGACCTCTTGTTTTCAATTTGATGAGCAAGGAACTTTCCAGTCCTGTCCTTCAGCTTACAGTCTGTCTTTAATTTGCAGAAAGTTGCATTCCAGTTTTTCAGACATACATAAAACCATTTAAACTGACTTCACTCTGCTAGAACTTGTGTTACGTTATCATGAGATTTGTGCATTTCTTTCTGTCTTTTTGTGTTGCAAAACCACAGCAGAGCTGAAGTTGGCTGGGACCCTTGGAGATGAATGCAGGGTCAGCTGGAGCAGGTTGTCCATGACATTGTCTGGTCAGGTTTTGAATATCTCCAAGGGTGGAGCCTCCACAGCCTCTCTGTGCAACATGTTCCTGTGTTTGACCACCCTCACCTAAAAGTTTTCTGCATCCTCCTCCCCTTTTTTCCCCCCATTTAGATATTTAAATAATGAGCATCATGTAGTATTTTGACAGCTTTATGGAGTTAATGTTTTTCCCAACAGTCAGGTTCACTGGGGAATTATTCTCTGCACCAGAATGGTTGTGGCATTGCTGGGGAAAAACTGCAGTGCAGATAAGTTGTGTAGGTTCTCCTTTCTCTAAATTCTTAAAATTACAGAGCAGTAGCAGTACAACATGAGAGTGAAGGACAGAGACCCAGTAGACTGATGGCACTATAGTTATGTCATCCTGAAAAAAAATATGTATTTTCACATGTAGTGGTTGTCTATCTTAGACAAGTACACAAGAAAAATGGCTCCTTTCTAAGAAATCAGCTTATTGCCTTAGAATTGGAAAAGCTTATAGAGGTACTTGAGCTCAGCATGCAACAAATCAACACAAATTTTCCAAGCACTTACTGTAGGGTTTCATTATTCCTTCCTTTGTTTTCTGGAACCCTTTTGTGTATGGAATAAATCAACTTAAAATTTTCTTTATGGAATTAACTGCAATTATTCTTCTTAGTCTAAGTGCTATAATGTAAATTTCTTTCCTGGAAGGTGGTAGTTTTTTACCCCATAGTTCTTTTGCCACTGGAACTAGTTATATTGCTGTGCAGGAACGGTATAGTGGTTTTTATTCCTCATATATCTGAATATCTAAAGCACAAATGCAGAAGTAATTCTGAAATGCAGAAGTGAGGATTGATCTGCAAGGGTGATATTTAAGAAAAATATCTTCTACCTGCTCAATGAGATTCAGGCACATTACCAGTGGATAGCATTTTGAGACATTTGGACTGCTTTCATTTATTTACACAATGGGGTTTTGTACCCCATAGTTTCAGACTAGAACCTCAGTATGTGTTGTTATCTCTTTTTCTCACCTACCCAAACCTTGAGGAGTTAACTGCCAGATGATTTTTCTGCTCAGTTTTTGGTTCTTCAGTGGTTTGTTCCTTCAATTTTCTTATTCTTAAGAATGAGATACATATTCCTTGTTTTTACTCAGCATACAAGTGTTGAGTTTTCTCATCTTGGAGATTAATTCCTTTGCTAATATGACCATAGTGGTGACTGATTGTGAAGTTGTGGAATTTTGGAAGGTTGGAGTGATGTGTGGAGAAATAAGTGAAGCACATGAGAGGGCGCTCTGTGCTCAGGCGTTCAGCAGGGCCTGGGATCTCATTTCAGCTCTGCAGAAATTCACATTTTTTAGATACCTTTAAGTGGAATTTCATTAATTTCTTTCCACAGCTGGTGCTGTTCTTGCTGCCCAGTGTGTTTG
Source organism: Camarhynchus parvulus (assembly GCF_901933205.1). Lineage (NCBI taxonomy): Eukaryota > Metazoa > Chordata > Aves > Passeriformes > Thraupidae > Camarhynchus > Camarhynchus parvulus. The sequence goes on from NC_044585.1 coordinate 8,813,981, forward strand.
TGTGACATTGGGCAGGAGTGGCTGGCAGGGCAGTGCTGGCAGATCTGGCTCCTGAGGCTGCAGTGTCACTGATGCTCAGCAGTGGAGGGAGAGCAGCTGTTCTGAGCTGTGCTTTCTGAAATGCTTTGCTTTACACTCGTGTTATCTATACACATTTGGGTTTCTTTGCATTTTAGTTGTTTACTCTAATTTTGTTACCCTACTGTCTTTATGCCCCTTATCCCCATCTATTTTTCCTTTCGCTACAATTACATTATTTGCTGCATTGATTAATCAAATCACCAACAACTGTGTCTCAGGTGTTTTTGGTTTTGTTCTGCAGCAAATAGTCCTGTTTTTCTTAGGGTTTGCCATCCTGGGTTTGTCCCAGCTCTCTGAATTTATGCTGTAGTTCTGGTTGGCCAAGGACTAGAATTTGAGAGTGCCCAAGATGTTGTGGATGATAAGGAGTGCATCAAACCCTCCTCTCCTTTGAGAGCTGCCCATTGGTGGCTGAGTGACAATAAAGAGCAGGAGGGGATTTGAGTGGATGCAAGGATGCTGTACCTGGTTTCTCTGTGATAGGCAAGAATGCTCTTATAAACCTGCATTTCTTTGGGTACAGAGGCTGATACATCATGGCCTTTCTGGACATCACTGGATCCTCATCACAGAACTATAATCTCAACCAGTCTCTGAGGAAATTAAATTAAATTGAGAGTTTATGAGAGCAAATAGACAGGAGAAAACACTAAAAATGGAGAAAGCAGGAAATTGCCTTGACTAGCAAGTCAGTAGGAAGCACTCGAGGATACCATTTACACAGTGTGCTACACTGTGCCAAGGGCAAGAAAACCCAACCAATTAGCAGGGGCCTTGCTGAGAGCTCCCTGACAGCTGAAAATACATCCAGGGCTTAACATTCCATCTTCCTGGCCTTATAGTGCCAGCAGGGGTTTGTTCAGGTCATTCCATCTCCCTCCCTGCAGCCCAGTGAGATGTGAAGTGGCTGTGATCATGTACAAGTAGGAGATGCAGCACAGGGATAATTGCTGCATTAAGCACAGGCATTTTCTGAGACAAGAGCATGGTGACAGTTCAAACTAATGCAAGCAGGGAAGAGGTTTGTGGCAATTATTTTTATTTCTATAACCTGTTGTTCTCTGAGTCACTGCTCCATTTGTGTCTGAGGGCACTGAGGTCTGAACTGCTGCACAAAGCGGGTGACATTTCCCTTTTGCCACAAGCATCTTTGTACATGATTTCTCTTTTGCTCCAAAGAGGAAATTATAAAGCCCTTGTGTTATATGGAACAACAGAAATAATTGCTATTTATCAGCTATTATCCACTGCTATTTATCAGCTATTATCCACTGCCAGAGAATTTGCCCCTGTAGTTGAAAAGAAAGGTTGAACAATATTGTTGTTTCTATCATATAGTGAATGGACACTCTAGTTTCAATCTTATTTTGTGGATTTATGTTAGTTTTGAACTCTTCCTTTCTTCCCTTCACTCAAGAATGTCAAGTTTCTGTCCTGGAAGTCAAATAAGTTAATTTCTCTAGAAGTTCTTAGAAGTCTATCATAGGCACAATTTTTTATGCTCTTCAGTGCAGTTATTTTTGTAATCTCTGATGACTTTACCAGAAGTTGGCAGTGGTATGCAAATTCCTGTACTGCTTTTTTTTTTTTCATTCTAAAACAGTTGAGGAACCAGCTCATGCAAAACAATATATGGATATATATATTCATATTATCATATGAATATTGATATATATATAAAAATATAATAAAGACATTTTTCTTAGTGTCCAGCATTTGAGACTGTTTTCCTCAGGCAGTGTATGGAATGGCTTTTGTTAGTCGGGGTCAAAATTCTGTTCCATGTGCTTGATAGATCTGGAACTGAAAACTATTCCTTTAGTTTTTCTTGTTTTAGAACTAATACAGTGCTCACTTCCCTTAATGGAAAACTTATTTTTTATTTAGACAAGTGTTAAATTCATGGTTTTATGATTCATTTTTAATGAACTTCTTCAAAGATGTATACCAAGCCCTAGATATTCTGGATGCTAACAAAGGGAGAATGTACTTGGATGAAACATTTGTTAATAGAAGCTTGTCTCATATGGGAAGTGGAAAGAAACTTTCTTGAAACACTGGAGAATGGGTAGTTCAGGCATAATTTTCCAACGTTTTTCAGGGTGAAAAAGGAGGTTTAATTTTTGCCAAGTATTTTACTCCTTGTGGCTGTCTGCTTGCAGGTTCCTGTCCTTCACAAATAAAACACAAAAAGCAGTGCAAAACATAGCAGAAAGGGGAATGTGAATTATACAAAATAAACAATGAAACAATTTAATGATAATTTAATAATTACTGATTTATGTAATTAAAGGTGGTTTTATAAACCCACATCCTCACAAGCTTTGGGATCCATGTGTTACAGAATCACAGAATGACCCAGAGCCTTCTTCTGCCTCTTGGAGAGCTCTATTCCCTTCAGCTCATAGGAGGTGTTGGCTCTTCCGTGAGAATTGCTGTGCTGACACTGGAGGGCCAGATGGTGGAGTTTAAGCCCTGGTGGGTAGGAGATGTTTAAGGAAAAGAGGAATTGTGGGGTTGTTTTACCTAGCAAAGATGTCAGGCAGCTTCAGAGATTTTGGGGCTTTCTGTCCTCGAGGTTACATTTGAGCTCTTGTATCTTCATTATCACTCATGGGCTTCTCAAGAACTGAATTTCTGAGCCCATTTGTCCTGTGAAGCCATAACATCTAGTGGAATTCAGTTTCATAATTTTTCTGAATGTGTGAAAAAGCTGGTGAAAGGTGGTTTTAACCCTGGTAACATTCAGTTCTGTGTTTGCTGGACAGCTCCCCCCTAAGTTGGGCAGAGCATGGTTGAGTCCTGCCTCACTCTGTTGGACTTTTGCAATAACTCAGGATAGGAATTCTAGACATATTTTTTTGTTTTAATTTTATTTTTATTTTGTCTTGCACTGTAATTCATTCTTAATTGGTCCAAAATACAAAATAATGATTCTCCTTTGCTTTTCCTTTACCAGATGAGTAGGAACTGGAAAACATTCCAATATCAGATTTTGTTGTTGTGTAACCTTTAGTCCCCCTCAGTTATCACACAGGAATACCTGTAAGTTCTTGATCAGCTCTTGGTTTTCATTGCTTAGACATCTTGTTTTGGCCCTGATAGCTCTCCTGCAGTGAGCCACAGCGTTACTGGAGGTTTGTGATCACTAATAGTGATTAATTTTAATGACAGTTGCCCTGAATCCTCTCCCATGCCTTTAGAGATACATGTCAAGCTTCAAGGCCTCTTATTCATTTAAATGTTCTCTGGAAACACAGAGCAGTAGTCTCACTCTGGAGAATTCAGATGTGCGATGTGCTCATGTTTATTTTATGGTGATACATCTCATTCAGTTGCCATTGTTACCAGGCTGTGCAAAGAAATTACTTTTTATCATGAGTAGGGTGGATAGGAAATGCATGCAACTGTATTTCAGGGAGTAAATTTTTCATGGTTGTAGCCCATGGGTACTAAATAAAAAATGTCAGCTTCTTGGGTTTGGTTGCACTCTGAAAGTGTGCTGAGAAATAATGGCTTTTGTGACTGTTTGGGAAAGGACAGCTACAGCACTGAGCCCTCCTAGGCTTAAAGCAGAAAATATGTGCACTTAACTCAGATGGAAATGTTTGGTATTGCAAGGTACGGTCACTGAGGCTTTGGGAAGCTGTAAGAGAATAGGGAATGCAGCAAAAAAGGAGCGTGGATAAGAGGAGCGTGTATAGTAAATGTGCTTTTTAAGGAGTCTAAATTAGTGTTCCAATGAATAAAAAGAAAATCAGTTGCCTGTATGATTTTGTGCCCTCCCACATTTGTTCTGCTTGATCTCACGCTCTGCGCTGAGTGAGGATCCTGATCCTGGAGTCTGCAGAGGGAGCAGCATCGAGCGCTCAGTTAATGATCCAAACCAGCAACTCACTCCTGGCTCAGATACATCCATTGTCTCTCGTGCTCTCACACAATTTCTCCTCCCAAATACTAATGCTTTTGTTCTTTTTTCTTCTGTGTCCCCACACAAAATTGTTTATATTTAAAATTGGGTTTATATTTTATTTTTTATTAAATTTTGTTTATACTAAACAAAAAAAAATCACAGAAATGTAATTTTTTATTGTTTGTTAGTTTAGAGTGCTCAGTACTGTTAAGTACAGTGATAAATCATATCTGGAGCTATAAATATTTTTAAGCATTTGTAAATATGGTGCACATTGTGTTGGGTTTGGTTGGTGCTTCATAAAACCAGGAAAATTTAAAATTTGTATGAAAATAACCATCTGTATTTCACTAATTAAAAATTTACTGCAGCTTTTGTGGATTCATGTTTCATAAACTCACACTGTAGAACATAAAGAAGAAACTTGAACGTAGCAGATCTACAGCTCTCCATTCTGTTAATCTCAGTTAAAGACAGCTTTGCCAGGAAGGTAAATGCAGTGAGCACACTGGTCTTTCACATGCTGAGGCCTCTGAAGGGCTTTTGTGTATATTTAACTGAAATTTTTTGCTTTATACCATGGTAAAGAAGGCAGTGTTTACATTTTACTTTAGGTATCTCTACGAATCTCTGTAGTGCTACAACCCCCAAAAATTCTCACAGTACAACATAAAAAAAGCTTGTTACTTAGTTATTTTTCTATTTTTGGGGTTGCCTCAGTCCCTTGGCCTCTGAAGTGAGCAGTAGCATTGTTCAAATATTCACACTTTCAGTATTGTGTAGCCTTCAGGTTCAGCCTGAGGTTGTATTTGAGGAACTGGCTCTCAAGGTCAGGTACTCACAGTTGTGTGGGAATTTCATCTGCTGATTTTTAGTGAGGTTGCAATGATAAAGGTGGAGAAGCATATACTGTTTTGTGATCTAGAGGTACAAAAATTTTATTGCTGGAAATAGACAGGAAACAGGCACAATAAAATTTTTTTACTCTTGAAGTATTTCCCAACTTCTAAATAGCTAAAAAGCCTTGAACAATGTCTGGCACGTTTTTATTTTACCTGAAAACATGGAGGATATGAACATTTGTCTCGTAATCTAGAGAAGGCTAAATTTGCAGTCAAAAATTTAAGCAGATATCCAAAACAACTGGTTTTTATAACCTAAAGGACCCTGAGACACTTGCACCAACAAAAGTTGTTTTGTTTCTTATTCCCCACTCACAAAAATTAACCATCTGCTCGTTAGAAGTGTTACAAATGGAAGAGCTGAAATGAGGCTGGTATGGCTTGCAGCTTTTTGGCAGCTGCTGAGAGACATAGTAGGGTTTAGCAGTGCTTTTCCTAGAATCACAGAAGGGGTTGGGTTGGAAGGGAACTTAAAGCCAGCTTCTTCCAACCCCCTGCCACAGGCAGGGACACCTTCCACTGTCCCAGGTTGCTCCAAACTCCATCCAACCTGGCCTTGGACACTTCCAGGGATGGAGCAGCCACAGCTGCTCTGGGCAACCTGTGCCAGGGCCTCCCCACCCTGAGAGCCAAGAATCTTAAGTGGCATGGAGGTGCTGATATGAGAAATAACAGAATGTGTGAGCACAATTCACATCCCAGCCATGCCTGTGCCACACACACAGGGAGGTCACTGAGGGAGCCTCTGCCACAGGTCACAGGAATGTTCTAGAGTGCACACCCTTGAAGGACTATTGTGAAATTTCTGTTGCTCCTACCAATGCAAGACTCATCCTTTGGGAACTTCAAGTCCATGTTCTGTGCTTATTGTAACACAGAATTCGCATGAAATGGCTTGGGTGGAATGGGACCTTTGAAGACCATCAAGTCTCAATGTCTTTAAATGTGCATCTCTAGGAGGTGTATGGGTTTTGGAACAAGTTATGGAACAACAAGATACAGGGGAGACTTTATAACTGAAAAATTTTAATTTTGGTGCCTGACTGGGGCACGTGCTGAGATCCTTCATGCAGTTTGGTGGTTGTAATGTTTGAGGAGCACTTGGACAGTGTGTTCAGGTGCCTGATATTTCATGGCTAAACCCTCGTTGGGGGCATCTCAAAGCTGCAGAAGGTGACAGCTTTCAAGAGAATGCCTTTATAATAAAGGTAATGAACTTTAAACAGCTGTAGGTTTACATGCAGTCTGCTTTCCAAATAGGCTTCAGTTATCTTTGCAGCCAAATCTCTTTTCAAGATGTTCTGAAAAGTAAAAATCAAGTAAATACATTTTTAGCTCTAGTTTTTTGATACTGCTGTAACTGGATGAACTGGGGAATTGGCTGATGCATTTCAAAAGAGTAATTGAGATAATTTTTGATTGGACATGATTATAAGCTTAGCTGTAAAATAAGAAGATTCCTATTTTTACATAACTGAATAGTAGTTGAGGCTGAAAAACTCATGCTTAGAACACTGACACTTTCCTGAAAGATAAATGTGCTAAATAAGACTGACCTTGCTGTTGAAATGAGCAAGGGTAATTGCTAATAGAGAAGATGATGAATTAAGGTTATCATCTATTGAGCTGGCACTGGCAGCACCCACAGCTGTCACAGTGGTGGCCAAGCTGCAGGAAGGGAGAACACCTCTTCAGGAAGGTGGAGGAGGTGGGTGGACTCAGCTATTAGAGGACAGCCTTGATAGCCCTCTCTGTTTTGCTGTAGCCATTCCATGAGGGTAATTAATCATGTTGGGCTATGTCTCAATCTAGGGTTGATGCACTGCATTCTAATGAAACTCATTAGTGCTCCATCTTTATGATCACAGGATAACTTCTCTTTAAAGCTTCTATAAAGACTCTGTCAGGAATAACTTGCCATGAAAACAGACGCAGAACTAAAATTCAGGAACATAAATTTCCTTGCATTGCTGTTACAAGTGAGGAAGGACCAGAAATATTCAGGACTCCCCGAGTCAAAACAAACCACCCTGCAACAGTCAGAGTAGGAGTGCCAGATTGATTCTTCCTTCTTTCAGTGTTTTTTAAATCTGATATTTCTAAGGTCTTTTACTTTATCTAAATTTGGGATTCTCTTTATACCATGTATTTCCCTACCAAAAGTAAAAAGGAAAATACATTATCCCTGGAGTATCATATGTGGCAATTAATTAATCTGAGATTTTTTCAGGGGATGAGGTAGTATAAACAAAACATACACATTTCAGTGTGAGAAACACTACATAGTTATGTGTATATAGCATGTTTTAATCTTTATTAATATAAAAAAATTACTTAAACACTGGTCATCACTGGAAAAAGTACTAAAATAATAATTCGTTTTTAATAATAATACTGGATGAAAAGAAATTGAAGGGTGTTTACTGGGTGACCTTTCCAAGAGTGCTCTGAAGTGAGTGGCAGTAGCCACAATTACTGAGTGCAGTTACCTGGTGCCAAACACAGCAACTGGGATTGAGAACCTTCAGTCAGGGGGGCAGGCAAGAGGAAAAAATTGCTTTTTCATTTGGGAGTGCAGTGACTTGAAATCATTCAAGTGCCCTCATTTTTCTGTTCTGGAACATTAGACTGATATCTGGAAATGCTCTGGTGGCAAGCAAAGGAGATGTCAGTGGAATCACATGTATCTAGAAATGCAAGTAGTGTCTTGGGAGAAATGGATTTATGGGCTGCTGCAGCCTCGAGCCAATGTGCCTGGTAATTTGTGACAGACCTGGCTTCTGCTGTGTCCTGTTTCTGTGGATAACCTCTGAGTGACCCTTGCCTGATGAGTGAGTTGGCTTTTTTGCACGAGACCACTTTGCATGAGTAGAAAGCTGAAATTTGTCATTTTGAAATATCAATCTGTCGCAATTTTTCTCCCCCCTTTGACAATTAAGCCCTATTTAAGAGGAATCAGGTTTAGAGACCTTGTTTTTCACCTCTGTTGGTGAAATTATTGCAGGGAAATCTTGCAGCCTTATCTCTCATTGTGACTTCATGACCAGGCTGCAGTATCTGTAAGTCTATTTCCTTCTGACTGATTAGTTTGGGATTGATAACAGGAGTTGGAGCAGAGAGCCCATTTTGGTAAATTCCAGGGTCTAATCGTGCAGCAGTTCTTGGCTCCAGGTCTCTCCACCAATAAGTGTGTAAGTCATGGATCTTTGGTCTTGGCATTTGTCTGCCTTTCTTTAAATGGTTTTGAAAGATTTTGAACATGAACATTTTTCAGGTAATAGAATTATTTTTCTTCTGATTTGCCCTACAATGTAGAACCTATTTTCTTAAGTGTGCCAGAGAGCTTCTGTGCTGCTGAGGCAGTGTTAAGTAATGAGTATGACACAAGATGAGCCATTAATCCCATCTCCAGAGAACAATCAATCTGTACAGTGCCACCTACTATTACCCATAGCAAAGAAAAACAAATGTTGGCTTCTTTGGGAAATACAAATTTCCCAGTTTTCAGGTTGTTAAAGAGTTAAAAACGCACTGTGAATAAAAGGAAAAAGGATTCTGCTGAGAAGTAACTGAGTAGTTACAGCCTTGTGCAAAGAAAATATCTTTACAGGCAGGATAGAATAGAAGCAATTTAGGAATGATTTGAAAACTGCTTTTGAGTAATGGATGTGAGTGGGAGAGAGTGCAGCACAACAGATGAAACACTGAACAAGATTTTGCAAGGGGAAAACTTTTGGGGCTGGAAGTTAGCCCTGTTCCCCACAGGGCTGCTGGGGCTCTGTTTTGGTGGTCTGTAGAGCAGAGACTGCTCCTTGGCAGGCTGAGGAGTGCATGATGTCATGGGATGCAGAACTCATGCACCGAGAGCCAGGAACTGCTGTTCGCGCCGCGGCGCTGCCAGATGTGCGCTCTGAAAAATGGAAAAAGCAGCTTTGTAAAGATGCTGAGAAATGTCCTGTGCTGAGCCTGGGCTCAGCCACGCTCTGTGCACAGTACAAATACACTCCATGGGGTTTCTCAGTCCTGGAGCCCAAGTTCTGCTCTTGGGAGCAGCCTGTGTAGGATGCCTTTCCCAGTGTTTTTCTGAGATGAGCTCGGAGAAATTCCTGTTTTATGCAGAAAACATACTGAGGGCTTCTCCATAAGAGTTACTTGCAGCAGAGGAGAATCAAAGGAATCTCTTGACTCCAATTTTCACTTGTACTTCCTACTAAGGATGGTTCCACATTCCAGGAGAGGCTCTGGTGCCAGACATTGCTCTCTTCACTGATGCAAAGCTCTCTGCAGATTAACTGGCCTCCAGGAATTATTTGAATCTCTTACCCAACAGTGCTTCACATGCAATAAAGCCAAAGGTGGGTTTAAGCTTTTCCATATTTCAGGGTGAAAATATGGGATTTTTTCCTAGATTTTTTTCCCCTGTATTTTGAGGTCAACTAAAAATACTTTTATTCAGTACAGAATATGTTATCTGGTCATTGGTGTACAGAGAGTTAAATATAGCTTTGCTTCTCCCTCCTTTTGCACAGGCTCTAATTAAAGGGAGGAGGGGAGATGCTGGAAGGCAGCAACAGGAGAACGCCTACAGAAAGTCAGGAATTCTTTATCCAAATGGAACATTTGAAGCTTGAGAGATTTTTTCTGTTTTATGTATTTTTTTAATGTTTACTGATGATTTTTCCTGCTAAAAGGCTCATTGCTAGCTAATAGTATTATAATCTTGCTGGTCTGTGTACAAGGCTACAAAGAAGTCTCCTGTAGTAGTCGCAGATAGGTAAATTGCCACTCTGGAATCTTTGGAACTGTGCCATTCTAAGGAATCTGCTTAAGGGTGCTCTGATGCTTCCTCTCAGAGGAATGTGAGATGTGTAAGTTGCCAGAGGGTTCATATAATGCACTTGTTGAGTAGAAATTGTTCTGCTGAGCTCAGAGACTGTAGCACAGCAGGGATCTGGTTCCTTCTGTCTGGGATGCCCAGGTGTTTCTGCCATACTGGCAGTGAGAGACCTTGTCCTCAGCAAGCCATGGAAAAATCAGGAGGCAAATTGTGTTCTGTGCTGTTTTAATAGGGAAGGGCACAGCCCTGTAAGTGTCCCTGTGCTTGGATAGGTGTGGTAACTGCTCCCAGACTTCAAGGCATAAACTTCTAACAAGTGGCATCAGAAAGGAGTTTTCTTCCTCATAAACAAGATGCACCATTTGCTCTCTTCTTCATGTTGTAGAAGATGGATCTACAAGAGGTATGTTCCCAGATTTTGTCTGTTCTCTTAGAATGATCAGGACCCCCAGCAGAAAAAATCAGATTTAATAGGCCAGGCTGTTAGATTTAGGGACCAGTTTGTCTGTCTGATATGGGGTTCCTGTATCACCTCAGTTGAGGCTAGCAACAAGAACTTTTATTTTATTTTATTTTATTTTATTTTATTTTATTTTATTTTATTTTATTTTATTTTATTTTATTTTATTTTATTTTATTTTATTTTATTTTTATTATCTTTTATTTTATTTTTATTTTTATTTTTCCTGGAATTATTTGGAATAAACCATTGTAAAACTGTTTCAGTTTTAGGACATTAAAGTCATGGTAATTAGGCCTAAGCCTTTATACAACTTAATTAGAAGGAGAAGAATAACAGCACACTTCTCTGAAGTGTAAATATGAGCTTATTGGCAGCATTTTACCTAAACTCTGATGTTTATAGAGTGGTGGTTGGGTAGCAATGTGAAAACCTGACAATCACTGCATTTCTGACAGCCTGCTACGATGTTGTGTTGAACAGTGAAAGTCTGTGCCCAGGCAGAGAGAATATCAAACCAATTTGTGTCTCTTTTGTCTGTCATTGCTTGTACATGCAGCATATAAAGGAGGCATCGTGTGTAGCAGTGTAATTCAAGATCTGTTGAGTCTTTTCCATTTCTCCTAGACCTTAATAAATTGAAAAGTTTTTAGATAATTCTTCCCCTTTCTTATTTTTGCTTATTTCATTCAGGTAATTCCTTCCCACACTTGTTTTTTTTCTTTTTACTATTTTGAACACACATTCAGAACCTGCTGTCAAAGCTATTGTGTATCAGGTTAAAAATACTTACCAGAATCTTTTTTCCAGCTATAATTACTTAATTACATTTCAGTTCTAATTGTGTTTTCTGTGCTGCATGGTGGGGCCTGGGCTTTGGGGTCTGTGGGTGACACCAGAGTCCTTGTTCCAAGGGGTCCAGACACATCAGCAGAGACATTCTGGGGAAGCAGATAATGTTATTTTTTCCTGGTTGCCCTGTGCCTGTGCTAAAAGCCTCTATTTCTAAGGTATCTGCTGCTAATCTCACTTTTTTAAATAGAAAAATCTGTGCTGAAGAAAAAGAAGGGTGAAGTGAGTACAGGTTTCAAGACTGGGTTTGTGCTTTTGGGTCTGCTGTGGGGTCGCCTTTTGTAATAAAACTTCAGTAAGAAAATATGCTAATTGCAAAAATAGATTATGGAGTTATCTAATATCTAGTAATTTACTTCCATTTACATAACCTTCAAAAAATATTTTAAACCAATCTCTTATCATCAGTAAACACTTTTATGTAGATGCAGATTGAATATTTTTTTATTTTTGGTTCTTGCAAATAGTTCACCCTTCACCTTTCCTGTCAGGTATGAATGGAAACTGCTGCATGGTTGTCTCCTGCTTCTCCACAGAGACAAATTTTAGTACCTCTTTAAGCCTTCTGCTTTTTCAGGGCTGGATGTTTGAGCACATGAAGGTAAATTAAACAGATGTGTTCTGCATTTTTAGGCTGGAGGCAGCAGCTGTCCTGGTTATTCTTAAATGCTCTCAGAACTTTATGCAGAAAAATGCCATTGAAGTCAGGTTCTGACTGAGCCTTGTGTGCTGGCTTCACTGTTGTAGGACAAAATTAATTGGGGCTGCCTTGGTCATTGACAGGGTCTCAAGATCCTGTTTTGGTGAGCTCTCCTGATTTTACAGTTTGAAGTAGTGAAGCTAACTAAAACTGCATCAGAAACCTTCATTGTAGTGCTGAGTTGGAGATGCTTCTCCTCAGCAAACTGCACTGGGTGATTGTTTCAGGTCCCTCCCAACTGGAACTCTTCTATTCTAAGGATCTTAGATGTGACTCCTCAGAGAGGCCAAATTGTCTCTGCTCCAATGATTTCAGTGATGCTGTAGGATTTTACACCACCTTGTTTCCCACTTTTGGAATGGTTATCTCTGACATGACAGTGACAAGGTATTCTTCAGATTAACTGTAGAAGGAGTTGCTCTTTGAACATCTGTCTTTCTGAAGAAGATTTATCTGATTCTGGTTTTGAGGCTTCATTGGCTGTCTGTAGACACTTTGTCATTGCAGAGGAGTTCAGTTTATTTCTTTCCTTTGCTTTCTTCCTGCTGCAGCAGTGAAAAGGGCAGCTGTGAGATACAGCGTGCTGTGCTGTGGGAAGATATGGTGTTGCATATGGATAAATTGTGTCACATCTCTTATTCATAGAGTCCTGACTGAAAATGTGAACAGACACAAACAAAATTCCTGGTACACATTTTACAAGGAAGTTCAGCAGGTGAACTGCCTATCATTCTAAATCAGTAAGAGAAGAGTCCTTAGGGAGTTTTGAGGGCTGTTTCTGACAGTTACAGGATCTTTTGCTGAGTGTCTCAGGGCTCAGGTGTAGGATAGCTTGGGTAACATGCTTACATTTCCACTGTGTGGAAGAGAAATTTAGAATAGACAAAACAGATCCTTTACAATACAATAGTTTTATTGTGTAGCCCTTTCAGACAAAGCTAAAAAAGACTTTTAATAAAAACTTTGCATATGCTCCTATGATTCCTTTAAATTGAGAAGGTATGTTCCGTATCCTGAAAACAGGACAAATTTAATGTGCAGAGTATGTCACCAAACTCAGACTCCCTGCCTACTCACCTGTGAGCTCCAGAAGAGCTAATTGTTAAAGCAAGAAGTTTAATTTATTTTATCTTTCACTTTCTTCATGTCATTGTCAGGTGTGTCTGAAGTCCACCTCTTTAGGAGAAGTGTCTAAGTGGGGATGTGATTTTAAACCATAATTGAAAGGTTTCACATTTAATTTGCTGCTGGGGTTTGGGAGCTTGTTGGTTCCTCTAGTGTATTGATGGATCTGTTTCCTCAGTGCAAGAGTGTCCTTAAAGGTACCACAGCCATCCTCTGTCCTGCTTGATGTTATTTCATATTCAGGCACAGAATTCCTTCGTTTCAACACAAACCTTTGCTTTGAATCAATTGCCTCTTCCAGCAAATGATCATCTCTGGTCTTTAGTCCAAGCAGCATCATACCAGGAAGGGCAAGATTGTTTTCAGTCTTAGTCCTGCCTGCATGTAAGATAATACAGCTTGCAACTGGGTTTTTTGGAAAGAATTCATAGGAATGTATTTAAAGTGTACTCTGAGGAGCAGGCAGAGGGGATGATCTTGGGGAATAAAAGCAGTGTTTTGGTTCAGGAACCTGCTAACATTGTAAGTATACCTTAAAAACTATTTAAGTTTGTATAGCCTTCTCCACTAAATTAATGTAAGTCTCCCATTTTGGGCTAGTAAGAGCTTATTTGAGGCTGTTATGCCCACAGAGACACTGAAGATGTGAGTGCTGGCAGATCCTGTGAATGGCTGGAGTCACTGGGTAAGGTGGGGCAAGGGAGGAGGAGGAGCTCTCCTGGTGAGAAGTTTCAGGTGTTACAGGTGATTTATTTGGCTCCTCCTTACCTGAGACAGCAGATGGTGATGGAAGTTGGCAAGGGAAGACTGGGAGAAGATCCTTCTCCAGGAGAGGACAGATAGCAGAAAGGGTGCTTGCTTTTCTGTGAATCTTTGCCTTCCAAGTATTGCTTTGACCCACATCTTGCCTGAATTACACTTGTCTCCATAGCAGCAGTAATTGTACTTCCTATGGAAAAAAGGAGGGGCAAGTCGTAATTAGAAGCAGGTCCCAAACATGGTTTTCTGCTCAGGATCATGTAAGGGTAGAGCTGAAGCCTCCTAAGCCAATAACAGAGTCTCAACAGTTCTGAAGGCAACCACCTTCCTTGGTAAGATGCAGTTAAAATTTAGGGTATGTTTCCTATCCATTGAAGTACAGAAATACATTTTGCCATGGGACTATCACACAGATATTTCACAGCACATCGTGTTTATATAATAGAGTCACAACTGAGGTGCCAGCAAAGACTCTCACTGCTCTGTGAAGGGAAGGATGATGGAACAGGGCACTGAGGGCACTGTGTTCTCTCTGTCTCTGATTATCACCTCTCTTCCCCCTGTTATTCCCCCATTTTCCCTTCCCTTCTCCAAGGCATGGAGTAGGGCTTTCATTTGAAACACCAAAGGATGGATAATGATGGAGTGTTGACCTTTTATTTCCTGAAGGGTGTGAAATAGATGGAGTTGTGTCACAAGACTTGCTCTGGTAATTAAAAGAGAATTCCTGCACTTGAAGGGACTTCCCTCCTCCCAGAGCAGAATTTTCTGATCTCATTTTTCCTTTTTGCAGGCCAGGCTTGCTCAGCAGCTGCTGTAGCTCAGTCACTCATGCAGAGTCTCATCTGTAAACCCTTGTGAGGTGCTGTGTCTGCCTTCAGCACTCTGGCTGGAGGGGGGAAAAGTGACAGACACAGAAGCACTGTAATGAATTGAAAGCTGCTTTAATAAATTCAGAAATAAAAGGACTTGATTTCATTATCCTTCATGAATTTGCCAGGGGACTCAGCTGTTAGGAGCTTGGTCTGCAGTGCTCTGGCTGTGTGGGTGTTACTGAAGTGCTGGCATCTCACACTGCCAGGGAAGTGCAGGTTGTTACTCTGAGTCTTCATGGAGCTGCTGAACACTGACCAATTTAGCTGCTACCCAAGTAGAGTGACACAATGAACTGAATTCTCATTCTGCTTGGATAGCCTGACCTGCAAACTGCTCAACAAGCCATCTCCAACAGGACCTTTTCCTGCTTGCAGTGTGTGATTGTTTCTGGGTGATGCTCACTTGGGTTGAGCAGAGGGAATTTCAAGGTGTAATAAAGATATCAACTTAGAATTTATTGAAAAGAAAGGATTATGCAAGAAATGTGATAATGCATCAGACAGTTCTAGGTTCTTGCCAAAGATTAATTTGAAGAAGACACTTTAAAAGGTTTTTTATCCATTGAGTTGTAAGATTGAGAGCTATCAGATATGTCTAATAATGCACAGCTTGCTTCTGGTGTTCACTGAGTGTAGGAAAGGAGGACCATATACTGGACTGTCAGATCTACAATGCAAATTTTAAAAACAACAGGAAATCAAGGAAAGTAAAAAAATAGAAAGTATTGGTGTAGGCTGCCATTTTGCTGGATGATTTTGTGCCAACTGGCCAAAATTGTGACCATTATTCACTCTAAAGTAGTCAGAGGAATAAAATATATTTATGTATTTCCTTGTCACTGGACCTGAGATGATTGGAAATGGTGTCACTTTTATCTTATCTCAAGTTCCCTTATGCTTCAGTCAGGAGTCACATCCAGGGAGGGGTGGGCTGTGGTGGTCTCAGCTTCTTTACACAGTGTTGCCATAATGGACAAAAAGTCCTTCATAACAATGTTTAAGCCATTAACTGTAACATTACAGTCTCTCACGACAGCTCCTGCATTTCTTCCACTTAATTATCCTTACTTGGGAAGAATTTCAAAAACCTCCTGTTGATTATGTCAAAACACCACATTTTGTAATCTGTGTGAATTTGATGAAGCTTCCTTCTGACAGCCACGTGGAGAATGGCATTGTCTGATGCTGAGTACTTATTTTCTTGACTCAGGCACCAACTGCTATGTACAGAACTCTTCAGAATTGTCAATACGAGTTTTTCAATTTATGGAAATCTGAGTTTCAGGGCCCACTGCTCTGCTGTTGGTGTAATGGAAGGGCAGAGCTCTGTGAGACACCAGCTCTGGAGAGTAAAACCAGCAGGAGTTCCTGTTCCAGGCCACACCTGTTCTTTTCAGTCCCTGCTGCATTTCAAAGCTTTATTTTTCACTTTTCACTCTGTGCTGCGACGTGCACTGTCAGTAATCCAGGGGAAGGTGTGGGAGCAGAAGCACAGAGCTCGTGTCTGAGGGTAGTGGGACAAGATGGGACCTGCTGAAGGCAGCTTTGGGTCTGTGTCCGAGCTTTGTGTCCCTGTGGGAGGGAGTGGCATCTGAACATCAGGGCTGGAGCTGAAATACCCCTGTCAGTGCTCCAGCCTCCCTGAGATCAAAGGCTCGCTGTCCCTTGGGACTGAGGAGCTGTGATGGAAAGAAGCAACTGCTGTATTTCCAAGGGACCTGGCAGTGAATATTTTTTGATCTGCGTTTTGATATTACATTAGCCATTACGTTTATTGTTTACCTCCGAGATGCTCCATTGTTGGTCATTCCCACAGCAATGAAAAGTACACCTCTGCACCATTTCAGTAATGTAAGCCCAGAGTTACACTGTGTTGTGTTCATGCCCTAAGGATTTGTAACTCTCTTGAGCCTATTAGAGCTCAGTCTCAGAACAGCCCCCGAGCTCAGGCTGGAGCCGTGTGCTGTTAGAATAACCGGATCCTTGGAGATGGCCACAGTGCCCAGCTCTGCCGGTAGCCCCAGCCCTGGCAGCGACAGGAAAAGAGCGTGAACACAGGGCAGAGCTGGGGCTGCACAGCCCTTCCTGCTGCGGCACCGCCGCTGCTCCGTGTGCCCGGACGCAGGGGGCTGTCCCCGTGTGCCCCTGACATGGGGGGCTGTCCCCGTGCCCGGACACCGGGGCTGTCCCCGTGCCGGTGCCACCCGGGCTGTCCCCGTGCCCGGACACCGGGGCTGTCCCCGTGTGCCGGTGCCACCCGGGCTGTTCCCGTGCCGGGTGACACCGACAGGGGGCGCAAGAGCCGCTCCCGCTCGCAGCGCCCCCTGCCGGCCCGGTGCGTCCGTGCCCGCTCGCGTGCGGCGGGGGGCGGGGCCGGGCGCGCGGCGGGGGCGGGGCCGGGCGGGCGCCGCCCCTGAGCTGCCGCGCGCCGGGCGGGCCGGGCCGGGGCCGTGTCCTGGTTCGGGTCTCGCCGCCCGCGATGCGCCCGGGAGCGGCCGCGCCCCGCGGGCCCCGGGCGTGACCGGTGCGGGCGGAGCCGCCGGCTGGGCACAGCCCCCGCCCATGGCCCGCGCGGCCGGGCCGGCTGCTGTCCCGCGGGACGCGGCGCGGGCCTGGCGGCGGGGCCGGGCAGCATGACCGCGGGCTGCGGCCCCGCTGCGCCCGCCGCCCCAGCGCCACCTTGATGCTGCACGTCCCCGCTCTACAAATATGATGAAATGGCAGCCCCGGAAGAAGGTGAGTGCCGGCAGGGTCCGCCCCGCTCCCTCGGCGCTGCCCTGGCCCCGGCGGGAGCTGCAGCCGCCGCTCGGTGCCGCGGGCGGGGTGCGGGCGGCGCTCGGGCCGCGCCCCGGCACGGCCGCGGCTCCCGGTGCCCGCGGAGGGCCCGCGCCGGGCGGTGCGCGGGGTCCGTGCGCGGGGTCCGAGCGGGGCCGCGGCCAGGACGCTGTTCCGTGGCGCTTGGCAGTGCGTTTTATGGATATTCTTTGAAGGGAAAACCCAGCAAAGCGAGTGGGCTGTGCCGCCCCTCTGCGGCAGTGACCCTTTGCTCCTGGCAGCTGTGGACTATTAAACTTTTTATTTTCCTTTTTTTTTTTTTTCCATTTTAGTTTTTTGTTTGGTTTTTTGGTTGGTTTTTTTTTTTTTTCGTTTGGGAAAGCCTGCTTGAACCAGCAGGGCTCCTTCTGTGGCATGTTGTGTGATACTGTGTCTTACATCAGGGAAGAAATAGGAATCATATGTGAAAGGCATGAGAGTGTCTCTGGCTGTGAGTGTGAGACGCGAATAAACGGTGTTAGACTGTCCTGGTTGGAACGTGCCTTGTGCCACTGCAGCTCCGGCTGATCACTCAGGCTTTGTACACGGGTACCTCATCTCTTTTCAGCTAATCTGAAGCTGTTCCTTCAGTTTTTTTTCAAGCAAGTGATTGTACCTAGTGAGAGGAGTTCTTATTTCAAGTCATTGTCTCATAAGAAGGATAAACAGATGACAGTCAAGCTTGGTGGGAGTGTTGGTGCATTTTTCAGGTCCCTCTGTGCCTTCTTTCAAACTGGTTTTAAGATGTCTACAAGCTGTAGGTTTTTAAATGTCTGTTTTTACTATTTTCAAGTGAATGTGCAGTCACTCCTGTGGTTACGGCTGTGGAAACCCCTCCAGGCCATGGTTACAGCTGTATTGACTGAACCACTGAAATATTATTCTTGGCTGTTGGCTGGACTCCTCGGCTCTGGAAGATTCTGTTCAGAGTGTCAGGATTCACTCGGCAGTATTGGCTCACCCACTTACGCTTAAA
This sequence comes from Camarhynchus parvulus, assembly GCF_901933205.1. Lineage (NCBI taxonomy): Eukaryota > Metazoa > Chordata > Aves > Passeriformes > Thraupidae > Camarhynchus > Camarhynchus parvulus. The sequence continues at coordinate 8,832,275 of NC_044585.1, forward strand.
TCACCATGTCAGATGGTTATTTTTTTTCTCCGCATTATTGTCTGTGTCCAAATCGAGTTGATTTTGGGCAACCAAATTTGATTGTGTAGAGGGTACACGAGACAGCTGAACTTCTCTGAACTGTCAGGCTTGTCTGAGCAAAAAATAATTCCTGTTCCTGATGTGATGTGATGCAAACTGTGTTCGTGTTGGAGTAGGTTGTGTGTTCAGCTGTAGTCCCAGGGAATCTCAGCAGAGGTTCTTCAGTCTGAGCTGCCAGCAGCCTCATGTGAGCACGGCTGGGATTTCTGCTGGCCCGGTGCCCTTGCAGTGCTGCCGTCATGTGCTGCTCGCAGCAGCCTCAGGAAAGGGGCTGTGCAGACCATGCAGGAGGTTCTGCTGCCCCAGGTCTGAGTGGCACAGAAAATGAGACAGGGCAGCACTCAGTGGCACCACAGCCCCTGGTACTGCTGGTCCTTTCCTCAAGTGACTTCCGAGAAGTCATTCCCTGCCTTGTCCCCATTAGAATACCCAAATAAGAGCTGAATGCATGTGCTGCTTCACTGAATCGGGAGTCTCCCTTGATTTATTTATTTATACTTGTGTTCTTTTGCTTTACCCATGTTTTTCTTCTTAAATGTTTAAAGTGTTTTGCTCATTGAGAGCTGTTTGCTTTCACAGCTGTGAAACGGTGCTGTGTAGAATCTCATGCAGTTTATTAGTCCTGTGTGTAACCCTGGAGTATGCTCCTTTGTCTGGTGACTCACAGATACAGCTATTGCCTGGAATGTGCAACCAGTTCTCTTGCTGTATAGAATGCGAAAAACTGAATTTGCTTGTGGCTGAAATGCTCCTGTTGTAAACCATGTGTGTTTTTAAATTTAAAAAATTACTGTTGTTTACTGATTTTTTCCCACAAGCATCAGAGCTAATAAAGACTCTTTTCCTGTGCACCCTGGTGTCTCACCTCTGGCTCCACTTCCTTCCAGGTTCCTCCTGCATCTTTGTCTTCTAGTGCAGAGCAAGGTCCATGCTGGCCAAGTGCCCTGGGATGCAGGCACTGGGCCCAGGAGCCAGGGGCTGCCAGTGCAGTGTGTGAGTCTGTTGCCTTGGGAAGTCAGGCTGGAATTCCAGCATGAGCCATCCCCTGCCTTTGGGTGAGCACAACTGCACTGACAGCATCTCAGGAGCCAGGAATGATACAGGGTCTGGCTGCAGCCATGACTGATTCGTTACATTGATCATATTCTTTGAAAAGCATAAAATCAGTCATGTCAGTGTGTTCAGCAGCTCAGTTTTTAGGAATTTCATAGAATTGTTATGTTTGGACGCCAAGTCCAGCTGTCAGCCCTGGATCACCATGTTCACCACTAAAGCATGTACCCCAGTGCCACATCCACATGGATTTGAACATTTACAGGGATGATGACTCCACCACTACCCTGGGCAGCCTTGCCAGGGCTGGACAACTCTTTGCATGAAGCAATTTTCAGTAATATCCAGCTAAACCTTCCCTGGTACAACTTGAGGCCATTTCCTCTTGTCCTGTCATTTGTTACTCAGGAGAATAACCCCCAGGTGGCTACAGCCTCCTTTCAGGGAGTTGTAGGGAGGGAGAAGATACCCTCTGAGCCTCCCCAACTCCTGCAGCTGCTCCTCATCAGATTTGCTCCAGACCCTTCATCAGCTCTGTTCCCTTCTCTGATGACCTCTTCCACGATCTTCTCTGGCACTGAGGGCATGCTGACAGTTTTGTAGTTCTGGAACTAAATCTTTCCCTTATCAAAACCTCTTTTTGAAGCTTCCTTTGGCTTCAGGGTACAGTTTGCTGGCAGAGCCATGTGTGCTGCCCACAGGATGCTGGCTCAAGTGGCTCCCTCAGTGAATTGGTGATTTTTGCTGGATCCCATTGCCCTGGACTTGCCTTGGGCTGCTCTGACTTGTTGTTGGCCAGGCTTTGCTGCAGCCTCTGGGCTAAGGGGAGAGAAAAGAATGGTGTGGATGGTGGTGTGGTCGTGTTTGCTGATGCAGAATAGTGAATCTATGGATAATGATAAAAATATCATTATAATTGTGAGTGCCTGATGGGGTGCTGGAGTTCAGGTGAGAGCGCTTTTTTCCAAACTGTTCAAGCCAGCAAGTTGTATGAAGTGGTGCTTCATGTTTATGAAATGTACCTTGTTTATGTGTAGGAGCAGTGTGGGAAATTCTGCCTGCTTGAGTCTGGTAACAGCAGCTGGTTTAGATACTAAACAAAATTACACAGAGGAGTCAATTGCTAATCAATGCTGTGACTAAATGCCGGACAAAACCTGAACTGACTGTGGTGGGTGTGGATGTCATGAAGCATTCAGTAAATCATCAATAGCAACACAGGGCTGAGCTGAGCTATCCCTTTGTTTCCGACTGCCACAAGTTAGGCATATTTACCAAGAACATTTCTGTAAGAAGATTCATTCATGTGTAATGCCTCTGTGTACAAACAGCTTCTTCAGTTTTCCTGGAGTACAGAAGAAAATATGCTCTTAGTAAATTCATGCAAATCTCATTATCTCTCTGCCATAAGTTACTGTCTTGGAGATCTGTATTTGTTTTTTGAAATCTGAATGTGTACATTATGGTATGTCCAAGTCCTCTGTTTGCATTTTCAGTATGTGCTGGAGACTGGATTAGTGCATTTCATCTTGGTCACTGTGTAATAGTAGGATCCAAAAGCTCAGATTTATGTTTTTTTTTCTTGTAATCTGTAACTTTGTGCCACCATTCCTGGCTCCATCTGTTCCTGCTGCTACTGAATCTGGGCACACACATCATGTTCTCCATGGGAGAGGAGCTGTTTTCTTGCTGTGCCATTTGGAGCTGAAGTGGGGTTGAATGGGAGTGTTTGGGTTCCTGGGACAACCTCTGTTATTGACTAGAAACAATGAAATACCTTTTTGTGACCTTGTTCTTGTCAGTAATGATGTCTGTGTGACTCTTACAAGCAAGCACTGTGGGGAATCTACGGTGATTGCAATCTGTATTGTACTGCAGCTAAAATGTCACAGGCTGTAGAGTCCTTTTCCATGGGGAATGGAATGGGCAGGCTCCTGGGTGGGCCATTGGTGTAAAAGTCACTTTTTCACTCTCTCCTGTGGGGTGAAACGGATTATGCTGTGGAAAAGGACTGGGGAATGCTTGCAAGGCTGATCATTCCAGCAAAGGAGCATGAGCTTAGCTGACCTTGGTGTCCTTCTCTGGGCAGGTTGGCAGGTGATGGGCAGCACTGGGATTGGTTGCATGAGGATTTATTGATGTGCCAAATACCATGATTTTTCTAAGCTGGAAAATCAAACTGATTTTCTATAATTCTGTTCATATTAGGTGAAAATAAGCAAATTAATTTTTTAAAAAATATTTTCCCCCCTTTTTCTTCTTTTCCTTTCTCACCCTTGCTTCTTTCCCTGCTTTCATAACTGACAGTTATCAGAGGAGTATTCACTCCTCTGATAGGATATAGAATAGGAGCTTTCCTATTCTATATTTTAAGAGACTTTTAAAATCTCAATCTACCCTCTTATATGCTTAAATAAACAGAAAAGGATAGTATTCCTGACCTGTTAAATATTGCAGATCTTTTCCATTTAAGGCAATCCAGTCCTTGGCTCTGGAATGATGTTATGCCTGAATTCATAGTGATCTGAGCTGGTAATCTGTTGTTCTGCTGTGATGGACCAGTGTCCTGCCTTCCTCTTAACAATGACTGAAATCAAAAAGCTTCTTTCAGAGAGGGGAGAGCATGAGGGCACCTCCTTGAGGGGGAGGCTGATTTGGTGGTTACAGGGCTGAATTGAATATTTCCAGTAGAAAAATCTGCAAAATCCTGATAGGTCTTACCCCATTTCCCAAATTTCTGTGATGAAATGTGCACTTTGTAACTAACAGTGCATTATCTAAGCTTTTTTATATCTGATGAGAATTTCTATATCTTCACTTCCAGTCTTATGGGCATAGTAAGATACCTGACACCTGCTTGGTGTTGCAAGCTCTTTTTCTGTACTGTGTACAGCAAAGACCCAGCAACTTTTGAGGGGACAGTCCCCCAGAATGTTACCATTTTATCTCTTGCTATCAAATTGCTGTTGCCTTTCTCATCTCTTTGCTTCAGGATCTCCTGCTGTATGGATGATTGACTTTCACCTGTCTGTGACCATTTAGAGTCTTTGAGCACACTAAACACTCTTTGATAATACTGTTTATCTGTTGGGTCAGTCGTGAGCTCTGATAAACTTGCTCTGAAAACTTGTTCTGCAGTGTCTGGATGATGCTGTGCTTTGAGCAAGCTCAGCCCATCACTGCAGAAGATCAGTGAACACTGTGCTCCCCTTTCCACAGGCTTGGAGCAGGATGTTCTACTGTACTGCTGGAAGGCTGAATTGGGATATTATGGGATAACAGAGATGTATGGGGGCAGCAGCAGTCCAGTGGACTCTGCTCCCACAGCTGGTCACAAGAGATGTGGGATTGTACATATTTGCTGAAAAATGGTGAATAACTGACATTACATGTTCCTGACAGACATTTTCCTTATGCACAAGAAGAACAGCTGACAGACATTTTCCTTATGCACAAAAGCAACAAATGCAAATATTAGTTTCTCGTAACCTCTGGTATTTTGTTTGCCTTTATACAGTTTTTGCAAATACTGGAGCAGCTGTTGCCATACTTGTCCTTATTGCCCAAAAAGGAATGCATATCCAAATGCTGTCTTGGAGCCTTTGATTCCCTCAGCAGAACAGAGCTGTATGTCCAATATGCAGTGCTATAACTGATCTTCCTTTGATGTAATCTGTGGATATGATCTATTCCTCTTCTTCTGCATGCACTTCTAAAAATCCATATATTTTAGGCTTTTATGAAAACCTAATTATAGGGTCATTAAGTAGGATTTGGTGATTCTTGTTAAGGTTATCAAAGATAGATGCATATTTTGGCAGAGCAGAAGCGTGGGTTAATCAATGTGATGGCAACATACAATTCACCAAGAAAAATATTCCTCCTCTGTTTCCTAAATAGAGCATTTGATGGGAATGTCCTCTGCAGTAAGTGCTGTACTGCAGAATTTCAGTGTAGAAGATAATTATTACTTGTAATTATGGAAATTTCTGCAAGAGAAATTGTTTGAATTTATTCCTGTTAGGAAATGGAATTGCTCTACTTGCAATATTTGAATCCTTTTAGATGATTAATGCAATCTTCCTTAATTCCTGTGTATGGGTCTTGTAACCTTCTGATACACCTAAAATCATCCCTTCAGTCCTACTCATCCATTTGAATTTGTACTAGAGCTTACTTTGGTTTAGAAGAAAAATCCATGACATGCACAAAGCTTCTCTTAAACTGGGTCTGTTACTTCAAGAGCTGACAAAAGAGGTTAAAAATGAGCATGAAGTTAGATGTAGGTGAGGGTGAAAGAAGAGGATGGGAGAGCTGGCTAAGGTCAGAACTTATCCCTTATAGCAAGGGTGCATGATATGTACATTGTACCTGCATTGCACCCTGGAGTCATGTTGGATTTGTAAGCACTGTTCTGCACAGCTCATCATCTTGCTGTGATTGTACATGTTTGTCAGAGTTCTGTATTTGAATTGAACACTGGAAAATAATTTCATGATTTGAAGTCTTTCTGATTAGTTTCAATGTCACTTCACGATGTTTTGTGGAAAGAATGAAATCTTCAGCTGCCACATGATGTTAGTGCTTTTTAGTATATTTGTAACATTCTTCTCTGTGTTACTTTATTTAAGTAGAAATACCCTGCTCTGGTAAATCAACCCCTGTAATAGGGATTCCTGGGTCAATTTGTAAGAGAAGCAGCTGCTTGTATTGCTGAGTGTATTTAACTGGAACTTGGAATATTAGGTTGACAGGAGCAGCTAAGCATACAAATCTGAGAAAATACAGGCAAAATGAAATTGTAGAATTCCTTGATACAGGTTGGATGGACTGGTTCAGCCACAGAGTGTTTGGGAGGGAAAGCTTGTCTCTGGAGGAATGGAAAAGGATTCCCTATGTGAGGCAAACACAGTGGTTCATAACTGAGCCTAATGTGGGGTAACAGCAGAAGACCAGCGTAGAGGGATTTTTTGCAGAGATGCTGGTTTGAAAAGGTTTGGAGTAATGAGTAGGGAAATGCTCTCAGATTGCTTTCTCCTATGCTGCAAAACCCAGGGCTTTATGAATAATAAAATACCTGTCTGTGTCATCAGCTTAATTGGAACAATCTCTGAGACCATTACGCTTTGGTTAGCCACAGTTAAAAGTGTCAGTAACATTCCTACTGGGATATTTATTAAAGCTGTATGGATTATACTGTCAGCATAGCTTGGGTTTGTTCCCCAGGAGCACAGCTGCCTGGCCAGAGCTGCTCCCTGTTCATCCTGGGACAGGCTCTGATGCTGTGTAGATCCTCCAGTTGCTGTGCTGCTTGGGAGTGACCCTTGGAAAGTGTGTTTGATTGCAGGGGGCTTGGCTTCTCAGCACCTCTCTGCCCTCTGAGCCTTGCTGGTACTGATGTGATTTTTGGTTTTTTTTTTCTTTTTGGATAGACAGTAATAAGCCATGTTTAAAAAAAAAACAACAGCTGCTTTTCTCCCATTATATAAAAATACAGGTCTTCGTGTCAGAGTTACTTATTGTTTCTTTTATTCTTGTTTTTATTATTTAGTAGCTTACTACATTTAATGGAGTAAATGAGGATTGTGAGATGAACGTAAGTGTGACAACTTTTTGCAAGCTATGATTACATGCTTTCCAGGGCAGCACTAACAATTCAGTGCCTACAGCTATTTGAATAACCCAGATATAGGCTTGTATAGTTTCTTGCCTACATTGAAACAAAATTGCACAGCTGAGGTGGGAATGTTTATGGGCTAGACTAGTCTGAGACTCTGAAAAAGAATTGAGTGTGGTGGCTTCAGTTGCAAATAATTTCTGTCCTTTTAATGGAAAGCAGTTTGTAGAAGCACTTTCTGTGGTTACTGTACAAGTGATTGAATCTTTCCTTGGACACAAGCTGCTGTTTGTCCTGCCACGGAGCAGCAGAGCAGTTGGGTATTGCAGTGGTGGTTCGAGCTGAGCTGGAGCTGGCACCTCACGAGCTGGGCAGGTTCTGCAGCCTGGGCTCAGGGGTGTTTGGAGGGGGCAGGTTCTGCAGCCTGGGCTCAGGGGTGTTTGGAGGGGGCAGGTTCTGCAGCCTGGGCTCAGGGGTGTTTGGAGGGGGCAGGTTCTGCAGCCTGGGCTCAGTGCTGCAGTGGTGGACATGCATAGAATTTGGTAGCCAAGATTCTTCTGGCGCAGGGTCCAAAGGGATTGTGCAGGTCTGGGAGCTGTTGCCACCTCGGATTAATCGAGATGTTGTGTATTTGTAAAGAAGCATACCAGATTGTATTCTGAAATAAAAAGCCATCAAAGGGATAAAACCAACTGTCTGACCTCCTGGTAAACCATGCTGTTTTTCTTTTAGATTTCTTTGTATTTTACTTTGTACTTTGCCATTACTCTTTCCTTTTCTGATTATCTTGTAACCTGTCAGGTGAGGATATCAGCTCATCTACTGTGAAACCCAAGTCTGGAATGGAAGGAAAGGCAATTCCTTTGGTACTCTGGCGACTGTGCTCATTTCTCTGACAAACCTCCTCTGCTGTGACTTCCTTCAGCAAACACTATTTAGACAGGCTGTCCTATATGGATGGCTGCAAGAGTCTATTCTGCCCTCTCTTAAAGTGGAATCACACCTAAGCAAGCATGAATTAACCTCCATAAAACATTCAACTATTTTTACTCTTAAGTGGCAGGAAGGACGGACTTAACTGATACATAAAATATCCAGCTGTGTTATTCATGTTAATTAGGCCTTTGCAGAGACTCTTATGACTTGGCACCATCCCATTTTCCATAGAAATGTTACTCTGTTATGGTTGGAGAGCCCTTTCATGAATTTCTGGGTTCTGAGTATTAGCTCTTGCTCAGATGCAGACTTGTGACAAGGATATCTGGGCACAGAAACACCTTTGCCAGTCTCTCACATCATGTAATGCAAACCACAGCTTCCCCCTCCTCAGACTTGCTAGAAATTCTTCCATGTGGGAGTGCTGAGGCTCTGGCACAGGGTGCCCAGAGCAGCTGTGGCTTCCCCATCCCTGGAGGTGTCCCAGGGCCAGGTTGGATGGGGTTTGGAGCAAACTGGGCTAGTGGAAGGTGTCCCTGCCCATGGCAGGGGGTGGAACAGGATGGGCTTTAATGTCCAAACCATAGAACCAGTGGTTCTGTGAACAGTTTCCTTCATGTGGAACAGTGCAGTCCCTCAGCCTCAGCAGTCCATACAGAGCACCTTTGATGCAGGAACCACCAGTGCCTTGTTATAACTGCTGCACTTGAAAAGTCTGAGGGTAAGCTTTGTTTGGTGTAGAAAGAATGGAGAAATCATTTTGAAGTAGTGTTTAACTTCTGTCTGGGATTTTCTAAGATCAGATCAATGCAGCTGAGATTAAAGAGAGGAAGAAAACATCTTCCTTTCAGGAAGTCAAGTAGCTCCCACAGTAAGTGTTCCTATTGAGCTACAGTTTTCTTCAGCATGCCACCAGTTATTAGCAACACTATAAAGAATATATTTCTTAGGTTGCATGAAAAGCAGGTTGAGCTGTAGAGTATTTTGCAGTGAAGAAATGTGCTTGAAAGTGAGCCAAAAGCTGTCATTTCCCTTTTCATCTATTAAAAAGTACATTAACACTGTCAATCACCAGGCTTCAGAGGTTAGGCAAATACAGTCAATATCTGCCAATAAAATCAAAGATTTAACACATCTCACTATCAAAGTTAGATTAAAGAGAGAAATTTGCCATATGGGCAGGAGCCCCAGCTGTGCTCCAGCTCGGGTGACTCTAAACAAGCCATGATCCTTTGAAATCAGCATTGTTCCTGCAGTTAAAGCAGTTACAGCAGTGTGAGTGGCTGGCCAGCACTGGGCAGCAAGGCCAGCACCCCTGGGTGTCCTGCATCTTCTTGTCCTGGGGAAGGGTGGGAAGGCAGCTGTGGGAATCAGGGAAATCTGTCAGCACTTGCTCCCAGGGTGTCCCAGTTGTAATGCAGTTGGTTGGATGGTGATGAGTTGTTAGAGTACAGGTGTCACTTTGATATTTTTTTCTTAGACATTAATTGTGTCCTTTGTGTAGCTGGCAGAAGTTAAAAGCATTTGGTGGATTCTCTGTGCTGCTTTCCTTTCTAATTGGCATTATCTTCTGAGCAGTAGCAGCAAAGTCCATTCAGCAGTCCAGGCTAAAAGTCAGCTAAGTTAGCAGAGAAATTCCCATCATCCTCAGTAGCTGTTGGATCTGGGTCTGCCCGACCATTTTGTGCAAGGATTGCTGAAGACATTAGTGTTGAATAATGTATATTATTTTTCTTACGCTGTAGATTAAGCTTAAGACCTTGTCAAACCTTGCTTTTACTCTCTTTTAAGAAGCAGGTTTGTGGGTGTGTTTGTTTCTGGTTTTTGGGGTTTTTATAATAGACCTCCTTAGAAGTCTTCAGAGTCTATGGAAATGTCCATTTCCCCTCATACCTCCCCCCTCTCCCACCACAGAGCTTTATAACACTTTAGCAGCAGTTGCTTTGCTCTCTCTGCAGCTAACTGGATATTACAGCAAGAATGTTGGAGTTTGTGCATGCTTGTTTTTATGGGAAAGTGTTTCCTGGACCCAGCAATTTCCATATTGTGCATTACTCAAACTTCCTTTGAGCTAAACAAGAGCTTCTGGGGTAATAATTTTTTTTTTTTGTAGTGGTTCTGAGTGTTTGCAGTGACTTTGAGGGTGTGCTGGTGGCTCAGGATGGCCAGTCTTGCCCCCTGGGTCAGGGAGCTCTGGAGAGCTGTACCTTGTTTTTGAGTCTTTCCCCATTTTTGCCTTGAAACTGGATTTTTTTATTTGTCCTGGTTGGGGAATAGGACATCTAGATCAGATGAAATGAAATTGTAAACATGCTACAGCTCTGTGAGTTAAAAGCAATTCAGCTGTTTTAAATGTAAATGGTGTAGGATTATATACTTGATTTGTTATAGCTTCCTAATTCTGCCTGCCTCAGCACTTTACTGGCAGTTAATTGCATCAGGGCTCGGAGAAACATTCCATAAGCTGCTGAAGACAGCTTTGCCACAGTCTGACACACTTCTCCCTTGGTTACATAGCAAATGGACACTCTGGGATAATTAGTGAGGAGGAGTTCCAGTGGCCTGGGTACTGTTCTTTGCAGCCTTTTGCCTGTGAAATCCTCTCTCTTCCAAGTCTAGATGTCTCTTATTTTGGATATCAATGTGTGCAGTGATTAGAATGACTAGGTCTGTGTTTTGGTGGGTAAAGAAATGTAGGGAAATGTTTAATATTTTTCACAGGCACTCAGTGAGGGAGATACAAAGTTCCCCAAAGCCACAATTACTTAAACTTTCCCCTAGTTTTTATTCAATGCACAAAAGTAGTCCTAGAAGAGTAGTAATGCATTTAGGTTCTCACTGTTACAGAACAAAGGGCTTAGCAGCAAAAATTCCCTGTTCAGTTTGATATCAGACAAAGAGATCCAGTTTGATGGCACTGAGATGGGAACTGCCCAGTTATAGTCATGCTTAAATTTCGGGCTCTGAGATACAGGTTGAATCACTGTTTTTTTGTCTTCGTTTTCCCATCTACAGCATTTTTTTTCTTCTGTAGGTCGGCATCCCTCTGAATAGATTGTCTTTGTGCTCTCATCCTGACTGACTCTGTACGTGGCTTTAAAAAACAACGTGATAAACCCCAAACTGTGAACAATTAGTGCAGCCTGGCAAGTTGTTCTGTGTGGTAAGCTGTCTGATGTGAAATAATGCATTAGAGGAAAATTTTCCTGAGGGAAATTAGACTCGAATGTGCAGGTGGACCATGTGTCTGTCTCTCTCTCTCTCCTGGAGATGATGTGTCTTCTGAGGCATAATTAAAATTCTTTACAATTGTTTTCACAGTACACAGTGAATGGATAAGTGTGACAGTTGAATGACAGGCAGATATGCAGCCTAGGACAAGCAGAATGGGTGAATATAGTTTTCTGACTAAAACTTTTGTTATGAGCTGAATTCACAGCTGTTAGGATATAGACATGAAATTGAATCTGCCATTCTAGATGCTGATTTCTTTTCTTTGTGCTTCTTTTTGTATGTTGAACCTCTTACTGGCTCTTTCTTCCCAGATCCTACCCTATCCAAGATTGTGGTACATTGATTCTGTGGCAGAGGAAGCTGATGGTCTGTGGCTCACTCTGCTGAGCTTAGGGAGAAGTAATGTCCCTTGTGATGTGGCAGGGCAGTAACAGATCCAGTAACCTTCACACAGAGCTTTTGGCTGCCTCCTTTTTGCTTAGAGCATCTACACCCTAGAGGCTTAAAAGACTGATGACCTGCCAGGTGCCACATTTACTTCTTAAACTTCTAGTTTTAACCTTAATCTTATCTTGTTAATCATCTTGGCATTGACTGATTTATGGTTTTGTTCCAATAGTTGAAGCTAGGATTCACCCCGTTACGAGTGTTGGCTTTGTTAACCTGGACTCATTGCATTGCATTGCAGCAAAAGTGACCTCAAACCTTGCAGTCATTTCCAGAGACGTTATTAACCAATCTGCTGGAGTCCTTATGGTCCTGATAATGGTTGAAACTATTTACTTCCATAAAAAGTCTGTGGCTTTTGTAGTAAATCCTAGAAACCCTGGTTCCCACCCCAAGGTAACGGTGCCATGTACACAGATGCAATGGTTCATCCCTTGGGAGCTAGGATGTGTCTCATGGCATTTCACCCCGCGTCCAAAGGATCACTATCTTCATCTGAAGCTCTGCCCATGTCTGTCTGGGTTGTGACAGTGAGTGGACAGTGAGTGGGGACACCTCTCTGTATTTGCTGCTGTTTCGTATGCATGTCCCATTTAATCCATTCGACCAATACAGGTTCCAGTGGGACACAGACATTTCCTTGCCTGATACTTATTTTCATTGGAAAATACTCTTTGACAGAATCACAGAATAGTCTTGAGGTGGAAGGGACTCAGAAGGATCATCAAGTCCAGCTCTTAAGTGAATGGCCCATATGGGGACGAGCCCCATGGCTCTGGCCTTCTTAGCACCAGGCTCTGACCAACTGAGCTGATCTCAGGCTCTCACTTGACCAGCCTTGAATCTATGGAGGTGCTCACCTGGTCTCATTAGGCACTTGGAATGCAGACAGCACCGTTGTTTTTGTCTTGTGCAAAAGGTCACTTAGAGCTGCATCGAAATCGGTTTCCCAGTTTTCACCTGGGCCTGTTTCAGGGGTTCTTATCCAGGGGTTTTTCCACTGCAGCCCTGTGCCTCCATCTGATGGGGAAAGTCTGAGGTGCTGAGGCTCAGGACCCGGCTTTGTCACGGACCAACTTCAGGAGTGTTTTCATTTCCATTTATCTCAAGTCTCTCATTTAGGAACACATGAGGGGAAAGAGCCCATCTGCCACTACTGGAGTGTGTCCTGCTTGGCCTCCTGTCCCCTGGGATTGGGGCTGTCCCCTCTCCTGCACTGGTTCCACCTCAGTCCCTGCTGCCATGGAGACGCATCACCAGTGGCCATTACAGTGGTGCTGAGATGGCAGCTCCTGCTGTGCCTGCAATTCCCATCATCCTGCTTCCATCAGCATTTCTCTGGTTTGAATCCTGCTTTGATGAATTCCATCTTCTCCATGCTCACAGCACAGTGCCCTCCCAGACATACAGTCTCAGATGTAATGCTTTGTGGCCCAACACAAGCTGTCTCTCTCTTACTCTGATACCTCTTAATCATTGAAATGCAGCATTTTGAGCTGTTTCTGCCATCTGTTTTTTGCATAAGGCTTCTTCTGGCTTTCACATGATGTGTGAGAAGTCAGGAGATCTGCATCTTCTCCAGAGCAGAGGTGGTGGTGTGCCCATGGGATCTAGCTTGGGATACCTGTAATTCCAGTATGACTGGGGACCCAGTCTAATCCCTGTGCATAAAATGGGAAGTTCTCTGCAACAGGCAAGTCATGTGGATTCTGATGTACCTTCCTTTGCCAGAACTGTAGCAAAGAGTGCACTAATCAGGCAACACATCTGTGGGTAGAATTTAATGGTTATTTACTTACTGGCTGTCAAATTGGAGTAAATTTGTTGTAGCTCAGTTTGGAAATTGTTCAAAACTGGTTCTGAATGATGGCAGACAGGTCTTGTGTAGTCTCTGGAGGCTCTCAAGCTGGCCAGGGCCTTTGGTGGAGGTGTGAATAGTGTCTCCTCCTCTGGTGGGATGCCAGGCACTTGATCAGTATAAGCAGGGCTCATATCACTTGCAGCTGCTGCAGGGTGTCCTGTGGTAGCTATGAAACAGCTCTCAGGCTGTGGGCAGAGCACCATTTTCTTGGGGTATTTATTTGTCATGAAGCTGCTACAGCAGCTGTAGTTCTGTAAAACCCTGGGACAGTCACCCTGCTTCTTCAGAGCATCTGGCAGGAAACTGCCCTGAAGTCCTGGTGACTGTATAAAGCACTGATCAGTTCATTGTTTTAATTTTCATTGTGGTTCCTTTAGCTTCTGGCTCTCCAGCATTAACAACACAATTCCATCTTTGTTTCAGTGTCACTGTCTAATGTGTGGTGCCTGGTGACAGTGCTATGCACAGAGCTTGTGAAGTCTCTCTGAATTAGTTTGCTTGCATCTGTGGGAAGAACTGGAGCCAAAAACCTCTCCTTTCAGAGGATTAGAATCACATCATTACTGGAGGGAGTTCAGAGAAGAGTGAAAAAAGTGATTAGGGGCCTGGAGGGACTGATGTATGAGGAAAGATCAAAGGGGCTGAATTTGTATCATTTGGATAACTGACTGAGTAGGGAACATAAAAGTCTGTGATTATGGAATGTGTATAAACAGGGATGTGTCAGGGAGAGATTTTTCAATGTGGGATGATGAGGGCAATGGAATTACAGTAGAAAGGGGCAAAAAGCTGTTAAATAGGAAAATTTCCCAACAATGAGATTGGGTGTTCAGTTGTCTTTTGCTGTAAATCCAGTGACTTAAGCTATTGCTTTTTAATTTCCTAATGAATGCACATAAAAGGTTTTAAATAGAGGTAGGAATGCAAAGTGAAGATTGGTGCAGCAGTGGCTCTCTGGTTTTATGTCCCTTTGGCCTCTGTGGCTGCATCTGCAGGGTCCATCCAGCTTGGGTGGGACTTGCTGAACAGAGAGCAATGAACTGTCAGAAAAAGGCCTTTCCTGGCTTCTTCATCAGGTTAATGTGATCAGCCTGAGAAGAGGTCGCCTCTCTGTGGCATGATCCTGCTGCAGGTTCTTGGGATTTCAGGAGATGAATATTCACACAGTCAGTAGCTGTGTTGCTTTGGTTCAGCAGTTTGGGCTGCCTTGACTTTAAAGTGGGATCCAGGACCTTACTTCCAGAACCAGCAATTGCAGAAATTGGTGTTATTTTAGATAATATTTCCAGGATGCTGCTTTCATGCCTCCTGCCAGGTGTCTGTGCTCTGCATTTCATGGCATCTACATTCCTACCTCTGCCACTGAATTGCATTTAACCACCTTTACATGAGTCTGGGCTGCTGTATGAATTGACTGGTTATTTTCTCTACTGATGTTCATAATATCTTAAAAAATGCAAAACATGTTTTGGAAATTCCAGACTTCAGTTGCAGCTGAATCTTTCTTTGCCTTCAAGCTAAAGATCTATTTTAACTGAAGCGGTGGCTTGAAAGTTTTGTTTCCCACCTGTTTATAATACCAAGGCCTGGGAGGAGGGCTATTGTCATCATTTTCTACCTTGTTGATAGCTTAAAGCAAATCTTTTACATTATCTAACATATCTTTGTCAGTATAAGCTGTTGTAGCACTCTATTTTTTCCTGTGTGGCTGGGATTAGTAAATAACCTGTTTGGGGCAGTGCCCTGTGCTTGTGGGTCAGCTTTGTCCCTGCTCTTGGGGGGCTGAGCTCAGCCATGTGGGGTCTGGCATGAGCCAGGAGGAGCTGGGGGAGATGAGGCAGGTGATGAGTAATGTAAGGAGATGCTTGATAGGCAATGTACTGAGTCCTGTATGTGCAGAAGGGAGGATCAAAGTGTGTGTTTAGGGTAGGGATGGGTGTCTTTAAAGGCATTGGGATAGCGTATTCTCTTGCTACTGTGTATTTCAGAGCAGAGGCTTATTGACTCAGGTACATGAAATAGTGGTGCCTCCAAGCAGGATTTCCTCTGGGAGCAGTCACGTGAAGGGGCAGAGGGGAGATGATTGAAATGGAAACCTTCAGACCCTGCTGAATTACTTTTTTTTTTTTTAATGGGACTGAATTACTGAAGGAACATTTACTCCTACCCAGGTCTGTAACTGCGGTGTCCCTCTCTAGGATAGATGTGAGATGAGATGTGGCAGGGCTGAGGTGCTGCGCATGGCATGAGAATTGCTGTGGCTGGAGCTGCTGTGTCTGCTGGGCATGGAGCAGATGTTCTTGTTGGGAATATGGTGGCTGCTGGCTGCTTTTCCCCTGGATTGTTGTACAGAATCTCCCAGCTGTAAATGAAATGCATAGCCACAGAATTACATGTCAGCATCATTGTTTATAAACTGCTTTCCTCAAAGGAGGGATCTGGTGTAAGAGGTGCCCAGTGTCTGAGGTGGTGATTGCCAGGGTAGGACAGCAGCTGATGGTTGGCTGACAAACAGGCAATCTTATGGAGGGCAGGTTTTCCCAGATAGGAAGTTTTCAGGTTTTCTGGTAAAATTTTTTGTTTGTGCATTTTTTTGGTTTGGGTTTTGTTATGGAGAGACTTCTAACACAATGTCAGAATGCAAATACCAAGATGGTCTCAAAAAAGTTTGTCCTAGGCAGGCTTAAGAAGCTTCAGGCTCAAAGTAGTTTCCCTGAAGAGACTGCTAGAGGATTTCTTGATCTGCTAAAGTAGGTTTGACTTATTTTCTGGCTGTAGGCTGCCTTGTGTGAGAACTATCACATGGCCATTTTTCAGAGCTTGGCCGTGTGTTTGCAATTTTACCACAGTAGCATGAATTTGTGCAGAATCTGTGTTCAGTCCTAGTAAGGGATGGCCCTAGCACATTCTTTATCAAATGATAAAGGGATGGCCCTAGCACATTCCTTATCAAATTATAAATATCAAAATATCAGTTTTTTGTGTTATAGAAAAAATTAAAACATCTGATAGTGAATGCCCTATAACATATTTATGACAATTCTCTATATTATATTCAATGTATGGGGATTTGTGCTCATTCCTCACAGATCCTCTGTTTTTCTCATGTATTTATGTCCAGAGATTGACCAGGAAAAGGATTCAGAATTCTGATTCCTGAATATGTTGGTGGAGAAGTGCCTTGTGGCAGTGAATCATTGCTAATGGCTGCCAAGCTGCTGCAGACCTCATTGCACAATGCCATTAGTAGTCAAAGAACTCTTTATAACCAAGCAAAGATTTTACAAGGCGCAGTAGTTTTCATCATTATTACTCTGTTAATTGTGTTGCACTTGCTAACAGAGTATTGTTTCTTCTTTCCTCTGTGAAGTAAAAGAAATATGATGAAGAGTAGGTTGTTATCTTTGCCTGTACCCTGAAGGGGAGCAATGAAATATTGATGGCAGTGCTGATGTCTGAGCGCAGAGGAGTTCACTGCCTTGACCTTCTGCTACCTGGGCTGCAGCTCCAGATGGGGATTCAGATTCTCTGAGCATGTGGCACATCTCACTTCTAGCAGCACGCAAGCTCTTCATCTTCTGACAAGGCAGAGCAGGATTCAGCTGTTTCTCCTGCACAACTTGGTGCTGCACTTCAGTGGTTTTCCTGTGGAGAAAGATAGAAAATTGTTTGCATGCTCTTGCAGCCCATCCTGGTCTTCCTGCAGGTTGGCTCTCCCTTCCCAAGGGTGCATTTCCCCACTCACTTTGGTGTCCTCAGCAAATGTTGTCAGGCTGCCCCTCTCCACCACTGTGTTCAGAATACACAATTCTGGAAGCTTTTCCTGGTCAAGTCCAGTTGTATAGTGGTGGTTTGAGGAGTGAAAAAGTGCATGCTCAGGGGCTGGGGCTGAGAGACCCACTGGATTCACACATCCATCAGATTCTGTGTCATCTAGATTCCAAACAGACCAAAATAAGGTTTCAAAATATATTATTTTAAAAATCTTGATGCTTAGTTACCCCATCTCTTGCATGTTTAATTAACTTCTCCTTCATGTGGTTTCTGAGTGCAGAACACGAAACAGTCCCTTTAAATTGTGTCATACAATTGTCTTTTTTGCCCATGAGACTGTTCAAGTGGAAGGAGTAGAGCATGGCTGGAATTTATAACCTGTGACTCTCTTCACTGAAAACTGTAATTTTCAAAGCAAATCTCTGCAAGGGGACATGTTACTGTGACTTGTCATGCAGTATAAATAATGTTCTTTTCAGTTTACATCAAACAGAGCAGGCCATTGCTTCCTGATCCAGTGGAAGCTCTGGTAATTGCTTCTGTAGGTTCCATTTATAGATCAGACTTCTATGATTAAATTTAATTACTTACAGCTGAATCCAGTGGAAGTAATAAGTTCAAAATAACCTCTGTCATGCTGCTGTGAAAGCAGCATGTTCCCTGAAAAAGACACTTCCTAATTGTTTCATTTTTCAGGAGAAGTTTTTAACTTTCACCTATTCATTGTCTGGTTGAGTGAAGAATGGAGCTTTGCAGGACTCTCCCATTTAAAGCTGTGATGAAGCTTCTCTCTTGCCATTTCCAGTTGTACTGAGTCACAAATAGGTGACTGCAGGAGCTTTTGTTAGACCCAGTGTGGTGGTTGTCATCTTGCACTGTGGTGTCTTTCTTGAGCTGTGGCACCCTGATTGGGAGAATATTTGGAGATGTGTGATGAGAAAGAACAGATGCCTTGAAAGATTGTCATATAATGAGAGAAAAGCTTGGAATTATTTACTGAAGTGTTAACAAAGACCTAAAGCATGATGTTCTGTTTTTCACTTAATTAGGCAATAATTGAATGAAAGACTGCTTAACAGATCTGCAGAAAAAAATTGCTGCAGGACAGTGCAGGGACACAGTGAGACTGGTGCAGTTGTGGCATTTGTACCTTTGTTTATGTCTCTTTTTCTATCCCACTGGATACAGACTATCTCAGACCTGCATTTTCTGATGTTCATATGGTCTGTTAGCATGATTGATCTGTGGCTGGCTGTCTTTTTCCTGTTGCATATGCATGAGTGCACACACGTGCTCACTTTAGTGAATTTGATTTCTTCATTCCTTGTCTTTTGCCTTTGTCTGGCATGTTGTCATTTAAATGACCAGTTCTTTCCAGACTCTTGTGTCACTTTTCTTTTTTTTTTTTTTTTGAAACATTTCCCCTGCCTTTTTAGCACCCAGGTGTTTTCTGACTCTCTGTATCCAGTTAATTACAATCACCAGTGCACAAATCCTACTGTATAAGTGATGATACCAAGAGCCTTTGAAAAGTTTGTTGTATCTTTCAAATAATGAATATCTTACAAATAATGAATGGACATAATTAATGCCTCAGGAAATTTACTGCAATTTAATCTAGACTCTTTCATTTAAATTATATTTTTAAGAGAAACATAGAAAAATTATTATTGTGCAAGCCAAAAGAATATGTGCAAGTGTAGTTGTATTACATTTAATTTTTCCCCTCTCGAATAATCCAATATATTACAAAATTCCTAGGTGGAAAGGGGAATTCCTTGGTGGCTGCTTGCCTTTTCAGGGAAAGCTACAGGCATGCAGCTCTGCTTCTGAATACTTCTTCTTCCTAGGGAGTTGCTCAGGGGAATAGCTCAGCTGGGAGGGATTCCTCTGACATTTAAAGGATGAACTAGGAGGTAATTACTCATGCTGCTAGGTCAGTCAGTATTGATGGGGGCTGTTTGAGGATATTAGAACGTGGGAAAGTCTTTGATGGTTGAGAATTGATTTAAATCCTACAAGCTTTGTTGTGTGTGACCTGCCTGTGTGCTCATATTATCTAAAGCAGATTTCTAGGAAAGCAGATTGCCCAGACAGATTGAGCTGTGCTCTCTGATCCCATCATGGGTGGTTGGGTGTGGCAACTGTGGAATTCCCCTTGGAAATGCAGGGATTTTTACTTGCTGCCATACAGTTATTGATTAAACAGGCTGAGTATGGATTGCTGCACAGGTACCTGCCCAGCAGTGAATGTTAAAAATGTGAAATAAAATAACACTAAACCAATAAAATCTGAGTGCACATAGCTACCTGGCAAGCTCCAAATGATGTCTGGGCAAAGGCTGTGCAGTGTTCACCCCCTGCTCTGCTGAGCAAGTGGTTTTTAGTGGCACAGAGTGGTTTTTAGTGGCACAGAGCTGTGGCTGGGGGCTTTGAGATGCTACAGACAGGTGAGCCTCTGGGTCTGAGCTGGATGAGCCTGAGTCTGGGTGACAGGGTGGCAGATGCCAGCCTGAAGCCAGCACAGGAGGGCTCCCTGGTCTCTTGTGCTGAGGAGCAGCACTGGGGCAAGGTGCTGCTGGGCAGAACTACAGCAGGTTCAGAACCCATGGGACCTCATGCACTGGGCATGATTGAGAGCTCTGCACATTTTTATCTGAGCTTAGTGTTTGGAAGGGTGAGTGGGTTGAGTTTTCATCACCTCTTCCCTCTGGACCCTGTTCTTTAGTGTGTTCAGACCCATTCAAGTGTCTTGAAGCGTGCTGTGAGTGAACAGCTGATGACCCAGTACTGACACGGAGATAAATTATTCAGTGTGTCTTATTTGGGAATTCAAGGCTTCATGATGAAACCTACAAAACTGTATTATGCCTCTGACATTCTGAGGTTTCATCACTGTATCTTCAATTATTCACTAAGCCTGCTTGTTCTCCTCCTGGCGCTCTGACAGGGCTGCAGGCCGGTGGCGAGCAGCAGGCAGTGTTTTCTTCTCTTTGTTCTCCTGCTTGCTCTTGGTACCTTGTGGAAGAGGCTTGCCTGGTGCTTACTGTAATAAACCTCTCACCCAAAGTTCAAATTTGTACAATTCACAGACAGGGAAGAGTCTACAGCCATCCCCATTGCTGGAGGTTTCTCAGTGAGCTGTAATTATTGTGAGCTTTCTCCTTCCCTAGGGACAGAGTTTTCACTGGGGCTGCATTTACCCTGCACGAATTCCACAGATGAGCAGCAGTGACCTGGTTGTCAGAACATCCTCTGGGAAATGCCAAAAGAGAGGCCAGTGGAAGAGGAGGTTGCAGGAAATGCTTAAGGAGGGGTTTGTCCTCGGGGGCACAGCTGAGGAGGTCTGTGCCAGTGGTGCCTGCCCGGTGCTCGAGGTTCTGCCCATGCCCAGGGGCTCCTGGAGTGGAGCTGCTACCATGGGGTGCTGTGTTGCAGAATGCTGAACAGATCCTCAGTGCCAGCCTCAAGCTGTTGGTTTTGTAGCGGCAGTTGCTGTGTCTGTTAGTGAGGAGAGAATTAACACACCAGATTCTGCTGCTGAGCAGCTCCAGTGAGCTGGGACTCCCCTGTGCTCTCTCCAGGCTGTGGTCCTGGAGCAGGGCACTGCTTGGTTTTCTCCTCCAGCATTCCTGAACTGTGCCTCTGGAAGTGCAGGATCTCTCTTGGCTTGGCATGTCCCCTCATATTTGTACTTCTACCACCTGGCATCTGCCTGCATCAGAGTCCAGATGTACTGATTTCCCATGAACTGGAAGGAACTGTGACACATCAGACATTTGTCTTTGGTTTTGGTCTCTCTGTACTATTTCTGCATGATTTGCAGTTTCTGTACAGCCCTGATAACTTTCTCAGGAGTCCAGGCTTGAGGCAAGCCCTGGCTTTGTGAGAATCCCTTCTGCTGAGTGTATCCTAACAGAGCATTGCCCCTGTATCTGCTGTGTGGAAATTTTAGTCTGTGGTGGATAATTTTAGAAAAGAGAACTGAAATTAATACTATGAACTCATTGCCTGACGAAGGAGAAATTTTCCTGTGGATGTACAGAAAAATATCTTCATTTCTCCTGGGATTCCTGGGGATGGAAAGTCTGAATCAAGGTTGGAGTCACCATACCAAGGCATGCCAAATACCTCAGAACTTAGAATATTTTCTTCCAAGCCAAGACCTTACAAAAGTAATGGAGTTCACAGGATATGTGAGAAAGACCAGAACTTGTCTACATAGACACAGCTTTTGCTTTCTTTGTCATCACTTGAATAATTTCAGCCAGATGAAGAACGGAGAGAATGTATGAGGAGGGAACAGAGCCTGCTCTTTACTGCTTTGCCCTGGGCACAGAACTTAGGCATGGTTGTCATTAGAAAGCATGTAGCCTCTTAAATTCAGGTATGTTCTGTAATAAAATGCTTTCTCTTGCCCATTCCAGTTATTTGAATTAAGTACAGTTGTAACTTAAAGGTTACTTAAAGATAACTTTAAATGCAAGTTAAATATGTTGGAATAAGAATTTCCAGGTGATGTTGAAGAGACAGAAAGTGCCTCTGCACAGGGGAGCTGCTCATGTCCTCCACAGAGGAAGCCTTGCTCCATTGACACATATTCAGTAAATGGGAATAATAAGGAATTTGGCACTTTTGTGGAACTGACACAAATCCAGTGAGTTCAATAGCAAAGCTGGAAATGCAGCCAGTGCTCCTGCTGTTCTCCTGGCCTGTAGGAATAGATGCTGCTAACTAGCATTTGGAACCTCTGGTGCCATTTTGTGTATGATGGATAAAGGAAGGTAGACTACGTTGTTTTCTGGTAGTCCAGTACAGGCAATGCAGTGTTTTCTGTTCCTAGAGCACAGACCCTTGCTGGCAAGGAAGACATTTTTTTTGGAGTTGCAAAGCTGAGAAGAGCTGGGTGCTTGCTGAGAAGGGCAGGGTGCTCTTCTACTGCTGTTTTGTCCCTTTTCTGAAGGCACAAGTGGGTCAGTCTGATGGATTGTTCATCTTGTGGCTGGTGCGAGCAGCCATGTGAAAACCCCAGGGATCATGGTGAAAACCAGCTCTTTGTGTTGGTTACCACTGCCTCAAGTTGGTGCTGATGTGTGTGAGAGGGAAGAGTCCCCAGTCCTTTGCTGTTCTGCCCTCAGTAGGGCTCCATTGTTTGAAAGATTTTACAGTGTATTAGAAAATGAAAATCGCTATTTTTGGACTTGGCTCTTGCAACCCCACTGAAGAATGACACCTATTCTGGAGTCCATCCAGATACTGTTCTAACAGCAAAACAGAGAAGTGGTAGGGCAACTAAAATAAAGCAGATGTTTAGCAGGGAAATAATTTACAATTGGCCAGTTTGATGGTACCTCTTGACCCTTTCAGGGCTGTTCAATAAAACTAGCAGTTTCCATAGCAACTACTAAATTACTTGGTGCTTCAGAGATCTGTGATAAAGGAGGCGAATCATTGTAGGGAAACATGGTGTTGATGTTTTTCCCCTTTGCATTACAAGAGTAATGATCTGGCAAAACTTGCTAAATGGGACGCCCCTGCTGAAGAATTTTTCCCACGTTCACTTGGGCCAAAGAGATTTATATGTTTAGTACTTTTGCAAATTTGATTTTTCCCCTCTCCCCTGTCATCAGCTTTGTCCTTGGCAGGCGGAGCTGGCAGGGTGAGCCAAGAGGCAGGAGATGTCTGCAGTAGGTGTGTGCTGGGCTTCTCTGTCACAGCCCTGCTGAGCATCAGCTGCTCCTCCAGGGAATATGGAGCAATTCCCCACTGCAGGTACTCTGCAGCTCCCACCTGCAGTCACTGCTATCCTGTGCCCTAACTGCTGTGAATTTCATCTTACTGTTGTCTTCTGCTCTGCTCTCCTGGGGATTGTACTGCTCAGACTTTTTTTCTACTTCACCGGTAAGAAAAGATGTAGTTTAAGATCAGGGCAGTCTTGAGAATGGACCCATGGAGTAAGGAAGTGGTTTTGGGGCTTGTTTTTCACAAAGCCCAGTGTAATTCTGGTGGCTCTCGGGGCGCATTTCACTTCTCTTTGTGTTTGGTTGCATGCAGAGTGTTGCTCTTGTGGAGTCTGTCTGCTGTGTTGGAAAAACTGTCTGTGTTAAAATCCTGAAATGCTAGTTTAAAATATTGCACTTCTTGAGAGACACAAATCACCATTTGCTGATCAAACTTTATCTGACTTCCAGCAGTTACAGAGGTTTTGAGTCATTTGGGTGAATTCACCAAAGTTGTTAAAGGGTTTGTTAAATGACCTCTGCTGTATCTTGTCTCAGTGCAGACAAAAGTGCTTCCAAAACAACCCTAAATGCTTTTCAGATTCACAGCAATCAAACAGCAGCTAAGACCAGGAGGAGGTAGGGTAATTGGGAAGTGCAAGACACAGGAATTTTACAGATAGAGAGTGAAGCCAAGAGGGCCCAGTATTGAGGTCCAGAGGAAGAGTACCTGGACTGGGGAAAAGAACTAAATTTACCATTTAAATAATGCTACCGTGCTGAGAGTAAACTAATCACCAGGTAACAATAGTGTTCAAACCAGCCCTGCCTCTGGCCCAAGCTTCCCTCAGAAGCCACCTACAGGTGTCAGCTAATCCATTTAGTTTAAGTTTTGTATAATTCTGTATCTGTTAAATATCTAATAATATCTTACAAAGACTGGTGTTACTTCTGAGCAGGATGAAAGGTGGCTCATCTTCTGCCATTTCTAAAAGAAGCTGTTTAGCCAAAAATTGTGCCAAACTGTCCCTGTCCTCCTTGTGGAGGAACTGCAGCAGATGCTGCAGTGCTGCGCCTGTTGGCCTCAGGCAGAAGAGGCTGGTTCTGTTTTCCTTGTGCTGTGACAGGTTGGTTGTTACTCCTCCAGAGCACTTTCCTCCCTCCACTCATAGCTGGTTCTTGCTGTTAAGTGGTGGTTAAGAGTTGTAGCTGATAAAGACAGGAAGATTGACTGCTGGCACCTGCTGTTAGAAATGGAGAGAGATGTCCTCTGAAGAGGGGTTCCAGGATGTAGCTGCTGTTCCTAGAGTAAGCCTGAAGCATGTGAGAAAGGAGAAGTAAGGATAAGATCTCTGTGAGAAGCTGAGCTGTTTACTTCAACTAAGTAAACAAAGGTTTGACTCTTTATTTACTGATTAAATTCGATTTATTCCAGGTGGGCAAGTGAGCTGTGCACAGAATCCCATTAGCAGGTAGTGGTAGCGCAGTTAATAAGAATGATTAAATGCTGTTTGGATAAAACCAGGCAAGATATTTTACACACACACCCATCTTGTTTTTCTCTATATGCTCCATGGGTCTTAGAGGAAATTCCCATTTCTATGTAGGGTAGTTCTGTAAGAGGCATCTTGCAAACAAGTAGAAGATAAAGAAACAAAGCTGCAGAGACAACAAATCTGTTGTGCTGATTCTCCAGGGCAGGCTGACAGCTGTGGTTCAGGTGTCAGCCAGATGTAGGACTGTGAAGGAAAAGTGTTACCTGGGGTACAGCCTTAATTTTGGGAAAGCAGGAATTCAGCTGGTGTGGTCAGCAGCACTATTTATGCATGTGCTACATGTGTTCTGAATTAAAGTGCAGTCTTCCCTCTCCTCGCATTCCTGAAATCCCACAGCAGAGATTTGTCCGTATTTTTCTCTAAAATTTGGCTGTAAAACAGTTACAAGGGGAGAGGATGGATCCAACCTGGCCCTGAGAAGCTGTGGCAGCTGTTCACACATCCCCTCCCTTCTCCTGGTCCCTTGCAAGCTCTGCTCAGCCCTGGGCACAGCTGGCATGGGCAGCCCTGAGGGGCACCTCTGATGGCACGAGGGGTGTTCTGCAGACTGAGAACAGGCATTGAATGCATCAGAGATTATTCCTGCTGTTTTTGGCATCTTCTCCTGGTCTGGCAAACCAAGGGAGCATTATGGAAGAAGCATTTTCTGTGTGTTTGCCTTTCCTGCCCCCATAGCCAACTGTCCAGGATCTGAAGCTGACAGCAGCACGAGGGTGGCTGGAGTTTCCTCCCCTGTGTACAATGGCAGCCTTTGTCTAAGACCAAGGTGCTTTTTTTCAAGTTTTCCATGTTTGTTTGACAGGAGTTTTCTGCTGCAAGTTCTTCTGATGCTGTTCCAGTTTTGTTCCTCTATCTCAGTTATCCAGTTAATGTTGGCCAGCATTGTGCCATGTCCATGAGCCTGTGGGGTGAGGTTTGGTGGCAGAGGGACCAGGTGAGCCTGGCAGGGCAGGGTGGCTGTGGGATTCCTGCAAAAAGGGAGGAGGCACAGGAGCTCCTAAGCAGGGAGGGGAGATCCCAAATGTAGAATCTGTTGCTGCATTCCTTGTGGGCAGGACCTTGACTTGGTTTTATTTGGCAAAATCTTAGGGAACTTAAAGGTACAATTCATTATTTACATGCTGTGTCTTTGTACTGTATTTTTATCTTCATTGTATATTTTGTATTAATTATAAACGCGTTACTGTTGCCTGAAACAGTTCTTGCATATTGATATCAGAAGATTTAATAAAAATTTCAGCTTCCTTCTTGATATTGGCCATTCAGTAATGACATTTGCATTCTAATCCTGTTTCAGATTGCACAGGGAAATCTAGCATTCAGGGTCTAGCCAGTTTCCTAGATGGGATCTCAAATGATGAGATCAAAAAAGCTAATAAGCATGTTTATTTGTGTTCCCTGGACACTGCAGCCATCAGTCCTGCGGCAGCTCCTAGTAGGACAGACAGAAATTCTCCTTTTCCATTAAATGGGCTGTAATAAACACAGGTGGGAAATACTGGTGTGTACAGAAGATACATGGGTCATTAAATCAAGCAGAAAACCTAGAACTTGTGCTCAGAATTGCAGAGAGGGGCTGTGCCTGCCCAGGCAGATGCTGACTGTGCTGTGGCTTGGCCCCCAGAACTGCCCTGTGCTCTTCTCATGCTCACACAAGTTTGGTAAAATTATATTGAGGGTAGGAAAAGCAGTAAAAAACTTAATTCCAGCCATGAAAACGTGGAATACTCTGAAAAGCATGGGGCAAGTCTGCAAAAATGGGTGGGAAAGCCTGAATGAGGTAGGAAGATTTATTCCCCTTTGGGTGCTGTGCTGGGAGTGATGCCACTTCACCTGGCTGGGGTCTGTCCTGAGGCCAGCAGTGTGAGCAGCATCTGTGTTTTGCATGGCTCAGAAGTCTCAAGAGCCAAATATATTTTGCCAGTTAATTAATTAGAGTAATTTATTTTTGCTTCCAGAATATCAACAGTGCTTTCAAAGGTATTATGGATAAGTAGTGCTGTCTATTCCTTGTGCTCCCTCCTTCCCTTGGCATATGAAATTGGTAACTGGGCAGAAGCTCAGCCTGTTGTGCAGAAGGCTGAGCCCACCTGTCTGTGAGAGCTTGCACTGGTGTTTAATTCTCAGAGATGTGTGGGAATCTCACTTAACAGCCTCTCCAACGTAGAACTTGATGAGATTGGCTGCTTTGTAGAGCTGCTTTGGACTCTTTAATCCTCTTCCCTTCCCAAAGAGCTCCTGCTGGCAGGAGCTGCTCTCCCTGTCCTGCAGGCACTGGGTGTGCTGGGCAGAGCTCAGGCTGGAGGGGTGGCTGCAGGTGCTGGGAATCCCTGACATGCTGGGACTCTGGAGGTGGGGACAGCACAGCTGTGTCCATCCTGCTAAAACAAGGACAGGAGAAAATAATTCCCATTGAGGGAGATGCATCTGGTGCCAAATTCCAGCTGAGAATGAGGCTTTCTTCTTGCACAGTGCCTTGTTCCTGGAAAGTGTGGCGCAGAGACTGCAAAAATGAAAGAGATGGTTCCAGCTGTCTGTATTGAGACAATGAGAATGCAGAGCCAGGTTAGAAAACACCTGCTGTTTCTGTCTTGTCTTTAGCGAAATATTGTCTCTCTCCTTGCTTTAATCTTCTTAAAAGGAATTGATAGTTTTTTCTTATTTGAGATCACTGGGAAATTAATGTAACTGTTACTGTAGAGTGAGCACTGTAGTATCTTCACATAATGTGATTTAAAATTTAAAGCTCGCTCAGCAGGGGAAGGCTCTGTCTGTGTGGGGACCAGGAGCTGCTCCTTGGCTCATTCCTTGAGCTGCAGCTGCTGGCTCCCTGCCTTCCCTTTTCCTCTCCTCTTCCAAAGGGTGATTCTCACCATTTCCTCTTTGCAGACTTTTCCCCTTGATACAGTGTCTTCATTCCAGTGCTAAACTAACTTGTGAGTGCCTCTTGGGGAGGAAATAGGTGATGTGAATGCTTTTTATTTATTTAGTTAAAGGTCCGTGGGGAACACAATGTGCAGAAAGCATTCTTGTGTATGCTGGAAACTGGAAGAGGAAGGAAGGAAAGGTTTTTTGCAGGAGAAAAATAGGCCAAAAAATGTACTTTCTGCTATGATTAATAGGGTTCTCTTTTGGGCTTTGAATGTTGTGTTTGTATTCAAATTAAGCAGTTTCCAGGGGCACTTCCAGGAATAGATGTGGGGAGCGGATAAAAGCCCTTTCCATAAAGGATGTTCAGAATGTGCGGAACTGAACTGGACATTCATGGGTCTTGTCTCCTCCTGTCACCTGCAGCCTGTGTGTCCCCTCCATTTGCAGGGTTCAGGGGATGGGTGTGGTGTTTGTGAGGTCGCCAGGACAAGGTGAGAGATGAGAATTTGACTCTAAGTTCTCAAAAGGCTGTTTTATAATTTATGATACATGATATGATAAGATATGATATTATATTATATATAAAATGCTCTACTAAAACTATACTAAGAAAGAGAAAGGAGACATCAGAAGGCTAAAACAAGAATGAATAATAAAAACCTGTGACTCCTCAGAGCCTCGACACAGCTGGACCATGATTGGTCATTAAATTAAAACAATTCACATGGAACCAATCAAACATTCACCTGTTGGTAAGCAATGTCCAAGCCACATTCCATAGCAGCCAACACAGGAGCAGCAATCAGATAATTATTGTTTTCATTCCTCTCTGAGGCTTCTCAGCTTCCCAGGAGAAAATCCTGGGCAAAGAGGATTTTTCAGAAAATATCATGGTGACAGATGGGGGGGGTTCTCATTTGTCAGCATTCAGGATGTGCCAGTGAAGCACAAGGTGCTGAAGATGCCCCACATGGAGCTCAGTGCTGGTGGCTGTGTGTCCTTCTGCACAGCTGAACCAGGCAGGCACAGCTGTCCTGACCAAGCAGCCTTGTGGGCTGGAGAGGTCCCAGTCAGAGTCGTGCTGTGTCCACTTCCCTCTCTCATCAGGCAGTAAAGAAAGCAATTAGATGGTAATTCTGCAAAAACAAGACTTAATAGTGTACAGCATGATTTAGGTGACAGTTCACACTCTGCTGGGAGGACTTGTGCTTGGTGGCTGCTGCATGTTGTTAGTTCTTTGTATTTTCTTTGATTTAAAGCTTCATGCTTGTAATCTAGTTAACAGTGAATTGGGTTTCCAGTACAGTGGCTTGTTTGGTTCAATAAGAACACATTTATACTAAAGGTTAATGAAAAGCATTTTGCTTTCATTGAATTCATTAAAAGGGGTTCTACAATCAAGACTTACTAATGGAAAAGAGATTAAATATTCATGTCTCTAAATTTCTCACATCATTTCTGATTTTCCTTAATCTCTGCCTTCCTGGATTGGAGTCCAAAAGTGCCTGAATGCTCTAACGAGTTCAAAAATTAATTAAAGATTTCTCCTGTTTAAGTAAAAAGACTTCCCAGATGTATACCTAATGTATCTTGAGTGCAGATCTCTGTGCTATTACAGACCAAGAGAGAGTGATGAGGTCCTAGCCAAGAGAGCCAATCTCAAGGAGCAGAATTGGTTCTTAAAGCACTTTTAAATCATACAAATAATGCTTTATCCTCTTTACTTGTGCTATTGAAATAGGTTTGAATGAACTCAAAGTGCAGCAAAATTTGCATTAGAAAAATATTAGCTGGGCATGATTATAAAATCTGAATAACAGGCATCAAAGGTGCTTAAAGATTCAAGACCTTTTTATAACACAGTGTGCGGATGTGTGTGCTACAAATAACCTGGTACTTTGTAAATACTGGATTGTGGTTTCTGTGGTCTTTTCCCCCAGTATCTCACAGGCAGCTCTGGATACCCTTTCGGCCAGGGCTTTGCCTGTGTTCATTGTGAGAGCAGGGTTTGTGTCTGAAGTTCCTGCTTTGTGTGTAGGTTCCTGGTATGCCAATTTGTGCAGATATGGGAGCTCTGTTTGGGAATGCTTTGCAGCTGCATATTGATGTTGCTGATGTAGAAATGGAGATACATGGTGATAGGAGATACAAGTTACTTTGAAGGTATTGCAGGTTCCCATAAATGATTTTCTGGAAAATTAAGAAATGAAGAAAAATGGTCTTGTAAACAGTTTCAGAATTATGAGTGTCTTTAGTCTAAGAAGCTTGTACAGATCAATGTACACATGTGTATGTGTGTGTGGGTTGTATAAATAGTACACTTAGCAAGTGGGGCAGTGCTGGACAGTGGAGAAAGAAGACTCAGCTCCTGGCTGCATCTTTGTTGTGTTTCATTGCAGCTTGAGATTTCAGTACATTTTGGGCCCTGCTAGTGCTGGATGTTGATACTGGACACATTGGCAAGAGCTGATGAGAGAGGAAGTGAGTTGCTTTTGTGCTGTGTGAGCAGAGACTGGAAAGGAGGGTCTTGAGAAAAAGTACCTGGTTATAAGTAGTTAAGAAATAGTATTTGGCCAAATCCAAGGGGAAAGCTTTGCCTTACTAGAAGTGACCAACCCTGGTCCCCAGAACACTTCAGAGGCCTTGCTAAAGCTCAAAAGGTGATCACAATGAGGGGGTCCACGCTGGTTGGGTTCACAGACTGGACAGTGTTGGTGGCAGTGATTGTAACCTCGTGACCAGAGGTGCCATGGTGTGGCCTGTTGTCCACCAGCACGAGGTCAGGAGCCGTGTTATTGTGCCTGTTTGTGATGGCTCAGTGATGGGCATTGCTTTGCCTCTGTCCCTGCAGGAGCTGTGTTATTTGTTCCTGTTTGTGACGGGCATTGCTTTGCCTCTGTTCCTGCAGGAGCTGTGTTATTTGTTCCTGTTTGTGACGGGCATTGCTTTGCCTCTGTCCCTGCAGGAGCTGTGTTATTTGTTCCTGTTTGTGACGGGCATTGCTTTGCCTCTGTCCCTGCAGGAGCTGTGTTATTTGTTCCTGTTTGTGACGGGCATTGCTTTGCCTCTGTTCCTGCAGGAGCTGTGTTATTTGTTCCTGTTTGTGATGGGCATTGCTTTCCCTCTGTCCTTTCAGGCATACTTCCGTCAGGGCGTGGCCCTGCAGTACCTGGGACGCCATGCAGATGCTCTGGCCGCCTTTGCCTCGGGGCTGGCGCAGGATCCCAAGAGCCTGCAGCTCCTGGTGGGCATGGTCGAGGCCGCCATGAAGTCTCCCATGAGAGGTAAGCACATGGGGGTTCTCAGGGTCTCACCTGGTGCTGAGTTAGCCAGAGCTGGGAGTCCCAGAATCTGAGCACAGGAGAACCTGGAGGGCTGAAGGGAAGGATTTCAAGATTTGGCTTCTCTGCCACATCAGAAGGATGCCAAGAATGGAGCCTGAAGTTACAGGAGGAACTAAAACTTTCTAGTTAAGCTGGTGATAGCCAGCTTGAGGGGCACTGGAGATGAATCAAGCTGGGTTTGTACAACAGTTCCCATGGAGTCCTTGTTCATTTTTGCTTTCTCCAGTATCAGTGCAGGCAGAGGTGTGTGCTGCTGTGACACTGCCTGTGTTGTTACTGGAACAACTTCCCACAATGTTTAAGTTGGGAGCAGCACATCTGAAATGCCCCAGGCCAGTGTTTGCCCCAGAAGTGCGCATCAGCAGCTTTTCTGTGGTACTGCTGTCTCTGAAAACACAGCATTCCAGAAGGCAAAAAGGCTGCTCTGCTAATTCGCTTCTGTTCAAGCAGTGTTTGCAGTCACAGAGACCTTGAAGCCATATGAGCTGTGCAGTGTTTTTCTCTTTCATCGTGTCCCCATTTCCAAGATTTTTTTCTCTAGAGGAAGGGGGTTGTCTCCTCTTAGCTCTGTGTCTCTTGCAGGCTTTGTGCTGCAATGCCCTAATGCTGTTAATCAGGAGGGAACATGGCAATTGTCCTCCTCAGCAGATGGTGCTGGGGGCCACAGGGCTTAGGAGCCAAGGAGCACTGAAATGAAAAAAATATCCTTGTTGGTATTTGCTTTTTTACAGTGTTTTTCTCCATCTTCCAAAAAGAATTCATTGGGAAGTTTCTGTCCTATACAGCAGTTACCTGGTGAATGCAATTTAATTTGCTACCCAGAGGTACTAAGGCTGCTGCTTAGAATGCAGGCTACATGGTATTCTGTGGGAGCATCCCCAAATTTGGCAGGATGATCTCTGGCTGACTGCCCTGCAGCTGTGTGTCAGCTGTGCTCCCTGCTGCAGTTAGACAAATTGAAGCAGTTGGGCAGGTCCAGTGCTATCATGCCACAGGAGCACTGTCTCCTGCAGAAGGAGCAGCTTCTTTTTGCAGTTTTGGTCACCTCTCTTAGCACACATCATGTGCTTGGGTATCTGGACAGGCACAGACTTTGCAGACATTCGTCTGAAGGTTTGTGCTCAAAGAGCAAAAACTGCAATGCTCTCAGACACTGCAGATGGCCTGTTTCCAGTTTCCTACAAAATTCCACAGATATCTTCTGTATTCCTTCTGCCATTAGGCCAAACTTCAGAGCTCAGAAAGAGACTGCTCTATGCTGAGACTGCTCTAAGCTGCCTTTTTTTATGCTGCCTTCCTGAACTGCTTTCTGCGAGGCAAACAGCAACTTGCCAGGTGATCTGTCTTGATGTGCCAGATCTTAGATGGTACCTTTGAGCCCCAAGCTCCCTTAATAAATCTTCACTGAATTTGGGCTGTCTGGCCCTTAAATAATGTGTCATCTGTTTATAAAAAAGTCAAGATGAGTTGTGAATGTGATTCCTGATGCAAATATCTTGGTTTGCTGAGTACCTCTGTCTTCGGTTTTGCGCTTCAGAGTCCCTGGAGCCCACCTACCAACAACTGCAGAAGATGAAGCTGGACAAGAGCCCCTTTGTTGTGGTGTCTGTGATTGGCCAGGAGCTCCTGACTGCAGGCCACCACGGGGCCTCTGTGGTGGTGCTGGAGGCTGCCCTGAAGATTGGCACTTGCAGCCTGAAGCTGCGGGGGTCGGTGTTCTCTGCGCTCAGCAGCGCCTACTGGTCCCTGGGGAACACAGAGAAAAGCACTGGATACATGCAGCAGGACTTGGACGTAGCCAAGAGTTTAGGTAAGAATGCTCCTTTCACTCCTGGAGTGCTGGGTTGGGGGCTGGTGAAACAAATCAAGAGCTAGGTTAATAATCAGCATCTCTCTGGAATGCTCAGGTTTCTGTGGGTTTTCACAAGGTGCTAAATCTGATGTGAAGCTTCTGAAATGTGCAGAATGCAGGTTTGTGCATCCCTGTTTGCCTGCCTGTGTGAAGGGGCAGATGATCAATGGATGTGCTAAGGTTTTCCAGGGTCTTCTAATTACCTGATGTCATGTATGTGAGAATTACTCTTACTGCCTGTGTTGACTGGGGCTCAGAACCTTACATGAGTCTTATATGAAGCCATCTGCTTTTCCAAGATGGACAAAAGTACTCACTCTGAGAGTCTGGGGCAGTAGCCAGGGAAGGAACAAATTAGTAGTGACACAATGATGAACAAAGAGTGTTTAAAAATAAACAAATTCAAAAATCCCTCTTGAGTACAGTATGTTCTGCACAACAATGAGAGCATTTGGCTTTGTAGGGTGCTGGAGGAGAGCAGACAGGTGTGAGACAAAGCCCTGACTGTGCAGAGCTGGAGAGACAATGCCAAAGGCTTGAGCCAGGACTGTTCACTGAGAGCACAGGGACTGCTCTCTTGAAGATGGTTGTAGGTGTACTTTGTACATCTGAGCTGAACCGTGCTGCAGAATTGCTTTCTGGAGAAAGCTGGCATGCTTTGTGCTTATTCTAGGCCTTGGCCATTGTCTGACCTTCACTATGTCAAGCAAGGAATAAACAGGGAGGAATGGAAAATTGCTGAGTGTTAGACCACAGAAGAAATTAAAACAATTCTAAAAATAAGGTTGATGGCTACTGTAGAAGTTTCTGAAGGCCAGCAAAGAGGGAAGTTTGGCTGTGTGTTTAACATAAAGATGAGTTTGTTCTAATTCTTGTTCTCACACCAGAGCGTCACTTGTACCCCATATTTCTGTCTTCCCACTGGATGCTTCCAGCAGTGCCTGTATTAGCTAATCTTTGTTTTGTTTGCATGTGACACAGGTGACCAGACAGGAGAATGCCGAGCTCATGGAAATCTGGGCTCTGCATTCTTCTCCAAAGGAAATTACCGGGAAGCCCTTACTAACCACAGACATCAGCTGGTGCTTGCCATGAAGCTCAAGGACAGAGAGGTAGGAAGCTTTTTAAACAGTCAAACCTGATAGTCTGCACTGCATGGTTTTGCAGAGAGATCAAAAAGCCTTGTCTCTCTGCTCTGTTTTACCCCAAAATTTGGAAGCTGTGACTTCTCCTCCTGGGTGTCCACTTGCCTTTTGTTAAGGAAAGTCTCTGTACCAGTAGATAATGATATGTGAGTGTGAGGGGCAGGATGCTTGGGTTGCCCATTTGCCTCCCCCATCTCTGGGCTCTGAGCAGGTCCTTTTGCCTCCCTGTCCCTTACCATCCACGTTCCTACAGCACAGAGGCTCTGGGCTCCAGGGGTAGGAGCTGCTGCTGGGTCAGTGTCAGTACCACGTTGCTGCAGCTGAGCCTTCTCTGTCCTCAGCACATTTCCCAGTGTTACAGGTGCTGCTGACCTGGACTCTGCTAAGCTGCATCCTAAGTTGTGCCTTTTCCTGCCAAGAAATGGGCAAGATCCCTGTCCCCAGTGTTTGCATAAAATACACTTAATCTGAACACCAGTGAGAGCAAAAAGAACCCATGCAAACCTGAAAACAAATTGTGCAGGATCTGCTTTGCCTTGACCATTCAGTTATGCTGGGCTCCCTGCCAGTGCAGGGAAGTGGGCTGCATGGGCTGAGGAGGCTGTCCCAAGGCATTTCCACTGAAAGTTCACTGTAAGGACAGAATCATATTTTAGTGCACAGATACAAAACCTATCCCTGCTCCAGGGATTCCCCTCTAGTGCGAGTGGGAAAATGGAGACTGATGATCGCATTCCAGCAGGGCAGGTGAGAATTCATGTAAGCACAAGTGGTTTTAGGGGAGATCTAAAAGCTGGAGGAAGATCAATTTCCCATTGGCAAGTTGTGGAAAAAATCTGCTAGAATTTGCTGAATGCTTTACTGCTTTACTAACTTGGTAAGTTAAATATCAAGTAAGCCTTGGAAAAATGCATCTTTCCGTAGGTTGTGGAAGGACTGTGGCTGGGGGAGGGACTTCCTAGACATTTTCTTGATTATTTTACCAGCTGAAAAACCTCCTGAATCACTCCTGATTTCCTTGTTTCTGTTCATGAAGAGCAGAAAAGCTGTTACTTGTCATTGTTTGTGGAGTTTTCTTGATCGGGGTCCCTGTTGCTGCTAACAGAGTTACCTGTGTGGCTGCTGCTCTTCTGTGGGGTTTCTTGCCCCATGGAGGAGCCCCATGGGTTTCATCTCCTGTTGTGGGGCCTGGAGGCAGCAGCTGGAGAGTTGATGTGCTGGCAAAAGCACAGCAGCCCCAGAACCCCAGGCTGGCCTGGGATGTGGGGCTGGAGCATTTTCCTGATGTTCAGCCCACTGGTTTAAACAGATCTCACTGAGGGGAGTCCGGGGAATGAGGGCTAATCATAATAGTCCTTAGTTCATGACACATCTGGGCACATAATTAACAGTTATTGACAACAAATGACTACTTGCTTTAGCAAGAAAGCTGAGCTTCTTGGATTTCCTGTAGGATGTAACCACAGGAAATTAATTTGGCGCTTTCTGATGACATCATCTTGACCACAGAGCTTCCTCTGAACAAAAAGCTGTTTTTCTTGGCCTCCTTTGCAGACATTTTTATAATGCAAATGTTATAAAGTTGCAGTAGGGCTGATGTGAATTCCAGCAGAAGGGAATTTGGTGTGTGACTGTAATGAGGTAATTGTTTTACCCCTGACTGTACAGAGAATTGGCAGAAAAGGTAAAAAGTGCTCCTTTGTATGGGATACTGCTGTCTTTGGAGGGACTGTCAGGTTCTGAGGCTGCTGGAGCAAATGTTTGCTGTGTTGTGCTGCCCATAAATGGAGGAGGAGGTTGCAGAGGGTCTGTTTGGAGCATTCAGGTCTGTCCTCCCCCGTGCAGGTCTGGAGAAGGGGAGCTGTCAGCTGAGCAGGGAAGCATCTCAGCTGCTCACAGAGACTCAAGATTTTACATGTTTTTCCTCCTTGGCACAGGGAGTCTGTGCAGCTCCTGTTACAAACACAGGCTCTGTGTCCAGGCAGGCTGTTTGCTCCTTCAGTCAGTGTGGGGAGAAGTCAGAGCTGTTTTGCTGTACTTGTGTCTAGAGAGAGCATGGGGCAGCTGTCTCTGGGATTTGGCATAGCTGTAGTGTCTGTAAGAGGAAATTTGGGGGATTGAACACAAGTGTGGGTTTGGTCTGTGCGGGTGAGGGAGAAGACTGGTTCTTAGTGAGGTGCTATGAAGGGCACCATGAAACAGACACCTCAGGTAAGGAATGGGATGGATTTTTTTGACCAGCTTCAGCAGCTGGTCAGGAAATTCAAATGAGCTAGTTCTGTGGCTAGTCCTGTCCCTACTTCAGCCATGTCACTGGTGGCAGGGTGGGCATCACTCATTGTGTGCCCCATGGCAGCAGTACAAAGTGTACCCATCCCATCCTGAGTGAGGAGGGTGCTCACAGCCCATCTGAACTCACAGGGAACACATGGGCAGGGGGCTGCAGGACCCTGCTCAGGGCCTGTGTGCCCCTCAGGAGCTGATCTTTGTGCATCTCTTGGCACCAGCTCCAACTAAGGCCCGCACAATTTGTGCAGAGGTGGAAAATAAAACTTTCCTGGGCTGGTGGGAGCCCTGGTCTTGTCTTTTCCTTGCTCAGAGCCAGCTGCAGCCTGTTGGAGTTCACCCTCTCCTGTCCTGCAGGAAGGAATTGCTGCCTGTGCAGGGGTCATTGCCACTGAGCAGGAACAAGAAGGTCCATTCTGAGCAGACCTGGCTGCAGTGGAGTGAAATGTAGTCTTTTTTCCTTGCTGATTGATAAAGATGGATAAAGAGTCACAGCCCTGTCCTGGAGCAGCAGCAGCCTCTTGTTGTTGTGATGTTTTCCATGCTCTCTGTGTCTGAAATGTCAGCACTACTGTCCAGCAGTTCATGTGCCAAGGAAATCCCATTCTGCTAGCTTGGGCTGCTGCTCTTTTTTCCAGTCTCTGCTTAGTGCTCATGAAAGTGCTGGGAGTTGTACAAAGAAAGGTTCCCCAAAGCAGCAGCCAAGGTGCTGGAATGTGCCAGAGGAGGAGTGGCAGATGATGTTAGCAGGGAAGACTGCATCACATTATTTTAGCTTGTTGTCTTTTTCTTGTCACAAAAGCTGGCTCTGATGAGCAGCAGAAGCTTGCAGCCTGTTTCTCCTCAGAGTGGTCTAAGGGCTGCAGTTACACCAGCCCATGATGCAGGTGCTGAGTGTTATGTCTATGCTCTATTTCTGAATTAATTGCTTTGGTTTTAACAGCAGGCAGCCTAATCTCCTGGAAACCATCAGGTAACTCATGTAGGTAGGATGTGTTGATGCCACATCACAAACTGTGATTTAGACAAGGATTATGCAGCTGATGAGCTATGCCAGGATCAGAGGAAAGAATGGAATCAAAATGTAAATATGAAAGCTTTCAATGCCTGTAAGATTAGTCCCCTGTGTCTCTTTTCATTACTAGCTGCTCCTCAGGTGTCCAGAACTATCTTGTATTAGGAATTCTGTAAGGCCAGAGTGCCAGTGTAGAGCCAGTGATGTGTGATTTCTTGGGACAGGTTGTGGTGGCCCTTCTTGATGACCATTGTGAAGGCCCTGTGTTCCTTCCAGAGCATTTCATTTAGAGAAGTAACACTTGAGTTTTGGAGCTGTGGGTGGCTGACAAGCAGAAATAGATAGGAAGGGGAAAGCTGTGGAGCTCCTTCTTGGGTGCAGTGTCCAAACCCTGACAAAGGCTGTGCTTGAATCCTGCCATGCAGAGGCCATGGACACCACAGGAACTCTCAGTCTCATAGTTCCCTGCTCTCCTGGGCCCTCAGACGCCTTCGATTACAGCCCTGCTGTTCAGAAATAGCAGGGCAGCATGGCAGGATCACAAACCAACCATCATGAAATGAGTGCTCGTGCTGCCAGCAGGGAGCTCTTGGGGAGGATGCTGCTGCCAGAAAGCCACTGGGCGCTGGCAGCCCCTCTGTGTTGGCTGGCAGGCATGCTCTGAGCTGAGCTGAGCCTTTCCCTGGCCTGCAGCATCTCTGCACCATGCAGGAGCGAACACAAGGGTTGGGTGAGAAAGAGGATTGTCTGCAGCCCTGAATTCTCCTAGGGCTGGGATAAAGGTGCAGCTGAGCAGTTTCTGGTGTCCCTTTTCTCAGCAGTGTGGCTGAGGGAAGGGCAGAGAGCTGAGGACTGTTATAGGAGCCTCCTCAAGCCAGGTCTAATAAGCTCTCAGAGGTCTATAACACACCCAAGATAGCTCAGCTGCCCTTGGAGGCATAAAAATCAGCAGGATGGCCTCTGTTGCAGTGTTGGAAACAAAAAGGTTTAATAAAAGGCAAAATAATAAACAGAGAAAAACCGAGCTAGGTGCAGGAGGTCCTTGCTCCTGGTAAAACACCTCACAAAAGCAATTAGTTTCTTTGTTCACTTCTTTTTCTAGTAAATTGCTCAGGTGGGACTTTTTGGCTTCTGTCCAATTAGGTATCCTTAAGTTTGAGGTGAAGTCTCCTAGGCCTATCAGTGGGGTGGCTTTTTCACCTAATCAAGAAGAGAAACTTCTGGGCTTCTTTCCTTTTTGAAGGGACAAAGGATAGTTTTGTCGCTCTGGCAACAATGGGCACACTCCTACAGAGGACAGACTGATGGACTGTGTCAGTACTGTCTTGCCCCTGGGTTGACTCATGGTGACCAACAGCTTGCAGCAATCATTCCTGGCCTGGTTTTGAAGGGATTTCCCCCACCTCCCTCTGGAAGCAGCTGTTTGTAGAAGGAAAAGGTGCAGACCTGCTGGGGCTCAGTGCCCTCTTATTACTGATCCTTTGTATCAGGCTCTGGCTGCTGCCCTGGACATCTCCATGAGCGTCTGGGGCTCTGGGAATTCTCTGCAGCAGGTGGGTGTGCTCAGTAACTTGATGAGCCAGGTTTTGCTGTCTCAAGATGCTTTTTAAAATGATTGCAAATGTAAGGCAGAGTTCATGTTTGCAGCTTCAGCAGATTTTGTTCAGAAAGGCTGACTATTTGCAGGAAGTGGGGATGATGAAGATGATAATTAGAACTGGGTAGTTAAGTAGCACAGAAGAAAGATGTTTATAAAGCAGGCTTTGGTGGGTTTTCTGTGTCACCTTGCTCTGGCATATCTATGAGGGTTCTTGTGTGGCAGGGGAAATACCAGAATGCAGAAATTGCTGCTGGAAAGAGAAACCATGGGCTTGCAGCCCAGGAGATTGCAGAATCCAGCTGGGTGCTCTGCTTCCTGCTACAGAGGGCATTGCCATGGATGTACTTGGGACTGCTGGATGTACCTGGAACCATGGCTGGATGTACCTGGAGCTCGAGGGCATTGCCATGGAGCTGGATGTACCTGCAGCCATGACTGAGAGGGGTCACCAAGCACTGGCATCCCTGGAGGAGGAGTATTATTGAGTATGGTTACTGGGGCAGACATAATCCTTGGTTGGATTCTGTTGGGAATTTGAACATTCTGAACTGTCTGAACATACTTTGTGAGCATCTCACAAAGTAGTTATTTAGGTTTGCAGTTTTGGTCATTTTTCCCAGTCAGTCCCCTTCAAAGCAATGAAACTCAATATAAAGCTCCCACATTTGGTAAAGTGCAGCTCCTCGCTTCAGGCTGTGCAAATCAAAGATCAGATTTCACCCTCTTGTTTCCAGAAGGAGATGCAGAAGGAAAGATAGATCATTCCTTTCTAATGAAATCTGTAAATTCTGTAAAGCCAAGGTTTTCTGCCCTTTCCTGAGGGGAAGGGGAAATGCTTTCCAGGTGTCCCTCCAGCTCTGCTTTGTCTGTAAAGTCACTTCTTCAGTCAACAGCAGGGCTGTATGGTTCAGCCTTCTCCCTGAACTTGTATGAATTCTGGTTTGGGGCAACAGAATGGGGTTTTTTTTCCTGTTCTTCTGAGTTAAATCTCATAGAGGATATGCTCCTTACCAGCAGTCTTGGATGGAGTGTGGCGAATCCCATCCATTCATGAGCTGCAGCAGGAGGGAGCCCATGGCAGTGTCCCTGCCTGTGGGATGTGTGTGGCTCTCAGCCATGCAAAGAGGTGGTCTGGCCCTGGGGCTGCCACATTTTTCAGAAAGGAAAAATCTGAAAATCTTATGACCACAGTTGTTTTGTTATATTTGCAAACAATCTGGAAAATGAGGACAGGATATAAATACCTTACAAATGAGAACTGGAAAGAGTCTTCAGGCTAAAGCAGTTTGTCATGCCTGGAAACATAGACTAAGATGTCAGAGACAGGCTGTGATGAGGAAATGATTCCAGCCTCTCAGTGCAGACAGCAGTCTTGCTTTATTAGGGATCCAGGGCAGACTGCCTTGTACCCTGGAGGAAGGCTGAGTGCCAGCTGCTGGGAGAACACTTACCTTTGGAGTTAATTTGTAATTGTGGGTCCACTAGCGCTGCATTACAGCTCAGACTGATTCACCTGTGTGCTTCAAAGGATGAGTTCAGTGATGTGATTCAGCCTTAGTGCCTGACCTTGAGCATTTGGATTTATATCTGAGAGTATAAATTCTTTGCCTTTTTCTGTCTTTAGCAGATTTTTTAGAGTCAGCTTGACAGGATTCATACAGGTTTGTCTGGTTCAAAAGTGATAGGATTAAGCAGAAGGAAGAGAAATCTGACTGGTGCAGGAAATTTGGG
Source organism: Camarhynchus parvulus (assembly GCF_901933205.1). Taxonomy (NCBI): domain Eukaryota; kingdom Metazoa; phylum Chordata; class Aves; order Passeriformes; family Thraupidae; genus Camarhynchus; species Camarhynchus parvulus. The sequence continues at coordinate 8,872,398 of NC_044585.1, forward strand.
AATGCACTAAAAGGCCATATGCTTTGTTTTGTTTGGACTTGTGACTCAAGAGGGAAATGTAATACTTCCTGAGGATCTCCTTTAAATGTCCCCATTTGACCTCCACAGCACATGGATTTTAGCTGAAGGAAATGCAGTCTTCTGGTTTTACTTTCACAGTGTCTGCAAAGCTCAGCACACTGCTGAGGCCTGGACCTGGCTGCAGGAAAAGAAATGAAGCAGAAAACTCATGCAAGAGCTGCAGCTGCAGCACTCTGGGTTTTCAGGAGATCCACTTCAGCCAGGGCTTTTCTCCTCTGTATTGAGTTTGCAGTGAGGGGATGTCCAGCTTGTGAGCAAGGGTAGCAAGGGTTGGCACAGGTCAGCATGCTGCTGTAGGAGTTGATATTTTCTTTGCCTGCTCTGAACTCGTTAGATCCAACTTTGTGACTTGCTGGCTTCTTCTTCCTGACTTTGACCAGGGTATGAGTCACTCCTCAGGGTCACCACCATGGAGAAGCTTGTGGTTTTAACTGAGGAATACTTACATCACCACTAAAAATGTCAAGTCAGCCTTCCTCCCTAAAGTGATTGCTCACAGGAGCCTTTCAGATTACGTCCAGAAAGCGACCAAATTTGGGCTACTTGGGGTAAAGATAGCTCAACCCCAGGTGATGGGTAGGCTTGATGATGAGATCTCCTTTGCAGTGTTCTTGGGCTGGTGTATTTTGGGTGATTGCTTTGCAGAGCCCACCCAGAAAGGCAGCCCACTCCCCCAGGTCCCTAGCCCCACATGGTGAGGGGTGTTGCACCAGTTCCCACAGTGAACAGCCTGGTCAGTACGAGTGACAGGCAGATTTACTCCTAAAAATTGGAATGAAATAGTTGTTGCTTCAGCTTTCCAGCAAAACCCTGCTAACTTGGTCAAAACTATTTGCAAAATTACTCTGTTAAGGATGTAGCTCAGGTTTACTTTTACAAGTGTTCTAGGCAGAACTAGACACATTGCTCCTAAATGATAAGGGAGGAGATGGAGTCAGTGGAATGGAGCAGCATTATTTTGATCTCCAAATGAGCAGCTGAAAGTCAGCATTATCCTTGAAGAGGAACAACTGTGAATGGTCTGGCAGTCAGGCCCCCAGTGCTGCTCAGCTTTGCCTGGATTCATGTACTTTGTGTGATGCTTTTGCCATGGAACAGGGAGAATGAGAAGTCCTCTGAAACATGAACAATCTCCTGAGCAAGTGAAAACAGAGAGGACTGGGAGCAGATTGTCAGCACAGTCCATGGCAGGCTCTGTTGTGAGCAGCAGCTCTGTGAATTTTACCCATTAATCAAATGGGAGCCAGGACCATCTCTTTATGCTGTGTATTTTGAGTCTTTCTATTGTGTCATTAATTCCTTGTTGTTCTCTTTCATTTGCTAGGTACAAAGCTCCTTTCAGGCTTTCAGATATTAGTGCTGCTGTTCCATGGCTTTGGCTTTTTTGGGGTTTGCTCTTTGTTAAAGACTGAGATTTTCTACAAATAAATAAGGATATTGATTGTCAGGGATATTGATTTCAGTATATTTTGCCCCCAAGAAATAATTGTCTAAAAGCAAATCCATTCCTTCTTTCTGTGTATGATCATGTATAAGAGGGGAGGATATTGCCTGCTGCTTCCTTTCTGATTTTCAAAAGAATGGCACACAAAGGAAGAAGCTAGATGTGGCACATCAGCCTCACCTTGAAGGGAGGAGAGAAGGACAAGTTTTAATTTTGATGGGGCACCTGCTTTGTTTGGATATGAGACTTGTCTTTGTGCATAAATCAGGTATTGTCCAAGCCAGGCTGAGGCATACCTGTGGATTCTGAGGAAATTATGAAGGGGCTTAATAGAAGTGGAGATAAAGTGCAATTTACAGCAAATTATCATTTTAGCAGGTCCTGGAAGTACCCCCATCACAGTGCTGACCTGTCTGTGTACACAGCAGTTCCTTGGTTCTTACCTGTAAAACAAACAGCTTGTGCAGAGAAGGAGCTGGGATCTGTCCCTGGTGTCAGTTATCCTGAGCCCTTCCTACCTGGAGCAGTTCCAGCAGTGTAGGGCACAGTGAGGTTTTACTGAGTGTGGTGACACCCACAGCACTCAGCCTGTGCTTTCAGAGCTCTGTGTGCGTGTCTGTTCTGGAACAATCTGCTCCCCTCAGTACCCTCAGAGCACTCTCAGTGAACCAGCACAGCTTTGCTTGCATTCAGGAGCAAGGGCATGCAGGTGAAGGGGTGGTGGGGGGCAGATGAGGAGGTGCACTGGCTTTCAGGAGTGCTGCTGCCTGCCCCCAGTACAGCTGGGATGGATGTGCATGGTAATCTGCTGCATACAGTTCCACTACATCTGTAGGATCAAGCTGCTGTTACTCTGTGCCCAGAGGGAGAAGGGAAGTTAAAAGAAGCAGCATGAAACAGGGATGCTCCATCTCTGATCAGTCTTAATTAATGTCTGTGTTCAGGGATTAAGGGTACCTTACAGTGAGATAGCAGGCAGAACATTTTCCATTACCTTGTCCATTTCAGGATGATTATAGTGTGTTCTTATTTAAGCAGGCTGTGCACTCAGGTGAAGGCTTTGTTTAAATGTAACATGATTGGGAAATGACCATTCTCCAGCAAGGGTGAAATACCTAAGGAATGCATCTCTGAATTGCTGGGTGCCATTCTGTGATGCACATCTGCTTAACATCAGACTCTACCTTCCTCAGCTGAAAAACCTGAGCTGGCTGTTTCTTCTGAGAGAAAGAGAGCACTTAGGAACCTTTTTTAAAACTCCCTTCTGTGCCTCAGCTCAATGGCAGAAGAATCTGCTTTCTATTAAAGTGATAAATTGCTTAATTGGAGGTGTAAGCAACCCCCACTGTAAAATTTGTCTTTGTCAGATACATAAAACATTGATTTTCTTTGTTTGCTGTTGCAAGCCCCCTGTGGTATGGAGCTGCAGTCTCACATCACCCTGCTACCAAGCAGAGGTGTGTGCTAGCAGAGATGGAGTCTGTTTGCCATGTGGCAGCTGTGTGCTCTCCCTGCAGTGAGGAGGGAACACCCCATCCCTCTTGGGGCTGAGCCACTTGGGCTTCCCAGTGGATCCTGTAATGTGGAGGATTTTATTAAATACACAGTCATGAATTTATCTTCTGGATAAATTCATATTACATATATTCCTAATCCCTTGAAGTGAGTCACTGGAGTCACCCAGCAGATGTTATCACCAAATTGTTCCTAAACACTGCTGTAAGGGCAAGCAGCCCTTACTGCCCCCAGAGCACATAGAGCACTGACGGGTATCTTGCTGGAGGATTGCTGCTGCACAATCAGCCCCAGCCTGGGGAAGCCAGGAGTGCCACAGGCTGTCCTCATGCTGACTCCCAGAGGATTGAGAAGGGCTGTTCTCAGGTCAGGTAACAGTGGAAGCTGGTGCAGAATAAAATGTGAGGGCCATTGGAATGGAGGACACATCAGAGGGTAGAGGTGGCCTTCCTGCCTTGTCTGTGTGTCTGGGTGAGCCACAAAAAAACAAAACAGCCCCAGCTTTGTAATCAAGTTGTGCTATTTTTCATCAGTTCTTCACCCTTTATTTTCTATTTCTCTTTTTGTCTCTTTCAGCTTTTCTTTTCTGCTTCACTAGTCCTCCTGCCACATCCTGGTTTAGATAATCCAGCCCTGGGCACTCAAGCATGTCAGCCAAGTGTTTTTGCATGCTCTGAGAATGGTTGCCAAGCTTGTACCCTTCATTCTAGGTCTTTAATGTGAGCCTGGGCATGCTCTTGGGCTAAGGGATTAGGAGCCCTAAGAATAAACATTTCCAGCCTCACAAATTTCAATTCCTATCATCTGCTTCCCATTCTAGGAGACATCCTAAAGATTTCTTCCCATGTGCGGGATGCGCAGTCCCTGCTTCTGTCAAGTTTCTCTTGTGCACACACAATCTGAGATCTGCTGCTTTCCATTTATGCCTCTTTTCCCCAGCCATAGCCCATTAACATCATCTGAGTCTCTGCCTGATGGCTCTTGGCCAGAGCTCATCTCTTCAGCGATCTGCACGCATGGATGTCCATTTTTTTTTTATTTTAGCAGCCCCAGGAGACACCAGATTTCACTGACTCCTTGTTTTCCAGAAAGACATTTCTATTCTCTTCCCAGCAATAACAGAATTTCTGTTGCTGGTGGTGGCCAGTCTTGCAGAATTTCTGAACTTCCAGGCTGGATCAGTTCTCACAGCATTGTACTGGGCTTTTCTTGGCCCAGGGGTTGCTGCTGCTTTATTCCACAGCAGTGGGCACGATGCTTCCTATCAGGATGAAGGGAGCTCTGATGCATCTTGAGGACTGTAATGGGCCCCACTTCAGTCTGGGCCTGTGGAAGATGGCTGCATGTATCTGGTTTTTTCCCTTTTCTTCCCTACTTAGTTTGCAAGTGACTCAACACTCTGTATATATTAAGCTTCATGAAGATTTGTGTAAAAATGGAGTCCAATTCAGAGCAATAATTTTTGTGTTGGTTTTGTAGCAGCCTCCAAACAGGCCCCCTCAAACTCTCTAAGAACTCTCCCTCACATTGTCAGCCAAGAATTTATGTCACTGTGCTGCTGAAGAGCCTGTCCAGGGCCAGACCACCCCAGTTCTGCAGCCAGTGTGACCAGCATGGAGCAGGACCCAGTCCCAGCTCTGCCTGTGGCCACACCAGCTGCTCTGCTCTGGCTGCACTGAGGAGGGGCTGGGGCCACTGCCAGGACTGCCCAAGAGCCATGAGAGGCAGCCCTTGGCCAGCTGCTGCCCTCACCCTGGCAGCTCCTTTTGGGAGGTTTGGAACTGGGTCACAGCTGGGTAGCAAGGAAATGCACACGCAGGAACTGCAGAGGAGTCGGGGTCAGCACGCTGGAGTGAGCAGCCTTGCTGAGGCAGCAGTGTGTGAGGAGCACATCCCTGCCCTTGGCTCCTTGCCCTGCTGACTGGTTGGGAGCTCTGGCTCTGCCAGGTGGAAGGCAGGTCTGCATCCTGGGAGATGCAGGGGGCAAAAGAATCTGATTCTCAGATAATTTCTCTTATTAAATACAGCTGTTTCTTGGTGGTAGGAACTTGGGTTTTCACAGCACTGTATTTAGGTAAGATGTACCTAAGGGACAGGGGCTCCAGCTACTGAAATGCTGTTGTCTTTGTCTTTGCTGCATTCCCAGGGTTGTGTGAGGTTCAGGACCCTGATGCTGCACAGTAAGAGCTGTGCTCTTTGGAGCATGGTGTGCTTGGTGAAGCAGAGGTATAGAAGAATGTTGGTAACTACAGCAGTCACTCTCTCTGTCTCCTCAGTAGTCTCTGCATCTTTTCAGTGCTGTTCTTCCCCTCTGCCAGGTACAAATACACACTGCACACATCAAAGAGGTAGTCCAACCCATGTCTTCCTGAGTCAACCCCATCTCTTCCTGCTACCTCCACAGAAGCTGCCCCAAGCAGTTTAGAGCTGCAGAGAGCAGATTTTCCAGTTGGTAGTCACATTCTTTCACCAGAATGGCCTCTCATGGTTTTGATTTCTAGGACTGAGCCATCTGACTCGTTGCCATGAATACTTGTACTTACATAGTCTCCCTTACCCCTGCAGGCAGCATCCTCAGCTCTGAGCAGCCTGGGCCATGTGTACACAGCCATCGGGGACTACCCCAACGCCCTGGCCAGCCACAAGCAGTGTGTGCTCCTTGCCAAGCAGTCCAAGGATGAGCTCTCTGAGGCACGGGAGCTGGGCAACATGGGAGCAGTGTACATTGCCATGGGGGACTTTGAAAACGCAGTGCAGTGCCACGAGCAGCACCTGAAGATCGCCAAGGAGCTGGGCAACAAGCGGGAGGAAGCTCGAGCCTACAGCAACCTGGGCAGTGCTTACCACTACCGCAGGAACTTCGACAAAGCCATGTCCTACCACAACTACGTGCTGGAGTTGGCCCAGGAGCTGGCTGAGAAGGCCATTGAGATGAGAGCTTATGCTGGCCTGGGCCATGCAGCTCGATGTATGCAAGACCTGGAGAGGGCTAAGCAGTACCATGAAGAACAGTTGAACATTGCTGAGAGCCTGCAGGACCGAGCTGCTGAAGGCAGAGCCTCCTCCAATCTAGGTAAGGTCCTGACATGGAGCAGAATTTGTCATGGGATGCTGAGACTATCAGAGCTGCTGCTAGGATGGCCAAGATCTGCTGTGTGCTGTCTTCTTAGTCACCCCAGTTTCACCAGGCTGCCTTAATGAATTAAACAGGCCCTTGGCAGATTGTGTGCTGCTGTACTGTATTCCGTGTACAATTATTAAATTCCTTAGAAAAACACTAGAAAGCACAAACTCACAGCAAAAGGGAAATGAAAAGATAAAATGCATTTGAGGAGCTCTTCAGGAGTTAGGAATAAATGTAATTCTTGCACTAATGCAAGAAGTGATGTGGCTTGTTACCCAGCCATTTCTTTAGGGGCTTGTCAGCAGGATCTGTCGATATACTGCTGCCTTGTAAGCTGAGAGACGTGGATCAAATCTTAACTAAGTTTGTTTTCCAAATATACTCATTGAAATACTAGGGTGTAGGAGTCTTGCATTCTCCTAAGGAGCAGCATTGGCATGCTGCTGGCAGGCTGGGAGAGACTGAGTTCCATTCAAGTGAAGCCTGTTTCTCCTGCTGCCTCACAGCACCAGATGTGGGAATTACCAAGGATGCATTTCCATCTCTGCCATGGCTGTGGCAGTTGTGCTGCCAGTGTTCCAGCTGTTATTTGGGATGTGTTCTCAGTTGGCTGGGAGCAGCAAAGCAGGGCTGGTGCTGGGATATCAAAATAAGTGTTTGTTGGCAGCCTCTGAATCTCAGCCCTTGCAGGCTGCCCCACGCTGTAAATCAGCTCCTGTTTCTGCTTGGCAGTTGGCACTTGGTTCATTTGTAGATGCTAATTGTACTCTGATGTTATCAACAGCAGGTAATTGAAAAGAGCTTGATGAATTACTTAATTTCTCTTAGTAGCTGAATCTTCAGGAGCTGAATGAAGAAGATAAGGGGAACTGCAGAAAACAAAACAATCACAGCTTTTTAATTAGTGTTGCAAATCTCCTCCTTTACACAAATTGAGGCGGATCCGTGGGGCAAAATAGGTTTGTGATGCAAAAATGCTTGTGGGCAGCTTAGCATGAGAGAGCAGTGAGCATGAGCAAGGTTTCTGTTAATGTGACAGCACCCAGCAGGCAGGAGGGCTGGGAGAGGAGGCCTTGCATGAGCAGCAAAGCACAAACCGCATTCCTCATCTCTTTTCCAGTGTGGGACCTTGTCTTGGGGACCCTGTGGCTGCAGTCCTGGGGAGAGCCAGAGATGTGAGAGATGGACTGCTGCAGCAGAGAATGTTTCTCAGTGTTGGATTTTAGCCTAAATATAACTTTGAGTTGGTATGCTGACTCAGCCACTCCACACTTTGTGTTAGAATAGTTCTCTGAGCGCGGGGTCTCACGTTTCAGCTGTTATTTGGCTGTATTTTTTGTCTTCTCTGTCAGAGTTAAGTTATACTGGAGAAAGGGAACATGCAGTTCTTGTTGAGACACTCTATTATTGTCGTTTCAAATGCATCCAGTACCAATCAAAAAGTCAAGTTTTAATTGTCTCTTTCATCTAATCCACATGCAAAACAAAACCTCATCAAAATAACCCTGCTGACAGGCAAAAAAATGTATCTAAATGTGTGTTTCTAGGCCAGAATGTCAGAGTTGGCCTCTCTGCTGAAGCAACAGAGATTTTCTGTTGCATTTCCCTAATGCAGATGGAAAGCACCCTTAAGTGTGTGATCCAGTGTTAAGCAGGGCAGACATGGAGTGTAACAGAGCCCAGCTGCTGCAGTGTTCTGCAGGGAGATACTCTGCACTCTGGGATGAGGTGAGCAGGAGGTGATGGACTGAGGATGAAGCACAAGCTATCAACCTTTCACAAGATGTGGAGTTTAACCAGAAGTCTCAGGTTCTCAACCTTTGCAAAGCTTTGCAAAGCATCTGGTATTTCCAAACACTCGGGCTCCATGTGGAGACCAGGCTTTCCAGGCTCTGCAGTTTTAAGGGTTCCCACTATGATGAAGAGAAGACAGTTCACATTATTAATAGAACATAATTTAAAGTCTCTCGGTGCTGCCTCTTTCCAGCTCCAAGAGAACTTCTGTACCTCTTTTCATGTGCTCATCATGTTGCCCAAAGATGCCAGATATTTTCTCTTGAGGCTTCTGGAATTAATGTCAAAAAACATTTGCAGGGCCTCCTTCAGTGGCTCCCAAACCTCCAGGCTTGTTCACAGGTGTTTGCAAAGTAGCCACAGGCATTATTAGCACAGAGTTTAATTGAAGTGTAGGTGGTATCATCAGCAGAATCAGAGCTCCCATTCCCATGCCTCATAACAAATACAAGATGATTCAACTGAAGTTGAAAAGCATCTGCAAGTGCTGTCTCACTGAATGTGTTGAGTCTGAGCTCTGGAGCTACCAGGTATCACTTCTGGAAATAAACAGTGATTTTATAGGGCTGTGTCTGGTTGTTGTGGTGAATGGGTGCTTTTGTATAACATGAAACCTAAACCTTCCCTGGGCTTTCCCTGTTAGAAGCAAGGAGGCAGAAGGGCTGAACAAAGGGCAGGAAAGGGTCTGGGCTGCAGGCAGCCCTGGTGTGCAGGGTGCTGCAGAGGTTTAGTACAGGGCCCTGTGTTTGTTGAGCTGGTTTCTGTTGTTTTCCAGGAATCATTCACCAGATGAAAGGTGACTACGACACGGCGCTGCGGCTGCACAAGACACACCTGTCCATAGCGCAGGAGCTGAGCGATTACGCGGCCCAGGGCCGGGCCTACGGCAACATGGGCAACGCCTACAACGCCCTGGGCATGTACGACCAGGCCGTCAAGTACCACCGGCAGGAGCTGCAGATCTCCATGGAAGTCAACGACCGAGCTTCTCAGGCATCCACACACGGCAACCTGGCAGTTGCTTATCAGGCACTGGGAGCCCATGACCGTGCTCTGCAGCACTACCAGAATCATCTCAACATCGCCCGGGAGCTGCGGGACATCCAGAGCGAGGCACGAGCCCTCAGCAATTTGGGCAACTTCCACTGCACACGAGGAGAGTTTGTGCAGGCAGCCCCGTACTATGAGCAGTACCTGCGCCTGTCCCCAGAGCTGCAGGACATGGAAGGAGAGGGGAAGGTTTGCCACAACCTTGGCTATGCCCATTATTGCCTCGGGAACTATGAGGAAGCTGTTAAGTACTACGAGCAGGATCTTGCCTTAGCCAAGGATCTTCATGACAAGCTGAGCCAAGCCAAAGCCTATTGCAACCTGGGCTTGGCCTTCAAAGCCTTGATGGACTTCAACAAAGCCGAGGAGTGTCAAAAGTACCTGCTGTCCCTGGCACAGTCTCTGAACAATTCCCAGGCCAAATTCCGAGCTCTGGGGAACTTGGGGGATATTTTTGTCTGTAAAAAAGATGTACATGGTGCAATAAAATTTTATGAGCAACAGTTGAGCTTAGCCCATCACGTTAAAGACAGGAGACTGGAAGCCAATGCCTATGCAGCCCTGGGCTCTGCATACAGGATGGTGCAGAAATGTGACAAGGCTTTGGGTTACCACACGCAGGAGCTGGAGGTGTACCAGGAGCTGGGGGATATGTCAGGTGAATGCAGAGCACATGGTCACCTTGCTGCAGTGTACATGTCACTTGGAAAGTACACCATGGCCTTCAAGTGCTATGAAGAGCAGCTGGAGCTGGGGCAGAAGTTGAAGGACCCCAGCATTGAAGCCCAGGTCTACGGTAACATGGGCATTACCAAGATGAACATGAATGTCATGGAGGAAGCCATTGGCTACTTTGAGCAGCAGCTGGCCATGCTGCAGCAGCTCAGTGGGAATGAATCTGTACTGGATCGGGGCCGAGCCTATGGGAACCTGGGAGATTGTTACGAGGCTCTGGGAGATTTTGAGGAAGCTATAAAGTATTATGAACAGTACCTGTCTGTGGCTCAAAGCTTGAACCGTATGCAAGACCAGGCAAAGGCCTACCGAGGCTTGGGCAGTGGGCACAGGTAAGGAGCCGCACATGTGTTCTGGTGTCAGTGAAGTACAAGTGCAGTCAGTGCAGTGTGGTACTGATGGGGTGTGTTTGAGGGCCTCACACACAGAGTGATGTGACTCAGGAGTGAGTTAGAGTCCTGTGGATGCTGAGGACTCTGCTGACAGCTCAAATTGTGAAGCTGATGACACTGCCCAGAGAGGAGGAGGAGGAGGTTGATTCAAAAGTGCTGGGGATGTCTACTGGGGGAAAGCCCCTGGCCTCGAGGGGAAATGGCAAAACACCTTCTCTCAAGGAAATACTGGCAAAATAAACCCTGCTGTTTTCTTCCCTTGTAGGGCCATGGGAAGTTTACAGCAGGCTCTGGTGTGCTTTGAGAAGAGGCTTGTAGTGGCACACGAGCTGGGGGAGGCATTTAACAAAGCCCAGGCTTACGGGGAGCTGGGGAGCCTGCACAGCCAGCTGGGCAACTACGAGCAAGCCATCTCGTGCCTGGAGAGGCAGCTGAACATCGCCCGGGAGATGAAGGACCGAGCCCTGGAGAGCGACGCCGCCTGCGGCCTGGGCGGGGTGTACCAGCAGATGGGCGAGTACGAGACAGCCCTGCAGTACCACCAGCTGGACCTGCAGATCGCCGAGGAGACCAAGAACCCCGCGGGGCAGGGCCGTGCCTACGGCAACCTGGGCCTTACCTACGAGTCCCTGGGCACCTACGAGAGGGCTGTGGTGTATCAGGAGCAGCACCTCAGCATCGCGGCGCAGATGAACGACCTCGTGGCCAAAACTGTGTCCTACAGCAGCCTGGGGAGGACTCATCATGCTTTACAGAACTACTCTCAGGCTGTGATGTACCTGCAGGAAGGTAAGAGGATGAGTTGCATAACAGAGCATGTAGGGTCAGAAGGGTGGAAGGGAGACCTGAAGACAGGGAGAGGTGAGGTACTGTAAACATGGCTCAGAAAGGATGTGTTTGACCGTGGCCTTTGATCACTTCTGGAAATAAACACAAGTGCAGAAGCTCTTGCAGACATCCACAGCTACTGCTGAGCATCTGTGAATAGCTGTCTATGGAGCTGTTATGGCCAGTGTGCCATCTCACAAGTTGGAGCCTTGGTGTCCTCTGGACAAAGCATGATCTGTGCCTTCCTCAGGGCATCTTAGGTGCCTCAGAGCATGAATCTAGACTGTAGCTAGCAGAGTCTCTCTGTAAAGCTCATTTGTGCCTGAAGGTGTAAACCTCCTCTATAAATGGCATTGCATACCAGGATCTGGCTCTGGGAAAATCACAGAGGATTATGATGAATCTCTCCGATCCTGAGAGGTCTGTTAGGAGAGATTTATGCCTTGCTCTTCTAACATGTTCACCTAAGAGTGAGACAAGTGGATGAGTTCCCCCAAAGTCTGAATGAAAACAAGTGCTATTGATAGAGAGGTGAGAGAAATTCAGCCTGAGGTGTCCAGGAGCTGTTTGCCACTGCTGAGTGCTGGGTCAGTGCTGGCCTGGGAGCTGTGCTGCTGCAACGGGGTGCAGCATGCAGGCAGCAGTTATCAGACTGTGGGCTCTGATGCAGCAGATGTGCAATGTAGCTGGAGTGTATGAAGCTGGAGGCCGAAGGATGTATTACATCAGTTAGTTTGGTTTTCATGAAACTGACCTTGGCACGATTCCAGTATGCTGTTGGAAGGGGAGAAATGAAACACAGCTCCTTCTCCTGGTGTGCTGCAGGAATTCCTGCATAGCCTGGGAATGCTAGCTGCTGCTGAGCTGCGTGGTGACAGCCAGGGCCCTGCTCCCCAGGCTGGGGGAAACCCGAGGTGCCTCAGAGGAGGTGTCCCTGTTGTCAGCAGGGGCCACCAAGGCAGAGGTTTGGAGTGTGTGGAAGCGGGGACGGCGCAGAAAGTGCTGCTGGAAGTGAAGTGAGCTCCAGGTCGTTCAGGCCAGCCTCTGCCCTCTGCTCAGCACATAAACCATGCAGAGCCTCCCAGAGGGCTGGGGAGAGCTGATGGGAAACAAGCCAGGAATGTGGCAAGAGGTGTCTTTTCTGGCAGTGTTTGACAGCTCAGTGTGATTCTATTTGTCTGTGTGGCTTTTAGGGTTTAAAAGTTGAACTTTCTGATAGGGGCTTACTGAGTGTGCCTTAACCTCACTTAGGGAGGGCTCAGTCCCTGGAAGTGTCTGTCACCTCTCATGCTGGTGCTGATGTGAGGGCCGGCAGCAGCTGCCTACCACTGGTTCTGCCCCACTGGTCATCCTGGTGCTGTCCCTGCCCTGCTCACCACCCCACCACTGGTGCTGCCCCACTGGTCATCCTGGTGCTGTCCCTGCCCTGCTCACCACCCTACCACTGGTGCTGCCTCACTTTCTGTCCCAGTGCTGGCAGCTCCACAGCTGTCTCTGCCTGCCCTGGGACCCCCTGGCACTCTCTCACTCTGACTCCTTTCCAGGACTGAGGCTGGCAGAGCAGCTGGGTCGCAGAGAAGATGAAGCCAAAATCCGTCACGGCCTCGGCCTCTCCCTCTGGGCAAGTGGGAACCTGGAGGAGTCCCAGCACCAGGTATGCCATGGCCTGCCCCGTGTGCTTCCTGTTCTCTGGGAAGAAAATGTCTGGTGTGTCCCAGGGAGGCTGTGAGGCCGAGCTCCCCATCCTGAGGGGATGGCTGCTGGCCCTGGCAGTGCTGTGCTGTCCATGAGGAGGTGACTATGGCTGTTTTCCCTCCCAGCTGTACCGTGCCTCCGCGCTGTTTGAAACCATCCGCCACGAGGTGCAGCTCAGCACTGATTACAAGCTGTCCCTCTTTGACCTGCAGACATCCTCCTATCAGGCCCTGCAGCGAGTTCTTGTCAGCCTGGGTAAGAGATGCCTTCAGGTGCTGAGGCTGAGCTCCGGACTCATGCCAGGAGTTCAGCTGGATTTGTGGGGTGGCAGTTCCTGACGTGTCCTTTGCTCCACAGCTGTCCAATACAACACAGCATTTCTGTTCAGCACAGCAAGATGGGTTTCTCTCTTTGAGTATGGGGAACCTTTGGTTTCTCTTCTTTGCTTCCTCCATTGATTTGTCTTTCTGTGGCTTGTTGTGTTATTGCCTGCAGCAAATATATTCTGTGAGACTGTGTTCCAGTGCAGAGACTGCTCTTTTGGGAAATAAGTGGCACTGCTTCCCCAGGTTGGGATTGGGGTAGCAATTGTCCCTGTTCCATGAACGTGGCACTGCAGACCACACTCGTGTCAGGTGTGAGAGATGGCTTTGTCTTTTCAGGTCACCATGATGAGGCACTGGCAGTAGCAGAGAGAGGACGAACAAGAGCTTTTGCTGACCTGCTTGTGGAACGTCAGACTGGGCAGCAGGACTCAGATCCCTACTCTCCTGTGACCCTTGACCAGGTCCTGGAGACTGTGAATGGCCAGAGGGGACTTGTTCTCTACTACTCACTGGCTGCAGGTTATCTGTACAGCTGGCTGCTGGCTCCTGGGGCAGGTGAGCTCCTTTTTGGACACAAGAGCCTGGGAACAGGGACAATAGGAATGAATTTGGGACCAAAGTGAATGTAGGAGGGAATAATTTCCATCTAGTACCTTAAAGCTGAATAGACTAAAAGCTACGGCATAGCCACAGCAGTAATGACTCAGAAGTGCTTATTCAGGACTTTGATGTTCACCTGGAGATGGAAATGTTTAATATTTTCATTTTTCAACCTCCAATCTGTCTATATTTCCCACAGGGCAGAACAGAAGAGTAATGAAATTCCAAGTATGTTGGCTCTATGAGAATCTTCTCTGCATAAGAGTCCCTACTTTAATTATAGTTCTGTGCTTTATTCTTCCAAAAGCTTTTGAGGTTTATTCACTGAAGTGAATTGCAGAAAACAGAAGGGCATCCCCACTTCCTGATATGCCATTGAACTGCCTGATCCTCACATGAATGTGGAAACACTTATCACAGAGGAGCAAGGAGGATTAATTTGAAGAGGATTGCTTTTTGCAGACAGCTGTTATTCATTATCTAATAAAGTGATGACTGTAAATTTTAACAAGTTCTTTCTGGATATAATTTAATAATTGCAGCCCTTCATCATGACAAAGCTGGAGAGATAAAAAGCACTATTTAGACTGCATGAAAAATGCTTCAGAAAGGGAAGGAAGCACTCACACATGCCTGATTTAGATGGGATGTCAGTGGTTGGAAGAAACACTTTTTGGGAGCATTTTGCAATGTCTGAGTGTAAGATGGGATTGTCCAGCTCTGCATCCAGTCACTAATTGGCTCTTCAGGGCTGTAGTTTCCACAATAAAATGCCAATAATTCTATAGTATCACTATCAGGCTGAGCTTATTAAAATTACATAGATCAATTGTAGGATTTGCCACTGAGCATTATAATCAATGTCCTCCTTGCCCAAAGTGAGTCTTGGAGAAAAGCAGTGTTTGAGTCCATGGTTTGTGGCTGCCTCTTTGAAGGTTCTGTCAGGTGATGGGAAGGGTACAGGCTGTGGTGTTTTGCTCAAGAAACTTTGTTGGGAGCCCTTCAGTAGTGACTCTGGTGCAGTCATGGTGACCTGTTCTTGTTCACTGACAGAGGGAGCAGCTTCAGTGGCAGCCCAGGGTCCTCATTGTCCCACTGATGTGGAACCCTCAGGACCTCTTGGCTGTTGCTGTGTTTGCTGCTGTGACTGCAGAAGGAGTTGCTTTATTCTTTGTTCCTCTGCTCTTCTCTGACTGTGTGTAATAATTGATGCTGCTAAGGCACCCAGAGCAGCCTTTTACTGTTGATCACAGGCTGCAGAATTAATTGTCTCAGGAAGAATAGACCAGTCTGAAAGCAGGAAGGTTTTATCTGCAGTTGCAGTGGAATTCTCAGCAAAACAGGAACTGGCCTTTATCTGGTTTACCCATTGTGAAATGCTATCTTTTAATAATTCACTGTGCTTTAATCCATCTTCTTTCCTTTTATAGAGTGAAATCACTGTGTGTGATGTGAGGAGATTCTGCTGTAGTAACAACACTCTTGTTCAGCCTTGTGTGTTCAGTTAATTTTCTCAGAGGCTATTAATAGGTATTTTTTATGTGCATCAATTGAAATGTGAATTACTCTAGTAGGGGCTTGTATGGAAGATCTGGTTTATAATTTATATGAGTGCTGCAATAGCAAAGGCATTCTGAGCATCTCGTAAAAGCTCTCCTCTGCCTTTGTGCCTTTGAGCCATTATCTGCAAAGTACAAACCCAGATTTTAAAAACAAGGCTGGAAATGCTGGAGAAGTTCAGTGGAGACCTGGCATAGAACACTTTGCCCCAGATTTGCTGGAAATGCCAAATGCTTGGGGCTGTGCCATCTTCTTAGACAGCTGCTGGCAGCACTGTTGTAGCCCTGCAGAAATAACTCCTGATTCTGGTGCCTTGCAGGAATTCTGAAATTCCATGAGTATTATCTGGGTGACAGCCTGACAGAAAATGCTGGGGACTTCCATGAAGCCAACAGTGTGGCCCTGCAGACACTGACAAACTCAGCACTGGAACAGCACATCTCCAGCGTGAGGGAGGCTCTGGGGGTGGATTCCTACTACACCAGGTGAGTTGGGGCCAGGGAGTCTTAACATCCTGCTCTCCCACCTGAATTTATATTTTTTGGGATGAGCTAATTGGCTGAGAAGTCTGAGAGCTGAGAGTCAGAGAAGGGGCAAATTTTCAGTGCAGCAACAACAAAAAAAGGCTTTGTTTTTGTAACCATGATTATTTTCCTGCTAAACAACTCCATGCACATGCAAATAAGATCCAAACCCACAGGCTGTGTGGTGAGTCTGTAGACTGGATGAGGAGGCAGGTGCCATGTCTGACTGCATATGCCAGATTTCATCCTGCTTAGTTTCCAGTGTAATTAATTCTCTTTCAACGATTTGCTTTGAAAAACTGCAAATACCATAGAAATTTTAACCACCCCCCCCAATGTGGCTTGTGGCTATAGCTGAGTGAATAATTTAGAACCCACATGTTGATTGTTGAGTCTTACCCTACAGACATGCAGATACACAACATCCATAGCTGAAATCTGCAGTTGGGCCTCATGCAGCAGTTTTGCAGATGCAGTTTTTAGTTTCCTTAACTGTTTGTCACCACAGAGTCTCCTCCTGGCAAAGGCAGTCCTTCAGTCTTCAGGTTCTGCGATGAGTTTTTAATGTGCTGGGATGTCAGCTTCTTCCTCACCTTGTGGTAGTGGTAGGGGTATGTTTTTGGTTAAGGATTCTGGGTTTAATGCTTGTCTCCAAGATCCTTGGACCAGTGTGGTACAATGATAGGCAGACGTTCTTTCCCCGTGTCAAAATCACGTGCAGGGAATCGAGCAAACAAATCTTGGCTGTTCCATGTGGGTGAGCATCACTTGCTACTTTGAAACCTCTTCCCTGTGTGGTTCGAGTGCTTCCCCTCAGCCCTGCTGATTCCAGAGCCCCCCAGCAGAAGCTGCCAGCCTCAGTCCCAGCCCCAGGCTCTGCCCAGCAGCAGGGTGTGAATCTGCACAGCACATGTGAAGGAGCTTGACTGCCCAGTCCTGGCTTGCTGGAGTGCTCTGGGGTTCAGGTTGAAGAGTTTGTGTGTCCACACTGCTGTGGGCAGGGCCAGAGGTAGTGCTGAGTCTCCAGAGCATGGCTTCACACTTTGTGGAGGGGAAGGGATGCACAGGATGTTCAGTTCCACACTGCAGCCTTCAGGTTCTGCTAGAAAGGCTTCTTTTCAGCTGGTCTAATTAATCCTCAAAGTAATTCTTGCAAAAAAAAAAAAAAAAAAGAAGTGTAAGGGATTTTAAAATCTGCTTGAACTTGTGTCAGAACAGACTCCACTCTCTTTAGGGGGAGCATGTGACCTGCTCTCTTGGGTTCATGAACTCAAGATTTTTGCCTCTTTAAGGAGCTGTGAGTATTACTCCAAACTGTGCCAAGACTCAGAGCTGAACATGCCTCAACTGGAGGAAAAATGTGCAGGGAGAAGCTGTTGACAACATTTTCTTCTTCCTTTTTTCCCCTTATGTTGTTTTTTTTTTTTAATCCCCCGTCTGTGGTTCAGCTGTCCCCATTTCAATGTTCATGAAGTGATTGGCTTTTGTCAGGGCTTACCAGGCTGTAAATCATATTGACCAGGAAATTCACTCTCAAGAGATCCATGATCCGTACAGCAGCAGAGATACAGCTCTGGTTGCCTGCACAAGTACAGGTTGTGTGTTCATTTAATTCCTGTGCTCTTTATTGGGAAACATGCCCTTGAGGAGAGGCTTCAAGCTGTCAGGAACCCAAAAAAGAAGCAGAAATGGGATGCAAGGAGGCTTCATCAGGTAGCATCCTTATCTTAAGTGAACAAATTCCAAGGTTTGTGATGTGCCATTGTTGTGGTTTAGGAATGGTACTCCCCAGTTTGGTTCTCCCACTGAGGCTCTCCAAATCCCAGTACTGCTTGCTTGCTTCCTCCCCCTCTCTCCCTCCTGGTGGCTGGAGAAGAGAATTGGAGGCACAAAAGGTGAAGATCGTGGGTTGAGATAAGAACAATTTATTGGAAATAAACAATGAGACAAGGAAACAAACAGTAACAGCAACAACATTAACAAAAAAAGTGTACAAAATAGAGAGAAAGATTCACAAGCAAAATGCTCACTGAGCCCAACCCAGCCCACCATGAGCACCCCAACTGCACTGAGAAAATTTAGATATTAATGTCAGGAGACTGGGAATTCAGAATTGTTGGGCTGTTTCTCTATATTGCTGCTGCACTTGTGGCATTGATAGAGTAAATCTTTGTGTGCTTTCCTTCTTTGTGTAACAGGAGTGGCAGCACAGCTCCCTCTGCTATGTGAAGGAAGTATGTGGAGCTTGAAGTTAGCTGTGGAGATTTGGAAAGGATGTGCTCACACGTGTTCTTAGGCAGATAAGGGTTGAGCTGGTGTTTCCTGCAGACTCAGCTTTTCAGTGTTGTGCTGCAGCTTTAGAAATCCCTGCCTGCAGTACACAGAAAGGGTCCTGCACTCCCACCTGCATGTGCCACTCACTAAACCTTGAGGAATGCCAGAAGGGAAGGAAATGGGGCTGGGACTGTCTTATATGCCTGACAAAAGGCAAGCCAGGGAAGATTTGGCATTAGTTTGGTTGAGCTTCTGTTTAAAAAACATTTCTGCTCAGACTGGCCAAGCATTTGTCATCAAGCTGTTGCTCCTTCTTGCATCAGTGACCCTTCATCTCACTGTTTCCCCCCAGAGCCTGTGCTAGCAGCGAGACAGAGAGTGAAGCTGGGGATATCATGGACCAGCAGTTTGAGGAGATGAATAACAAGCTGAACTCAATGACTGATCCAACTGGCTTCCTGAGGATGGTCAGCAGGAACAACCTATTGAACAGGTGAGAATGCAGCACTGCTGTGGGGATCAGCAAGCAGGAGATGTCTGGGTGATGGGCCTCTCTCTAAACTGCAAGTTTAGGTGCAGCCAGTGCTTGAGGGGAGAGCCAGCAAGGACTGGTCCCCATTGTAACTGATGATTGTCCAGAGGAAAAGCTGTTCTGAATTTGCTCTTCTCCTGGCCAAGGGCTGATTTTGAGACTCCAAGCAATTGTTTTCTCCCTGCTGTGTGTGAGATGTAGAGCTTGGAGGTCTCTCCTGCACACTTGTTATGGAAATACATGTTTCTGTTGATGTCAAGTGTTGTACCAATTAGGTGGGAATATGCCGCATTTCCAGAGTTACAGGATTGCACTAGCTGCAAATCTCCACTCATTTTCTGCCTCTTACAACTTGTTCTCAGCCTTTCACATGACTGTGCTGATTAGGGCTTAAGGCAACCATTTGGAAAGAAAATTGAGGACAGAATTTTTCCAGTGTGGCTGCATGATGCAACCCAGGGTTTCTGACTGGATCTGTGCTTGATTGTGGTTTATGAGCACAGGACACCCTAGGCCTTTCTCAGCTGGAAAAGAAAATATGATCAGCCTGGAGTGTTGTGAGCCACCATTGGAGCTTGTGAACTGTTACAGCATCCCCACAGAACTGGGAGCTGCCTGCTGGCACCAGCAACTGGCCTGGTTTTCTTTTCAGAATCCACAAGCATATCTGTTCAAGCTGCTGCACTGATGAAGGACTATGAGTACTTGCTAGTTTTGGATCACACAGGAAGATCCCCAGAACTGCTGAGATATTTTGCTATTTTATCAGGCTTAGAAAGAGAGGAGATTGTCCTGGTTACAGGGGGAAGTAGGATGTGATTCTGTTCCAGGGAATGCTAATCTTCAGGAACACTACCGTGGCCAGCCATGCCACATCTGTCTTTCTGCTTCACAGGAGCCACATACATTACTTTGAATCCAGACCTGGGAGCTTAGCTCAGGTGTCTTGTCAAGTCAGTAGTTTGCAGCTCTTAGGAACAGCCCAGGGATGGGGCATCCTGCAGCTTTGTATGTGTCAAGGCCCTGATGTGGATTTAGGGCTGCATCTTTAGCAAGAGTCTCTTTGAGGAAGGCTTGGTGGGTATCCAGCTTCCTGAGGCTGTCAGACCCCTGCAGCACCAGCCTAACTTCCAGCCCCCTCCCAATGGCTGTGCTTGGCCATGGGGAGTATTTAACTTGTCCAAAATCCTAATTAGTGCTAAGGCAGGAGCAGCTCTGTGCTGGTTCTGGGATGAACTCCCCCTTCTGCCTGGGCCCAGCCACTCATCCTCAGCAGGCAGAGCCAGCACCTGTGAGGCTGCTGGGCAGCCAGGTCACTCTGAGCCTGTTCTCTGAGGCTTTGCTTTGTTCCTGCATCCCCAAGACAAAGGCAGGGAGCAGAGCTAAGCCCTGCCTGTTTGTGCTGTTTCTCTGCTTGCTGCAGGCTAGGCTGCCTGTACAAAGGGTTATAAATCAGCAGCACTGCAGAGTCTGAGCAGAGGCTTCCAAATGAGAGATTTCACTGTTCAGATATCAGGGAATCCTCTGCATTGCAAGAGCAAGGTGCAAATCATCAGTGCACCTTTTGTTGGCTTCTTTGGGAGGAAAGGATGGGCTGGCCAGGGCTCCTGGTCAGCTCCACTTGCCACAAGAGATCTGTCCATCCTCCCCTGTGGATTTGCTCACTCTTTGTGTACACACACACACACAGAGGCAAGAGATGTGAGAGATTTATGGTGCTTCCTTGGATTGGTTCTCATAAAAAGCAATCTGAGTGGTGAAGAAATAAATCCAGAGCTGCTTGGCTGGGAAGCCCAAGATGCAGGAGGGCTTTGCTGATTGGAGTAATGAAGCCTCTATTCCCTGCAGTAAATGAGTGTGTGACAATGGCTGAACATGGGCTGTGGGGCTGGCAAGTGCTGCCTGATGGCAACAATCCTGCCTCATCAGGGAGGATTGGGGCACAGGGTCCTGGAAAACACTGGATATCCCTGCACAGATTTTCTTTCCTGATCTGATGTAAAAATCTGTGCTTCATAAAGCTGAACCCTGCAGTCGGGTGCTGCAGTGAAGTGTGGCAGATGGGTGTGTGGGGCACCAGCCTGTGCTGATCCCCTGTTGCACAAATCCCCCAGATGAGTTTCCAGCAGCTCTAGGTAGCAGCAGGAGCAGCATACTCGTACTGTCACTGGAATCTCTGGGTTGGAGAGCATGGACAGTCAGACACCAGGCTTCTGTTGGCATTCTGAGGTTATTCCTCATATTGCCCATAAGATGGAAATTCCTTGTGGGTGGTAAGAGCATTTTTTTCTTCAGAGAGCTATAGGTTTTAGGCATGATGTGAGCTGGGTCAGAAGGCTGGGGAGCGAAAGAGAGGGAAAAATGCAATTTCTGAATCTGTGTGTTGGTATGTATCAGAAATGGCTGGAGTATGTCCCAGGCCTCCCTACCTTTCCTTTGAGATCCACCTGCTAAAATGTTTTGGGAAGTTACCCTTGCCACATAAAATGGTCCCAAGCCAAGGATAACATTTCTGTGGAGCACAGCTGCTGGACCAGTGAGCCCAGACTGGGGCAACTTCATTTCCTCAGCAGAGCAGACACTTGTGGCTGCTGATGCCCGGAGATCACGTGCAGAGCTCTGTGGGACTATCAGAAATGGGCACCAGGTGTTGCTCAGCAGTGGCAGAAGTGCAGAATTTTGATGTCTCGTGGTTTGCCTGTTGTCACATTTCCTCTGGTATCACCAGGTTAGTTGGTGCTCAGCCCAAGTGCAGATCCTCCTGTGGCTGTGGTCAGTTGTCAGTGGGTCTCATGCCTGCCTGCACACAGCTGCTGCCCATAGGTGTGCAGGAGCAGCTGGGAACAGCACTTGAGGCACTGGAGTGTGGAGAGAAACTCCGCACAATGTCGTGTGCTGTCTGCAGCTGATCCATCCTGCCATTAATGTCACTGCTCACTGAGGTGTGAAGCTGAATGGGAGACTGAAGTCCTCCCATGAAGCGTCTTAGAGAGCAGAGTGCTCTGGGTGACAGGGTCACTGTCAGAAGTCAGGGCAGCTCAGATTCCTGCAGCTAACCTCTCCCTTGGCTTTTGCCCACAGGAGCTGTCAGAGCATGACCAGCCTGTTCAGCAGTACCATGTCTCCTGTTAAGGATGGAACATCATCACTTCCAAGGAGACAGACTTCTTTTAGCAAGCCCCCACTCCGTGCTCTCTACGACTTACTGATAGGACCCATGGAAGGAGTAAGGCTTTGCACAGACACCAAAACCCTCTCAGTGTGGGAAAGCAAGAACAAACAGCTTGGGGCTGGTTTCTGAAGGGTGGTATTTTCACAGAACAGTCTGGGGTGGAAGGGGTCTTAGGAACCATCTAGAGACAAAGATCTAGTCCTGCATACTTTCTTTTTTTTTTTTTTTTTGTGGGCTGCCAGTGTTTAAGCTGGAGCAAATTGCAGTGCCTTGAAGTAAAGCTTTCCTGGAGTGAAAACAAATTGTTTTTATGATACACTAGATGAATAAATTTCCACAGTTAGATGGGACCAGGAGCAGTTGCCACATTTTGTGCCCAGCTGCATGTTCCCTATTGACTGATCTCTCTGCTTCACTTCCATCCATAAGCTGCTTCCTGGTTAGATCTTTTGGTGACTCTGGGTTGATGATGATGTCAAGTGTCTGGAAGTGCAGGCCATGGACAAATCTGTTTGAGATGGTTTGCTCTTCAGAAGAAATGGCTTTTTAAAAATTCAGTATCAGAAAGAATATTCTCTGACAAAGGAAAGATGATGACAATACTGAAAGACATAGGTGGTGGGGGTTAGCCAGTATTTCAGGCTGGAGCAGAAGGAGCTGCAGAACCAGGGTGAGGCTGGGCCCCACGTGGGCTGAGGCCAGGATGATGACCCAGCACAGACAGGTCAATGCCCTCAGTGCTCCCTTGTCCCTGGGGAACTGGCTGGGCACAGGTGAGCAGCAGTCCAGCTGCACAGGACGTGCTCATGTGTCACACAGAGCGTGGTTCTGGTGTGGGTGTTTCCAAACTGACACGTGGTCACAGCAGAGCCTGATGCTTGGGAAATGCAGGCAGGGACATGGGTGCAATGAAAGGGCCAAACTAATTCTCTGCTCTTTCTTTTCAGGGTTTGATGCATTCCAGTGGGCCTGTGGGCCGCCACCGCCAGCTGGTCCTGGTTCTGGAGGGAGAGCTGTACCTCATTCCCTTTGCTCTGCTGAAGGGCAGCTCCTCCAACGAGTACCTCTACGAGCGCTTCAGCCTCATTGCAGTGCCCTCCATCCAGTCACTGAACCCCAGCTCCAAGGTCTGACACTGCTTATGAAACCTCTCCTGGGGGTGCAGGTCCTGGTACATGCTCACAAAGCAGCAGCTCTGTCCTGCTGTGCCAGACACAGCAACAGAAACCACAACCAGGCCACCCTGGGTCTGAGGAGCACGCTGAGCACCACAGCTCTGAAGTAGGTTCTGATGTAGTTCCTGCAGCACTCAATCACAGCCCCAGGCATGCCAGGAAGGACAAGGGGACTGGATCTTTTGGAGATCCTCCTCTAAAGGATTGCATGTGCTGGGTGTGGAACTACATGGCAGACTACAGAGATGTAGGTGTCTGTGATCTGTGCTGAGCTTCCTTGCCAAGCTGACTGTCCTGTCACATTGCTGGTATGTTCACCTCCATTTTAGCATTCTGAGTGGGGAAGGCCACTGATGTCTCAGGACACCAAAGCTATGAGGGAAAGCAAATCCCACAGGTGAATCCTGCAGCAGTATCTTCCTGCTGAGGTTTGGCAGCATTTCTAATGCTCAGGTCTCTGGGAGAATGCACCAAATCACATTTGCTCTTGCTGGGCAGTGTTTTGTGGCACATCTTGGTTTGCCCTGGGTTAAGCACAGTCAGTGGAACAGCAGAAGGGTCTGAATCTTGTCAGCATTACTGCTATTCCATTCAGCATCAGCTGTGTGCAGCACCTGCTGCTGGCAGTGCTGACACTGATCTTGGAAATACAGATATGAGGAACTGCTTAGTGAGTGACTGCAGGTGCTGTTCCAGGAATGTGAGAACCTGGAATCTTCTTTATGTTTTTAGCTCTGTTGCAGCCCTCAAAGGGACCTGGGCTATATCTGTGATCTGGGAATAGAAGTCTTGACCAGACTCAAACAGAGGTGTTCCTTGGAATAGTTAAACAGAAGAAACTAAGGAAATGCACTCTTCCTGTAATTATGACAACCAGACTTATGTTTAGAGCCAAAGGGACAGGATATTTTATTTCCAGCACCATAAAGACCAGGTCTTTGAACCCCATTTTCTCTTTCTCTTTCTGTCTGTAGTCCCATGTGAGGAAGAATACTCCTGCTTACTCCAGTTCTACCTCAATGGCAGCTGTGATAGGAAATCCCAAGCTCCCTTCAGCAGTTATGGACAGGTGGCTCTGGGGACCTATGCCCTCTGCAGAAGAGGAAGCCTATATGGTATCTGAGTTACTTGGCTGCCAGCCCTTAGTTGGCAGCTCATCAACAAAAGAGAGAGTCATGAGTGCCCTGACTCAGGCAGAAT
Organism: Camarhynchus parvulus; assembly: GCF_901933205.1. NCBI lineage: Eukaryota > Metazoa > Chordata > Aves > Passeriformes > Thraupidae > Camarhynchus > Camarhynchus parvulus. The sequence continues at coordinate 8,896,419 of NC_044585.1, forward strand.
GTGTCCATTTCGCAACCCACGTCTCCTGGAAACTGGCTGCTTTGGTCCTGACACCCAACACTGACAGCAACCCAGCCAGCAGCAAGAGCTCCTTTGGGAACCCCTACACAATCCCAGAGTCTCTTAGGATGCAGGATGATGCCAGTGATGTGGAGAGCATCTCAGACTGCCCTCCTCTCCAGGAGTTCCTGCTTACAGCGGCTGATGTGCTGGATCTGCGTCTTCCTGTCAAGCTGGTGGTTCTTGGCTCTTACCAAGAGTCCAACAGCAAAGTCACTTCTGATGGAGTCATTGGCTTGACAAGAGCATTCCTGGCTGCTGGGGCTCAGTGTGTCCTTGTGTCACTCTGGCCCATTCCTGTGGCTGCTTCCAAAATGTTTGTGCACGCCTTCTACTCCTCTCTCTTAAACGGGATGAAAGCCAGCGCAGCCCTGGGAGAAGCAATGAAAACTGTGCAGAGCAGCAAGCAGTTCTCCCACCCAGCCAACTGGGCAGGTAGGAAGTCTTCTTCTGGACAAATCAGATGGGTTTCTAACTAGGGAGCTGCCAAACTATGTGAGCTAAGCAAGGAGCAGTGCTGGCAGGTAATTGGGAGCAGTGTGTGCCTTGTGCTTTCCCGGAATTCAGCCCCTGTGTCTCAGACTGTGATTCAGCTGAGTGTGGCTGAATGTCAGTGTCACAGGACTCATCAGCATTTCACTGGGCACAGTAGGTGGGTATGGATTGGGTATAATTAGAAGCAGTTGTGAGGTGAAGTGTTTCATGACTGGAAAGAAATAAAGTGCAGTACAGCAACTCCTTCTCTATGTTTGAAATCTCCAGGCTCACATTTCCTGTGTCCATGGGATGCAGTCAGCTGGAGCACACATACAGACTTTTTAATGGCAAATTTAGTGACACTTCAACAGGAGGCAGGAAAAGTGCTGCTAGAAGCAGCAGCAAGTAGCTGTGATTTTTGTGACATAAACCTTGTAGGGCTTATTCCTTTGGTCCTTTTAGGAGAAAGGTTTCCCTTGCTTCCATTGGGAATGTCTCAGCAGTATCAGCTCCTTGTGCAGTACTGGTGCTTGCTCCCTCTCAATTAGATCTGTACTTTGAGATATGGAATGACAAAGTCTTGGGAGTTCAGCAGTGCTGTGACAGGAATATGTGCAGATAAACTAATTTTTCTTCCTGGCATGAGGCCTGGTTTTTGAAAGCTGCAGGCATTCCCCAAATTGATTTTTGCACCAGCAGCAGAAGCATGTTCTTTAGCTCAGGAAACTGTGGTGAATATGGCTCTGGTGTGAACTGCATATGGCTGGAGGAGTGGGAACTTGTTAAAATGAGTCAGGCTGACAGTGATTTCAGGCATGTTGTCCAGCATCAGGATGTGGTTCAGGTAGCACCAGCTGTGAGCTGAGTTCAGGTTACGATCCACAGTTCAGTTGGGATTTTATTTTCCTTCCAAGATTTTTCTGTCTCAAAAGAAAAGAGCACTAAAAAGCCCCAAAAGTGACCACTTCCTAGGCAGAAGAGAACAAGTGTGGACATGGTGCTTGGCATTGCCAGCAAGCAGAGGCTTTCAGCTGCTCAGGCTGGCTGAGCTCCGCCCCTTCCATGGCACTGTGCAAGTTCATCCCACACAGTCCCTGACTTCCACTGCTGACCCTTGGCACTGGGTCTTGGACAGAGCAGCAGAGCCAGGAGCAGCTGCATCCTCACTGCATGAATGAGAAGGGAAATGTAGAGCTCCTTGTGCTGGCATCTGGGGTGTCTGGCACTGAATGGGGCATGAGCCAGGACAGGTTTCTGACCAGGACAGTGAAAACTTTCCATGTTCACAGTTCTGTTTTACGACCACTGTTGGCATGTGTTGATTTCTGCGGCTGCAGAGGAGACCTGGAGCATGCCTGGACAAGTTTAGCTGCAATCCAGTGGCTTTCTGCTTGCTTGAACAGGAAGACACTATTGATTTAATAGCAGGGGACAGTAAGAAATATCTAGAAACTTTCTGGAAGTTCAGTCTGCATGACTGGGCAGGGAGTAGGCAGCAGCTCTGCGAAAAGAATGTCCCTGTGCAGGGTACAGTGAACCACCATTCACTGGTCTGAGGGCAGAGGACATCTGTGTCTGGTTTGAGCATTTTCCATAACAACAGGAGGTTGACTGTCTCTCATTCTGAATCCTGCAGGCTTCATGCTTATTGGGAGTGATATGAAGCTGAACAGCCCTTCTTCACTGGTAGGACAGGCCCTGACTGAGATCCTGCAGCACCCTGACAGGGCCCGGGATGCTCTGCGTGTTCTCCTTCATCTGGTAAGGGAGAGGAAGTGCTGTCACAGCCACGAGTGTCACCACAGCCCACCCAGTCCTGAGACACCCTCACCTGAGGGCAGGAGTGGAGCCATGAGTGGAACAGCCACTGCCTGATGTGCAGCCACTCCCACTTGAAAAAATATCTATATACACCTTCATCCCCCCTCCCCTGCCATGATGTATCCTCTTGCAAAACTCTGGGTCAGTGTGGAAAGACTTGGACACCTAAGGAAGTGTTCAGTGCAAAAAGAGGCAAAGTAAGCAAAATCTTAGATTGTATTGTGACAGAATCTTCCCCAGACCCATCTGGTTTGCATTAGCTGTTGAATTGGGTTTCTGCTTAAGGGGTAAGCATTGGGATTAATTGTTTATACAGGGAAATAGCTCTGAACATGGCAGTCATGGAAACACAGAGCACAGTCACTGTTGTCTCTGTGTGTTTGGAAGATAAGAGGCCCTTCTGTCCCCATCTGTGCCACCAGTCTGTCCTGGGGAACAGTGGGACTGGAGCCAACTGCCAGGTGGCTGCAGTGATCACTCATGACTTCTAATACTTTTCTTCCCAATGCATCATCTGTGGTCTCACAGGAGTGTGAAGTATCCATAGAATAATGGAAACCTGTGAATATTGCTGGTCTTCCCAGTTGCTGGGTTTTGTGGACACTCATCTCTCTTTCCTGTTTGCTGTGTGGCTGCAGGCTCTTTGTCTGGTAATAAGCAGCCTGGAACCCCAAGGTGAATCATCTTTAGGGAGAAATGCAGCTGCCAGGCTTACAGGAAACTATCCCAGACAAACTGCTACTTCATTTCTTGTGGCGTTATTGTTCCCAGCGTCCCAGAGAATATTGACACTCATCACTGTGATGTTGCAGCTGTGAAAGCTGAGTTCCTGGAGCTTTTCTTTCCAAGGCACTAATGTCCTCTTGTGTGAGACAGGCCAGGATCAATCTTGGATCTGCTGTCTCCCAGCCTGCTGTTCCAGTAAAAAGAAGCAGTCAGTAGCAGCATCTTGTACAATAAGGTGTTTTATTTCCTCACAGGTGGAGAAATCACTGCAGCGAATCCAGAACGGGCAGCACAACTCCATGTACACCTCCCAGCAGAGTGTGGAGAATAAAGTTGGTGGCATTCCAGGCTGGCAGGCACTCCTCACAGCAGTGGGATTTCGGTTGGACCCACCAGCCAGTGGCCTCCCAGCAGCAGTGTTCTTCCCAACCTCAGACCCTGGGGACAGGCTGCAGCAGTGCAGCACCACCATCCAGTCCCTCCTAGGTGAGAGGAGGCAGCTGTGGGCCCTGGCCAGGCAGACATCAGCCTTTCACACTTTTCTGTCATGTCAGCATGTGAAACTGGGATATTTTACATCAATGAAATCAATGTATCTGGGAAGAAGTTCTAAAAGTAGATGTTAACTGAAAGTTTTGCCACAGATGAGAATCATTTGCTGCTGGGTCGAGTAAGCATGAGGTGACTGTTCCTCTCTCCCAGCTCTCAGACAGGAGACCTGTCATCAGATGCAAAATGGGAAGACCTTTTGCTTTCTGGAAATTGCTGCTGCTTCCAGAGCTGTCCAGTGATGTGGGGGAGAGGTTTTAGCAATTAGCCAAGTGTGTGTTCTGTTGAGGCTTGTTGCATTTCTTGCAGTCAAGAAACAGATACAGATGTTTCTGCTGATGTTTTTCAGGTTTGCCTAACCCTGCACTTCAGGCACTTTGTAAACTTATCACAGCTTCAGAAACAGGAGAGCAGCTTATCAACAGGGTGAGTTGGGGGGTTTTCCTCCTGTACCATGTTCCAAATGGCTCTTCCTAGGTCAGTAAATTCAGAAATATGCTGAATGGTTGATGCCCTGGTTTATCAACCCAGAGCTTGCTAGGAGACTTGAGGGTTGAAATTCTAAACTTGCCTGTTTGTGTGAATGAAAGTGTGTCCAGAAGGAAAATATGCAGGTGGGTTACTGGGCTGCATGGCCCTCGGACTCCCTGTTCAGTGACAAGTGAAGACATGATCCCTCCAGCAGTGTGGGAGAATTGAGTAGCAGATTCCTAATCGTGTTTGGCCATCCTGCCTAGGCCCACGTTGGCTGCTCATTGCCCACTGTATTTACTGAAGTCCCAAGGTTTGGTTGACTTTGGACAAGGCAAGGTCTGTCAGAAAACTCCCTGAGCCTGTGCTGCTCCTGTGTGTGCTCACAGCTCCAGGGAAGGGATTTCTGGTCTCTAGGAGAAGGGCAGTGCTACCTGTGGTGATGGGACTTCACCCTGCTCCCCTCAGCCTCCTTCACACTCTCCCCTCTCCTGTCTCTGGAGCATGCCTAGCCTGACCTGACCTTTCTCTGTGCCACCAGCCTGGCTGCTTCCCATTCCATGGTTCTTGCTGTCCTGAGTGCTCCTCTGATGAGGTTTCTCTTCATCATTTGCTTGCTTTAGTACATGGACACACTCACACAGGCAATTGGCCTGTATCTCACTGTCTTTCCCTTTTCCCCATGCAGAAACATCCCAGGCAATGCTGTGATGGGGAGCTGGGATTGGTTCTGTGTGGTGTCAGGCTGCCCTTGCTTTGGTCACACGGAGTCTGCATAAAAAGCCAGAGAAGAGCCCCAGCCTCTCTGTGACCTGCTGAGCAGCTCTGGCAGCCCACTGGGATGACTCTGCTCCAAGGAAAGGGTTCCTGTTAGGATCCTGTTAGGATCTGCAGCAGAGTTTGAGATGTTTGAGATGTTTCCAGTGTCCTTGGTGGTGTTTTGCCTCTTGCCTTGGCTCTCCTCAGTGCCTGAGATGTGTCTCAGGTTAAGTTCAGGGTTATCTCCCTCATGGCCACCCAAGGGACGCCAGGTCCACGGGGTGTGAAGAGGACAGTACAACATTCCCATGGCTCAAAATGTCTTAGAGTGCTAATGAGGTGGCTTCATGATTGCTGCCCTGCCTCAGATAATTAAATTACCCAAGGTAATTACCAAACAAAAGACACACTCACCCTTTCCTCGCTGCCCCACAGAGTAAATACTGGCAGGGATATTGCAAGTTTTCTTCCATAGCCCAGACCCCTGGCAGAACTCCCTTTTGCACCAGTTTATCCTGTTACATGTTGGTTTTCAGCAGCTCTCCCCTCCATTGTGGTTATTGCTGTTTTCCTCTCCTGCCTCTTGGCAGTTCATGGTGTGAGCAGCTGGGGCTCTGCTGTCCCAGAGGAAAGCAGACTTTGTTCCAGACAGAAGCAGGAGCTCAGACATTGCAGTCACTGGGTGCTGCTGGTTGGTTTTCCTCAGTGACCAGCACCACAGGGGAGTGAGTGCTCTTGGCATTAGTGAAGCAGCAAGGTGGGAGCCTGAGCAGCTGCACTGGACAGAAAATGCTTATTTTGAGTGCAAAAGAGAAGGCAGGAGCCACAAAAGAGAGAACTTCAGACTACTGCATGTACAAGGAAAAGTCAGGGATTTCTGCTTACACTGAGCACCAGTTCTGTGTCCCAGAGGAAACAAGAGAAGGGCTGGTTTATGTTCAGCCTCCTGCCAGAGTGTGGGTTGGCCGCAGTGTCTGCCTGCTAAGTGTCTGAGCTGTCATGAGCTGGGCACTCCCAGATTCCAGCTGCCTGTTCCCATGCTGTTGGATTCCCAGCTCAGGCCATTCCCATTGCTCCCTTCTTTCTCTGGACAGAGCATCTTGGCAGTCAGGGTGCTGGCTTGGCCATGGATGTGTCCCTGCAAGGTTCCTCAGCACAGGCACTTTGTAGCACAGAGTAACCCATGTTCTTTTCTCCTCTTTTCCTTTCTTGTTGCCTGCTGCCCGAAGGCTGTTAGAAATGTGGTGGGAATGGTGAGTATGATGTGCAGGGGGGGACACTGAGGTGCAGGGTGCAGTGCAGGGGTCACTGCACACCCTGCCCTGTGCTGCACCCTCTCTGCACCCTCTCTCAGGCCTGGGATTTGCTTCACACAGCTACTGTGGAAAAAGGCCTGTGTAAGCTTTTGTGGGTTGTGAGAGATGGGTGGTCCTGAGGTTAGCTGGTTCCTGATTAATGGCTTTCCATCCTTGCTGCCCTGGCTGTGTTGGTGAATTACACGGGATCCTGGCATCTTAATTTGTGTCAGATCTTCATAAACACATTTTCTCTCTAGCTTGCTACTCCTGTCCCTTGGGCACAGTTGAGAAACTTCTTTCCTGGAGGCCATGGAGATATTAGGAAAGTCTTCCATGGTTTCATATGACTTGTTCTGCCCAGTTAATGAGTTTCTTAGGATTTGCATAAGGAGTATGGCTCTGTCATGGAATGGGCTTTAGTAAACTTCTGTGAGCAGCCCCAGAGTATGTCTTTCCTTTTCTTTCCCCTCACAGATGTTCCTGCTGTGCTTCCTTCTTGCTCAGTTTCCACTGGCCACCCCCCAGCCCTCACTCCTGGTCTGTCCCTGCCTTTGCTGCTGTTCCAGGCTGTCTGATGTTGCTGTCCCTGAACTGTCCTTCTTCCCAGACCTTCCCATCTCACTGCTCTGTTCAGGAGCTGCAGCTGAACTGGGTGTCCAGGGAAAGGGTGTGCAGAGGGCATTGCTTTATCAGTGGCTGTAGGAGAAGCAGTGATGTGACTTGTAAGGGATGGCTAATGTCTGTATTGCTGTCTTCAGCTGCATCAAGTCCTGGTTCAACTTCAAGCAGGAGAAAAGGAGCAAGATTTCCCCTCTGCACCAATCCAGGTCTCCATCAGTGTCCAGCTCTGGAGGCTGCCTGGCTGTCATGAGTTTCTGGCAGCTCTAGGTAGGAAAACACTTCTTTCTGTTGTCTCTCTAAACCCATTGCAGGTGTCTCATGTGGGGTTTGAAACACTGATAAGATTCACAGCTTTACATTTGTCTGCCCCCTGCAGCTCAGCTTGCATTTGCCAAATTCCAAGGTCTGTGCTCTTCAGCTCTATTTCTGTGGAATTAATAATAAATTAATAATAAATTGTTTGGCATGTAGAACATTGTCCCCTGAGATGTGTTTGGTATATAATTTCCTGACAACTCCAAGTAATTTGCAGCTACAGAAGAGTTGACAGGAGTGATTTGTTAATGAGTGTGTGTGCTCCCAGTCCAGCACCACAAAGCTCCCAGCACCTGGAGAAGGTGTGCTAAACAGTAAAAAATAACAGACAACAAACTGCACGAGAGGTGAAGTCATCCTTCCGAGGGTGCTGCAGGCTGTCATACCTCTCTGTTCTGTGTTATAAATGAGATTTACTCTTATTTGAGACAGAGGGTCTGTCAGCTGTAATTTTCTGTTCCATGTCCCACTACAGGTTTTGACCTTTGTGAAGTTGGCCAAGAGGAGGTCATTCTGAAAACTGGGAAACAAGCTACCAGGAGGACCATGCACTTTGCTCTACAATCCTTGCTGGCACTTTTTGGTAAAGCTGCTCAGTGTGTTTTTGCTCTTGTGTCATCTGATGATTTGATCAGAATGGCTTCTGCTGAAATCTCACACTTGCATCATTGCAGAGGTCACACATGTGTCACACAGACCAGATGTGATACAGAGACTGGAGTAAATGTTATTTTTGTATGGGAAAGACTTGTCTGAGCAAAAGCTGGAGATAGAGTCCAGCGACTGGAGGACAAATAATTCATTCTTTGTGTTGAGATATAAAATAATAATGAACTGACAGCTTCCATTTAGGATACTTGGACAGAGGTTCTTGCCTGGGCTGTGCACTTCTTTTTCCTTACCTAAGTAGTAGCTGGATGTTCTGAGGTAGCACAGAGCCTGAGGGCATGTTCTGTAGCATTTTCTCTTAATTCTGCTAAATGTTACCTGGTTTTATTTGATTTTATGCTGTATCTAGGGGCATGTTTGTACTTCGTGTTTTTTTTTCCTTTTCAGATTCTACAGAACTGCCCAAGCGCCTTAGCCTGGACAGTTCCTCATCACTGGAGTCACTGGCTTCTGCTCAGTCTGTTTCCAACCCTGTACCCCAGTATCAAAACCCTCCATTCTCTCCTACCTGTCCAGACAGCCTTGCCTCAGATGCCATTTCTGTGTACAGCCTGAGCTCCATTGCTTCTTCCATGAGCTTTGTTTCCAAGCCAGAGAACATGCTGGATGGGGCAGGACACAGAGGGAGGCAGGATTATGAGAGGCCCAAGAATATCTATCCACACAGGTCTGTGGCCCAGAGCCAGCTGTCACCACAAGCCACTGCAGCCAGCAAAGATGAGGAAGAGTATGAAGGTTTCTCTATCATCAGCAATGAGCCTTTGGCCAGTTACCAAGAAAACGTAAAACCAAGATTTTCCCCTGATCACAAACAGCCCAAAACTAGTCAGAATGGAGGCATTAAAGCATCCATCAACTCCAAAGGGAGCATAAGTACTCCAAATTCTCCTGTTAAAATGACTCTCATCCCCAGCCCAAATTCACCTTTCCAAAAAGTTGGGAAACTTGCAAGCTCTGATACTGGGGAATCTGACCAGTCTAGCACTGAGACTGACAGCACCGTCAAATCCCAGGAGGACAGTAATCCAAAGCTTGATCCACAAGAGTTGGCCCAAAAAATTCTGGAGGAAACTCAGAGTCACCTCATTGCTGTTGAACGCCTTCAGAGAAGCAGCAGCAGCCAGATCAGCAAGAGCAGCAGCTCTGAGGATGGAGCTCCCAGCCCCGGTGGCGTGTCCGCCTTCCGCTCCTCGGAGACCAGCGCCTTCAGCCGCCCGCTCAGCTCCAGCCACAGGAACCAGGCTTCTTCACCTCTTGCAATCAAACCAAAGCCTCCAACAAGGAGCTCGTCCCTTCAGAAGGTGAGCTCTGGCTATAACAGCCCCACCACATCAGAGATGTCAAACAGAGAAGGCACGGGTCAGTACAGTGGGCAGCCATCTCCGAGTTGTGACTCACATGGGTCCTTAACTGAGCAGCCTCCCTTTAAACTCAAGTATCCCAGCTCTCCTTATAGTGCTCACATTTCTAAATCACCCAGAAATATCTCTCCGAGCTCAGGGCATCAGTCTCCTGGTGGCAGCACTCCATCTCCTGCTCTTTCCTATTCCTCAGCTGGTTCTGCTCGCTCAAGCCCAGCTGATGCCCCAGACATTGACAAATTAAAATTGGCTGCCATCGATGAAAAAGTGCAAGCAATTCACAACTTAAAGATGTTCTGGCAAAGCACTCCCCACCACTCCACTGGTCCAATAAAGATTCTCCGAGGAGCTCCTGGAACAATGACTTCTAAGAAAGATGTCCTCAGCTTGCTCAATTTATCACCACGGCACAGCAAAGAAGAAAGTGCAGAGAAGCTGGAACTGAAGGACCTGTCTATTGGGCAACACCTTGCTGCTTCACCACAGAAGATCCCTCCAAATGGACACAGATGCCCTGAAACCACAAATTCCATGACATCAGCTCATTCCTCACCTGGCAACACTCTGGGAGCCGTGCGTCCCCTGAGGCTGCCAGCTGGGAACGGGTATAAATTTTTGTCACCAGGAAGATTTTTCCCTTCCTCCAAATGTTGAAATATCCCGAGTACCAGCTGATGACTTAGAGTCTTGTTGAAGTATTTGCTTCTGCCCACTTGCCTTTACCAAAACAGAACCAGTATCTAAGCAGCCGTGGCCATGCCCTCAGCTGGCAGTGCGCAGGGATGGGACAGGCTGGCCTGCTGTTGCTGTGGGGGCACACGGCCTCACACACATGGGGGGTTTTTGTTTCCCTTATCAGGACCTTGGCCAGATTCACCTGATAACAGATTCTTTGTAGTATTCAGTATTTGCAGCAGCAGGTGCAAAGCATCTGGTTGTCTGCTCATTAAACACTGGCTTTTAAGCCACCTCCTTGTATTTCTTAACCAGAAGTTTTACAGCTGGCTTTTTGTACAGAAATAACACATATCAGGGGTTGGAGAGGAAAGGGAGAGGAAGCAGAATATTCCTGTGTACCACAAAGAACATAGGTACAGGTCTCTGCCTGGAGAAAGATGAGCCATTTACTCGACTGCTTTCAAAGGCTGACAGAGGAGAAGACCACATGCTTCTAGATACCTCTGCCAGGTTGGCCAAACCAGAAACTGCTGTCAGTAAAACTCCATAGCAGCAGGATCTGGCAGTACTGGTGCATCATTTAGAGACTGGTGAAACAAAGACAAGAGGAGAGAGGTGCCCCGTTCTAAAATCTGCATCTCAGGTAACTTTTTTGGAGGGAAAGCCCTCAGATGAGACTTTGCTGGTTGGTCTGCTCAAAGGAAATGTTTGGGGCTTAACCAACCAGGTGAGCCTGTGTGTGAGGTAATGAGTGTGTGTCAGAGAGACAAGTTCTGGTTTTATTGAGTGCTCTGGTCTCTCTGGCACACCACATTGTGAAAGTGAACTTTTTATCCTGGCAAGTTTTAGGCAGTACTTACCTCTCCGTCTGCTCAGTGAGCACAGAAAAGGATAGCAGATGCTGCAGCCCAGAACATTATTTTGCAGTTCCAGAGCAGGCAAGAATGTGACATCAGTGTGTGTGATTCAGACATCACCAGGCCAAAAAAATCTCTCCCTGATCCTGCTAAATCATTGCCAGGGCTCAGCACAGGCAGGTCTGGGAACCTTTTCCCTGCTGTGGGGGCAGGTTTCCTTTGGAGCAGGTGTGGAAACAAGTTTCATTTGGAGCAGGTGTGCCAGTGTTGGTGCAGCTGGAGGCAGAAGGCGAGGCAGCAAGCGGAGGGGCTGGATGCAGAACCTGAGTGCCCTCTGACATGAGGAGGAAAAGGGACCAAGAGCACCCCCAGGGCGACACAACCAGTCAGCTTCTCTAGGCTAGATGGGGTTTAGGAGCTGGGGCAGGCTGGAGATGGTTTCTAGGTGGCTGTGGAATGCAGTGCTGTGATCGGGATCCCAGTGATGGTTTGCATGCACTGAAGCCGTGGGGTGCAGCAGCATTGACCCCACCATGTGAGCTCAGATCCACACAAGGTATTCCCAGGCTGAGAAGTCAGAGCACTGTATCACCAAGGGTTTGGTGTCTATTCTGCACTCCCAGAACTGGCTGAGTGACTGAAGGCTAATCACTTCACCTCTCCGTGCCTCATCTTCCCTTTCTGTCTAAATGGGGATAGTAAATACTTACCTACCTACCTCACAGAGGTGTTGTGAGGCTGAATTCATTAGGCCCTGAGTTTTAGCTGGATCTGAAGTCAACTTCCAGTCTTGCAGCTGGATGGAGAGTGCAGGCAGCTCTGTGGACGTACCAGAGTACGTTGCTGATGCAGAGAATTGTACTTAGCATGGCTGGATGCTCTTGTTGTAAATGTGGATCTGATAATTTGTGATTTTCTTAGGGATCTTGGAGGAAAAGCATGATAGCAGGGCAGAGAATTCAGTTCTGATATGGAAACATGAGAATGCTTAGGCTCAGCTTACTCACAGGCATGATCAGATGTGTGCTGTGAGAATATTCTGGAGTCTGCTGGTTTCAGGAGAATTGTTTTCCTTTTCATTGTGGCAAGAAATGAACACAAGCACTAAAGGCAAAGGATAATACTGGGCTGGGCTGTTACAGCCAGCTAACAAGGGAGGGGAGATCACCAGAGTTTTCAGTGCAGAGAGGAGGAGTAGTTACCTACTCATACACAATGTAGCAGAACAGTTGAGTCAATCTGTTCAACTCATTATGGTGCAAGTTATTTGTCTGTACATGACATCTTCCTGTGATGGTTTGGTGCTAAACATCACCTTCGTGTCATTTGGCAGGAGAAATTAGAATAGTGGGCCAAAATGAGTCGGCACAGCGTCTGCCCCTTGTGGAGACAGAGATGCTGTTGATCATGCCACTTGCTGTGGTCACAGGACTGCTGAGAGACTTCATGTGACCTGCTCTGTTCCTAACCAGCATAAACTTTTTGAAACGACATCCCAGGAACACCCAGGATGGAAGTGGGCAGCTTTTTGTTTATAGCAACAGCAAATACTCCCTGTAGTGCTGCATAACACGCCAGAAATAAGCCTCTTTGTTGTAGTTTACTTCCATAACTAAAGGATCTTTTAACCTGTAGAAATTCTATGCTGCCATTTTGTTACAACCCATTTCTGTGCTCCAGCAGGTTTCATGCTGGCTTAAAGCTTTCAGACAGAGCTAAATCGGGGTGGGGGGTGTGGGGAGTGGTTCTTCTGTTGTTGTTTTTGAGGAGGGGGGAGCATTAGAAGCAGGGAAGGGTTCAGATGTAGAGAAAGTTCAGTATTTGGGGAATTTGATGTTGTATAAATATGGAAGGTGAGTGTCACTAGAACAAGTCTTTTGGGAAATAGGTCTCCGTTGACTTGGCACAGGTCACTTCCATTGGCTTGCCAGGAGCCATGAAATGCATGCTTACTCGTGGCTGGGAGACACTGCACACACCTTGTCCCTCACTCCTCCACCTCCTGAATGAGAAACAACCCCTTTGTGAGGAAAGAAAAAAAAAGAGTTTTATCAGGTTTGCCCAATTCGTGGAGAAATTCAGGAATTGAAAATCACATGTTCTCCATTTGCTGTTAGAATTCCTTCTGTGGGTTTAATGCATTTGTCGTTGTTGTATTTGTGCATGGTACAAGTGACAACACTGCGTAATACAGTGAGCAATAACAATTAGGTATTAACCACTTCCACATTAAACCTGCCACATGCAACCGTTCCCCAAGGCCACAGAATGTTTTGGTTTTGCCCTGTACGTTTTACTGTGTGAGATTTCAGATTTTTTTATTGACTGTCTTTAGCTCCAACTAAATGGGAACAGTAAACAACCCCAGTGATCAAAATCTAGTTTAATTTGATTTTGTTGGTTAGCCTGTACCTCTGGCCTGACATTGGTTTTCCTTCTGTTTAATCATACCTTACTGAAATAAGGAAAAAAGCATTGAGGGGGTGCTACACCCATGCATATCACTCTAGGCCATATTTTCTTTCATGAGGGCAAGCTCATTCTGTGAACATCTCTTCCAAGTTGCAGAACAGATCCAGGGGCACAGAGGTGTCTGAGAATCTGTTAGGAAGCATTGGTAGTTTCAGCTGGATGGTGATGATGGATTTGAGCAGTTTTGGGTTCTTTGCATTGCCATGCTGCCCAGCAGGGCTGCACTGTGTGTGGGCACTGGTCCCCTCAGCTGCAGAAGAGCACAGTGACCCAGAGAGGAGGATGCTCAGCAGAGGCTTCCCAGCAGCAGCCCTTCAGCACTCGCTCTCCCTACGTGCAGTGTTAGCCATGTTTGGCCTCTATGGACTTTCTTTGTAAATTAAAACTCTGTTTCCAGACAGCATTAAACTTTTTATATTATGAAATTTACCATGTAAAAAGATTTTCATATTTTTATTGAAATTGCTAAGGCATTTGGCCTTTTCTTCTTTGTGATTTCAGTGTCTATTAAAGCATGAGTTCTCTCAGTGCCTTAGTCTCTTAATCTGGAAGGATTTGGGGATGGGTGATTGTTGGCTCTCTGCTCTCTGCCCACACCCAGCTCCCCTGTGTCAGTGTCCTGTGGCAGAGTGGGGCTGAAACTCAGGGCAGCTCTCCTCAGCTCCCTCTGGAACTTCCCTCCTCTTTTTGTGCAGTGCAGTGTTCCTGTCACCATTGCTCACTGGAAATTGCTTTTCCTCCTCCTGGCAGGTGGTGGGAGCACCAGTATTTACTTTTATCGCTTGTAGCAGAGGACTGGAAGGGCTGGGAGGAGCTCTGAGGGTCGTGAGAGTGCTAAAGGGAGGAGAGAGTCCCCCCATACTGATGCCAGCTGAAACTGGATAAGTTAAATCCTTGTGCCCCCAGGTGAAAGATACCCTTGTACTGCAGGGAAGTGTTGGAGACACATGAAACTGAACCCACAGAGTTGTTCTGGGGCTGCAGCCTGCACACTCAGAGCAGCCAGGGGCCAGTGCAGTGCTGGTTGTGCCACAGGCTGAGCCTGGGCTGGAGCCTTGCCATGAGCAGCAGCTCCTGGGGCAGCGTTCCCTCCTCCAGAGGGGCTGTGCTGGAGTGGGCTCAAGTGGTTTGTGTGTGCCAGGCCTGGGCTCAGCAGGATGTGGCTGCTTGTGACACTGGTGTGTGGCAGGATGCAGCTGTAAACAGAGGCTTTGGGCACTAAGCAAACACCACACAAATGTTGTCCATATGGGGAAGGAGCAGCAGCAGGGCCTGCATGCTGCCAGCGTTCTGAAAAACCAAATAAAGGAAAATCCTGAATGCTTGGGGAAACTGATTTACAGCCCTGATCTCTGCTGCTCCTCATGGCCAGAGCCAGGGCAGGCCTGAGTCACCACTCAAGGACTTCCATGGAAGAGAAGCAGAGAAAAGAATGATGAAAACAATTCTGATCTCATTTGCTGCTCCTGTGTTTGTGAACATGTGGAATGTGTTGGAAGATTATTTACCTGAAGGAATTTGGTAACTGGATTCTGCTGAGGATTGTTTTGTGGTATTCACACCCCCCAACCACGAGCCTCTGTAGAACTTGTCCCTGTCACACTGCCCTGCACTGGCCGGTATCACACCTCTGAGGTACCACTGCAATTTCTCTCCTCCAGGTTTCTCACAAGGGCTCGTCCACCTGGGGCTGATTTCAGCCTTCTTTCAATGTTTCTGAGCTTTCAGACCTGCAGACTCCCTTTAAATTGTAATTTTTAGCGCCAGCTGAAGGTGAAAGCCCCAGCCCGGCTGAACCTTGTTCGGTTGTCAGGTCATTAATCCCTCTCCTTCCGTGACTGCGATGGAGGCGAAAAGAAATGGTTTCACAAGGGGGCGGCATTGACCGCGGAAACCGAGGCTGTACGGATTTTCTGTGGTTTCATTCGTGTGGCAACACAGGGGCAGCCCAGAGTTAACTGCGACCCGCGGGTTTTTGCTGGAAGCAGATTGTAAAAGTGTAAAAGGGGATTTGAGTGTGCCAGAGGCAGCGGAGCGGGTGGGCAGCGGCACAGCGCCAGGGGCGGTGTCGCCAGGGCAGCGGAGCCGGTGTGACAGCGGAGCCGTGCCCCCGAAATTCACCGACACTGCAGCTCCTCACGTCCCGCACGCTGCGGGTGACCCCATCCGGCAACGGCGGCGTGAGGGCGGAGCGGCCAACCGAGGTGTCCGGCAGCGGCCCGCCCGGCAGTGCGGAAGGTCCCTCCCGCTGCCCTGCAGGGTCGCGCTCGGTACCGGGAACCGCCGGCACCGCGCCCCAGACCGGCTCCATCCCGGCCCCGCTCTCTGTCCCCGCTCCCCGCCCACCCGGACCCGGGCCCCGTTCTCGCTCCCCGCCGGGCCCCTCACGCCCCGCACCGGCGCCCGGCGATGACGTCACCCCGTCAGCAACGACGGGAAGGCGGAGGCGCCCCGGAGCCGGCACGGCTCGTTCTGATTGGCTGCCGACGGGTGAGGTGTGAGCTCGCGGTGGGTGCGCGCCCTCGGATTGGCGGCGCCCGGCGCGTGCGCGCCTCCCGGCGAGGCCCGAGCGCGATTGGGCGCGCGGGCCGGGGCGGGGCCTGGCCGGGGAGCGGCGCGTGCGCGGAGCGGCGGGAAGATGGTGCTGATCAAGGAGTTGTGAGTGGGGGCGGCGGGGCCGCGCCGGGGCCGGGCCGGGGGAGCCGAGCGGGCACCGGGGCCGCCGCTACCGCCGCAGCGCCCGCCGCCGCCCCGCCCGGGCCGCGACCCGCCTGGGCTTTCCCAGCCGCGCCCGCCGCCGCCGGGGCCCGCCCGCGCCGCTCCTGCCGTGTGGCCCCGGGGTCGCCGCTTCCTGCGGGGCGCGGGGCCGCTCCGTGCGGCGGGGCCGCCGTGACGGGAACGGGCGCTGGGCACGGTTCGAGCGGGGCCGGGCGGGCCCTGCACGCAGCGAGAGCCGCGGCCGCGCACCGGCTGCTCCGCGAGCTCCGCGCCGGGCCGGGCCGGGCCAGCGGCGGGGCCGCGGGGGCTCCGTCCCCGTTCTCCTCAGGGAGCGGCGCCGATGGCAGCGGCCACAGCCCTGCCCTGCTCCCTGCTCCCTGTTGACGTCGGGAGCTCCGCGGCAATGGGTAGATCCGTGCCCAGCGGGCTCCTGCCAGCAAAGCTCAGGCTGGTTTGTTCCTCTGTCCCGGCTTTTGCTAATTATTTCAAAGTCCAGTGACTGTCAGTGGTAGTACAGGTAATGTGTAGGTTGAAAAGTTTATAAACAAATTGGGCATAACACGAAGTTATTGTGACAGAGCTGGAAGTAGATCGCAGATTTCCTGGCTCTTTTGTGCGGGTTCTGACACGTTCCATCCCTTGTGTTTCCTTTTGTATCTGGCATTGAACTTTACTTGGTTTTGTTGGGTTATATCCAAAGCCTCCTTGTCACAGAGATTTCTGAAGAGAAAACTTGAATTGGCTCCTTTTGACACTTCTTTCTTTAGCGTCTGTGTTATATCTGTTATCTGCAGGTGAAGTCTAATGGTTCATTTTACTGAGTTTTCTCTTTTCCTCTTTCAGCCGAGTGGTTTTACCTTGCTCCGTGCAAGAGGTATGTCCTGATCATCCTCCTTTCTTTATTCAGGGCTTGGAGGGGATTTTGTGTCAGAAATGTGGCCAGCCTGAGTCCAAACATTCCCTGTGCTGTGGCTGCACTGACAGAGATGAATGACACAGGTGTGAGCCCTGTTCTGACCAAGGAATTTCCAAGGAAGCAGATGCAGCACTGAGCCTTAAGGTGTTCTGAGCCTTTCTCTGCCACCAGTACAGTTGTGCCCTATGGCACCACTTTGCTGCTGATCCAGCACTGAGGAACTCCTTTTCCTGAAGGCACAGGTGAAGGAATTGTCTTCCCAGATCTGAAGCCAGCAATTCAATGGCACTGAAGTGCAGTTAAATGAGAGTTATGATAGGATCTCTGTCGTGACAGGGTGCTGAATGTGCTTCTGAGGGATACATCACACTTGTTCTGTAGTGTGCATTTCCTGGGTGCTGTAAGGGCAGCACTTAGTTGGTTGAAAGCCTCTGGGAAGGCTCAGAGCTGGAAATTAGTCACTCTAAAATCTGTAATTGATATTTCTTGGTGCAGTGAAGAACAACATATACACTTAGTCTTGGGATAGGAAAAATGAAGTTATGGTGTTCACCAAAGTGTTGGGTGGCTGTGGAACAGCTGGGCTGTAGACCAGGTGTTTGTAAGCTGCAGATATGTGTTGCCAAAAAGTTGTCAGAATCCACTAAATATCTTTTCTATGGTGTATTTTACTTTGCTAATAGTCTTTTTCGTACTACTGAATTGTCAGAGGAAACAGCTAATTGTTTTTAGCATGTTAAAAGGTTTTGGCCAATTTTAGTGCTAACATTTGACTTCTCTTCCCTCTGCAGTATCAAGTTGGGCAGCTTTATTCTGTGGCAGAAGCTAGCAAAAACGAAACAGGAGGTGGGGAAGGAATTCAGGTCTTAAAAAACGAGCCTTATGAACAGGATGGCGAGAAGGGACAATATACTCACAAAATCTATCACTTAAAGAGGTGAGAAAAGCCTTGATGCACGTTGTAGTCCCTTGGTATTGAGCAAGAAATGTTGAAAGGTGAAGTTTAATTTGCTGAATTGTGCATGAGTGCTCTGGTGAGTGGGGAAATGTGAAATACAGTGGATTTTAAATATGTGGGATGCTTGTCTGGGACAGCTGAAGGAGCTGTGTTTGCTTGCTGTGGACAGGAGTCAGAGATGAGTGGGACATAAAGTTCCTGCTGCAGGTCAGGAGCTGCTTGCCAGGGAGCTGGAGATGAGAGCTCTGTGCAGTGCTCCTCCTCAGGAGGTGTCTTTGCTGCTGTGCAAGAGGAAGGATAGCTCAGCATTCCCCATGATCACACAGCTCACTCTCAGTTACCTTATCATTACCTTTCCCATTTTTTCTCAACCATGTCATGATCAGAAAGTTTTTTGAAGTTCTTGTGTATTTCACTACAGGTGACAATGTGCATCATAACCCCTCAAATGCTTGGGTAGAATGTGCCTTTCTTTGCCATTTCTTATTGGAGTCAGAGGAAGCAATGAGGAATTTCAGCTGGCAGGATTTTAAACACATTGTCCTTGTCTGTTTTCCCAGTAAAGTCCCTGGGTTTGTAAGGATGATTGCTCCAGAAGGCTCCCTGGTGTTCCACGAGAAGGCCTGGAATGCATATCCCTACTGTAGAACAAGTGAGTCTCCCCCTGTGTTCTTCTGTTGGTGTTTTTATATGTGAAACCTTTCAGAAACAATTGTATCTAATAATGCTCTGTGCTTTCTTTTCCTTTGCATTGCACGTGTTTTCCTGTGACGCCAGTTGTGACAGTGAGTATTTGAAATCCTACCAATCATATTTTGGGGTTTTTTGAGACATATTTTATCTGTTACTGCCCATTGCAATTGTCTGGTTCCAGCCTGTCAGATGTGCCTTGCTAGGACTCCTGATGTAGAGTACAACAAAGCAACTCCCTGTGCTTTATTTGTCTGCACGTGGCTGTAATTAGAACTGTAATTTGTCGGAGAAATTATTTCATTTTCTACGTCTTCTTTTATGCCTTTAATTATGATGCTTAATGTCTGTCCTGGTAAGACATAATGCTAAGAAAATGGGAAGGGAAAAGTGACATATCAGAGGCTTCTACACTCCTGAATGCAGGAAGAGCAGGGAAGTGGAATCAGTCCCTGCCTGTCTGAGATGCCATTGCTGTAAAATGAATTCCTGCCCCAGTTAAAATGGGGTAACTGGGAGCCTAAGTGGATCAGCACAGCTCAGGATTTGGGTTTGTTTTTTTAAGATGCATGGGAGGCACATCATTAAGATTTTTTTACATGTTTTGGTGACCTGTTTAATGACAGCTTTTAGTTAAATGTTAAACTGCTTTATCTGCTCCCTTGCAAACATGGTTTAGATTGTTACCATGTGGATGTGACACAAGTGAGTTTGAGCTGTTGAGCTTGACTCACTGTGGTATCTGTGCACACAGGTGTGTGCCCTCTGACTTTTGGAATCAGCAGGGCTCTGTCATTCTCTTTAGATGTACAATTTGGTGGCAGCTGGACCATTATGATCCAGCTTTATGATTGTCATCATGCTGTACAGTAACATCTAGCTGCAGGATTATTAATTTGAAAATTACTTGAGCATTGAGGTAAAGAACTTCAGGGTTGAGGACAGCAAATGGCAGGGTGGTTATTTCTATTGGTGTGCACAGGTAGAGCTGGATTTCTTAAACATGACTGGTTTTAATTTAGTACTCACTGCTCTAGTTTAAGATTATCATATACCTATGTCTGTGTGTAGGTAAGGGGCTGTTTCTCTGGTAATTTCAATATATTGTGTTGCTAGTCAGGGATTAGTAGTGGCATGTATGTAGATACCATTTATCTAAACTTAGAGCAGAGAGGTGTAATCAGACTTGTGCCTTTTGCTTTTAATTCTTACAGAATGAATACATGAAAGATGACTTCTTCATAAAAATTGAGACCTGGCATAAACCAGATTTGGGAACAACAGAGAATGTGAGTTGGGGTTTGGATACCAAGCTTTAGTGCAATTGTACAATTAGTACAGATAAAGTATTCTATACCTGGTGATGGTGGATAATTATTGCATAAAGTCAATGCCTGACCAGTGAGTAAAACAAGAAAAGCATTTTTCAGGTTCTTGCAGGGTGGTCAAGCTGCCTCATGTAAGGAGATCAGGAGAAAGGGTTTGGTTTTTATGTTTAGAGGTCAATATAGATGCTTGATTCTCATGCAAATACTTAAATAGCTTTTCAGCAGATCCTTTTGTTAATTTCATGTTCTTTTACCATAGACATGCTACTGAGAGTTAGGTTGATGAGTTTATTTGAAGACAGGTTTCACAAGAGCACTGGAATTGATCTCTGAACACTGTAGCTAAATACTGAAGCTGCCTCTGAATTGTCCCAGCTGCTGATGTTCTTGTTTTCTCCCCAGACAATCACTTTGGTTCATGTATCACTTCAGGAAAATTTTGATCTGTAGTGACAAACATTTATAAACCATCCAGAGAGGAGTAGTTGTCAGTCTGTTTCCAGTGCTTGGGTGAGCTGTAGCTCTGGATGTGCTACACAGGAGGGGATTGTTCTTGGACAGCTCCCCTGGCTGTAACTGAGTTTAGGTGTGCTGGACAGACCACGGGTGTGGAGCTGATTCCATCCTCTGACCTTCACACACCCTCAGACTACACCTGGTCCACCTTCAAGGCAGTCCTATGCTTCTGGGAACCTGTGAGATCAGGTTACTGAAATCTGCATTTTTGCACTTGGAATTTTTACACCTTTCTAGCTCGAAAAGTTCATGCAGATTATGGAATGGGTAATGGTTCTAATTAGAGTTTGATTTCATTAGTGCTAACAAATGTGACAGATGAATAGAGATTAATCTTAAATGCAGGTTTCCTGAATGCACAAGAAGTGAAGGCTTTGTGCTGGTTTAAAATTGATTAGTGAGTGAATTAAACTGTAATTGTGGAAATCATTCCCTTTGAAAAAGGCAGAGGAAGAAGGGGTCGGTTTGGAGAATGCTGCTTTTACAGCATCCTGAAAAACTCCCTGGCACACATATGTACTGCACCAAGTGATCACTGTGTGATTCCCAGCATGGGAATAATTCCTTCTTTATTTTTTTTTTTTTGCAGGTTCACAATTTAGATCCAAACACATGGAAGAGTGTTGAGGTTGTCCATATTGACATTGCAGATAGAACTCAAGTAGAACCAGGAGTAAGTAAATGTTCTGCTCTTGGGATTGGGATGTAGCATGCAGCTGATTCCATCTGTGCTTTGAGCTTTTAGTGAATAAGCCAAAGTGGTGTGGATTTCACCCAAAAGAGACATGAGAAGTGTCTTTACAGATTACACATGGATTTGGATTTTGGATTTCTGTGTGCTGTCCATTTTTGTACAGTTTGAGGAAATATATTAGAATATAGGAATTGCTCTTTTGTAGTCTGTAAGGAAGTGTTAAAAGATTCTCAAGTTACAGAGCTTGATAGGTGTATCTCTGTCATTTCAGACTTAATTTATCACAATAGGCAGCTAAACAGCTCCATGTTATTAGTGCTGAACCTTGGAATCATCATGCAGTGTCACATCTCATGGGACAGCGTATCTGTGTACAAATATGATGTGCTTTTAGTTTTGTACCCCTCTTTTCATCCTGTTTATAAATATTCATCTCTCCCAGCCTTGTTCCTAGTGACCTTTACCTGCTGGCCCTGGGCCTGGCACCACGATGTGTGTCCGTGATAGCCAGGCTGGTTCCATTTCCCATTTGAACCTTGGCATTCTTTCAAAGGTGATCTCAGGCAATGGTTCCCCTGATAGCTGTGCTGTAGCTGCAGGACTCTTCAGGAGATGGCAGTGATTGCAAGGCATTTTTTATTAAAAGCCTTTTAGCTAAACCTACCTAAACCACACCAGTTCCTGTCAGGGCAGTGTACAGTGGTGCTGGTGACTATTTCAGTTGTGAGAGATGGGAATCATGCACTGAGTTGGGAGTATGGCATACTTGGATAAACCTGGTTTTGGTCTTCTGGTGTGCTGTGAATGAGCACTCACGGAGCTGTGGGTGATGTTGGAAGGAAGTTCTGGTATGTGATACCTTCCTCAGGATCTGTATGTGAGTTTTTTCCTTGATACCACCAGTAGTATGTACATTCTCTTGCTTAAAACACTAATGCAGTACTGAGCTGGAAAGCCAGAATTTGTGTCCATCTACCTAGTTAGTGTGATGCCACTCCATGTTCAGGTCCATTTTCATGGATTTGCAGATCAGACATCAAACTTGTGTAATTGTCGTGTTAGGTTCTAAAAGTTTTCTTAAAATCATTCTGTGCCGTATATATGCTTTGAATTTTTATACCATTTGATAGTGAACCATGAGTTCTCAGGAGCTCTGTTACCGCTCTGAGCAGTTCTAAAGACTGAGAATGAGAATTGTAAAGAAGTGCCCAGGTTCTGGGTTTGTTGTGATATTACTTTGTTGTATGTGGTTCACAGTCTCTCTAAATCATTCTTTGTAATAGATGGTTGCATTCATGCATATAATACTGAGAATTTGAGCAGAAACTGCCTGGGAAATGGTATTTGTGTATTTCTTTGAAATGGGTTTGCTCCTCTGTCCTGTTATGCTGCTGCAGGCTGATGTTTGCCTAACTTTCCAGAGGGCTTCAGGGGTTTGAGCTGTAATATTTGCTTCAGCAGCTGCCTGTTTTTCTTCCTAAGAAGGACTTGTTGTTGTCAGGAGTTAAGCTCTTGCTGCACAGATATTTTCCTTAAACTCTGCAAAGAACTGTTGTTTATTTGTACTTTGGCTCTAGTCCAGTCTTCTTCCCTGCATGCTTGTAGGATTTGTGTGTAGAGAAGAGTTCCTACAAAGCTCTCCTGTCCATCTAGGCTTTAGTCTATAAAGGGTTTTTCCGGTCCTTAATAGGATTTGGGTTAACTGAGTTCTAAAAGGTCTTAGTTCAAAGCTTCTGTCTCTAGCCCAGAAAACTCTACCCATTTCCTTGGAATTTCTGTTTTCACTCCTACCTTTTACTCATAGATAACATTTTCTTCCTCAGTGTTTCCAGCTGTGCTTATTTTTATGTGGGTCCTAAATGCAAGAGCACAGTTGCTTTTTAGCAGTGTCCCTGTGCAGAGGGAGGTAGGGTGGCAGGTGACAGCATCATGTGGACTTGAGTGTCCCTGGGGTAGCCAGACGAATCATTCCACTCCATAAACCAGGCAGATCAAGGCTGCACATGTAGCTCAGTTTAAATGCCTCATGCCTCACACCACTACAGTGAGCTCTGCTTTGGCAGGATGCTCACACAGTGAAAATAAATTCAGGCTTGTCTCAATGCAGTACCTGCTTTTATTTATAAAACTGGCACTAGGAGGTGGAATTCTTGTGTTTCTGTTTGGCATGTTGCTGCCCCAAACCAGCAGCAGTTCTGCCAGCAATTAGTTACATAGAGGAAAATTGTTTATCCATTGCTGTATCTTGATTCACTTCAATGTCTTCTATCCAGTGGTTGTGTGGAATTTTTAAAAGGCAGTCATGAGCAGGATTCCCTCCTGTTCCGCCTCCTTCCCTCCTGTTCTGCCTCCCCAGCAGAGGCCATGTGTTGCAGCCTGAATAGCTTTGGCATGCTGGTTGCTGAATTATTGCCTTCTCCTCCTCTCAGGGGTCACAGACCCAGAGGGACAGTGCAGATGTCACAGTGTGCACAGCACAGGGCAGCCCTGGAGAGCTCTGGTGTTGTGTTGGGAGCAGGTGTGATGGAGCCAACCTGGCAGCTGTGCTGCACCCATCCTGCTCCAGCAGAAGCTTAACACAGTGGGATATTGAATCTGGTGGTGTTTTCTGACTCTCAGAGTGTTTTATGTTACAGGACTACAAAGCTGATGAAGATCCTGCATTATTCCAGTCAGTTAAGACAAAGAGAGGACCTCTGGGGCCAAACTGGAAGGTAGGAATTCCTTCTATACTAGGAACTGTTGTTACAGCCTTAGGAATTCTTTATCAGCAGAAGAACAAAGTTCATGATTCCTTCAGAACCTGGCTCAGCTCCAGCTGAGGAACAAATTTTCTGTGGCCCAGCACATCCCCCATGTGACACCCCAAAAGCAGCACAGAACTTGCCAGTACACCCTGCCTGCCATCAGAATCTGTCACAGGAGGGAATGGGCTGTGTGTGCCACACCAGAGATCCTCACAGGAATTGAGGAGCCCATTGCTGTGCCCTGGGGTGAATCACAGGGATTCTGCCAGGAACAGCCCAAAGTTACTGATTAGAATGCTGTTTTTCTGTAATAATGCTTAGAATCATATTTTGTTATCATAACAACATATTAAATTTAATTAATTTGCTATAAGTTATACTATTTATCATTCTAATGCACTAATTAGAATTATAATTTCTAATAATTAAACTTCTAAAATATTAAAACTTCTTTTCTATTATCCCCTAACAGAAGGAGTTAGCAACTGATGAGGAGTGTCCCAAAATGTGTGCTTACAAATTGGTGACCATCAAATTTAAGTGGTGGGGACTGCAGAACAAAGTGGAAAATTTTATACAAAAGGTGAGTGCTTCTACCTTTTGGGGCTGTGTTGATGTTGGGGTTTGAGCAGGAGCAGTGGTGCAGTTTCCTATTGCTCACAGCCAGGGAATTTCTGTCCTTTTCCCCAGCCAGTCAAACCATTTGTGTCTTGGTTTGCTGCAAGTGGGGCTTCACTGGAATTACCAGAACAATTCTCTAGGGAAAAAAAGCAAAATCTTCAGGAAGTGGCTGATCTGGTTTGGCTGCTGCCACCTTGGAGCTGGAACAGATTTTAACAACATTCTTCATAATTCTCAAGTAACGTGAATGGCTGAACTTTCTTGAAACTCTTTTTTGATAGTGAAATTTGTTCATTCTTTCTATGTTAAAGCATTTGAGAAATGAGGTGAATTTAAATTAGATCCAGGGGTGTGAGGTGGCTGAATCTGTAGCAGTGTGAAGCAGCACTCACTTGAAGATTTTAACTCTTCAAACTGAGCAGCTGCTATCACTTCACCAGCCTTTAGCCAGTCCTACCTGTGATCTAATGCTTGTTTATCTTCTTAAAGCAAGAAAAAAGGATATTTACCAACTTCCACCGCCAGCTGTTCTGTTGGATTGACAAATGGATTGAGCTGACTATGGAGGACATCAGGAGGATGGAGGATGAAACCCAGAAGGAGCTGGAAGCGGTAAGAAAGCTTTTTTGCAAGGCCGTGTGTGCTTCCACCTGCAGATTTATCTGTGCAGAAACAGAGGCAAGTTGTGTGGTGTCCATGCCTGTGTGTGTGTTTGGGCAATGGCTGATGAGCACTGTGACCCCTTGGGTGCAGCCCCATGGGCTCCTGCATTCTGTGCTGATTTAAGGTAAGTACCTCTGATGTCATTAAATGCAGGATGTCTGCCCTGACTATCTCTGTGTTTATGGCACCACACTCACTGCAAAAGTCCCACTCAGGGCCCTTTTGTCACTCTTTGGTTGGAACTCAAAGCTGTCACTCTCCTGTTCCATCTCATGTCTTGCTTTGTTTCCGTTCTGGTCGTCACTAGATCTGATTACTTTTTCTCTTCAAGCAAGTTTGTGTCACTTGTCAGTTGTTCCACTTCTGATTAGCACACCAAACCAAAGACTTACTTCCAAAAAAAAAGTCAGTAAAATCGCTGAGATCATGTCAGTTTTCCTGCTTAAGTGGCTGTGAGGACCAAATCCATGGGGGCTGATGTCTGGGAGAAAGCCCAGCCTTAGGGCACTGTCCCTGCACTCTCTATTCAGAGGTAGAGCACCACCACAGGCTGGGAAGGAAGCTTTCTTCTGTAGAGTCTTTCCAGACCATCACCTTTTCCATGAACCTTTCCCATGTTCAATCCCACTGGCATTTTTGCCGTTCTTGGATTTGCAGTTGTATTTCCTTCCCGTTTTGACAATTGCTTCATGCCTCAAACCCGGTCAGGTTACCCAGACAGTTCCAGTGTCTTGGTTCTTCCAAGGCACAATGTGTCTTCAGCTAGAACTTGCTGTTTGCCTGCTTTGAGCCATGCCAGACACCTCTGACCTGGTTGCCCAAGGCTCCAGACCCGGACAGGAGCCCTGGGGCACATTCTGTGCTCTGTGCCTGGTGAGTCTTTGCTCTTGGTACCAAAGCAGCTGCAGCTCCTCCCTCCCCACTTGTGCTCTCCAGGAGCTTTCCAAGCAGTGTGGAACAGCCTGTGTTGTGTAGGGATGTTTCCTGCACTTCCTGCATACTTCACAGTCCTGTGCTGAGCTGTAGCACCAAATGCTCTTTGCCCATCAGCTGGAGGGTTTGGGTCAGCAGCTCCAGAATGTGCTGTGGACAAGGTTGGTGTTCACTCACTCTTGTAGATCTTGTGCTCTCTCATGAGCATTTGGGTATTTTTGGCAGTTGTTTTCTCAAATCAAGGGGGTTACTTCTCGAATTATAATTTGTGCCTGATCCTGTTCCTAGAGCCATCAGTTCCCAGGTGTCTGTGGAGGGGAAGCATAACAGCTGTCCTCTGTAAACTGACTTTTGCCAGAAGGGTTCCCTTTTGCACATCCATAGTTCTTAATTTGGACTGAAACAGACTTTATCCAGTTTCCCTGATAGTGAGGGTAGTGGCAGTGAGGAGTGCACACCACAGGTGTGCTGGAGAAAGGCAGCAGAATTTTACATACTTGTGTGCATGGTGAAATTGTTCCTTTGTGTCTCTGTGGACTGTGGATATTTTGTTTCACATTTCTCACTGGTAAGTAGCTCCTTTTAAATATTTTTTTCCAAAATATTTGCTGCTCTTTTAGTTCTTACCTTCAGCCAAACACAACTCACATGTGTGTTAACATTTAATGTTATCCTCATTCTTAAACATCAAATGTATTTACTTAATATTTTCTCATTTTGCAAAGGCAAATTGTTGTGTAAGATGTTAGTGTCAGGAATTTGGAATTTGTGCATTCTTTAAAAAGTTGGGTTGTTTTGGTTTGTTCTTTTTCACAAGATAAATGTATGATGTTACACTAACCCAGATTTCTGTGAGATGTGAGAGGAGTGAGGACCTACTGTCTGGGGGTTTTTCCAGTTGTTGCACAAGGGGTATCTACAAACACCTATACATGATGTAATTTCCATGGGTTTATGGTGCAGTGCATTAATAGGCAACCTAAGAGCAAAAATGTCACTGCCAAATAATATCAATGCTAGTTTTATCCAAAATAATTTGTCATCTTGTTTCATATTCAACTACTCCATCCATTGTGCTCACCAGTAACTGCCATTGCATCCCCAGTAAAGTGTGTTTATGGCCAGGACCTCTGGGAAGTGAGTGCTCAGGGGTGAGGTGCTCAGTGTGACACAGATACGTCCCTGCAGTGGTCAGGAGTGGCCAGGGCAGCTCTAGGCAGTTCTGTGATGCTGAGAGCCAAACCTGGCCCAAAGCAGGGCTGGCAGTGCATGTTCTTTCCCACACAGTGTCCTGGTTCTCTTCCCCTCCTCATGAACACCCTTTCTTCTTTCTGCTCCGAGCTGATCTTTCTCTGGGTTCTGTGCGCATTCCAGTTCTTTTGTTGCTGCTGTGCTTCATCTTCAGTCGATTTTTATAGTCAGGATCTCTGCTTTTGTTACTTTCTGTTACTCTCTGAATCCTCATGAAGTGTTCTTTCAAAGTTCCTCTATCCCAGTCCATCTTTTTATCACTGTTTATGTTTCACTTGGTGGATTCTGTCTCTGGCTGCTGGAGATGAGAAGCACCTCTGCTCCATGAAACATGCATCAGCTCATCAGTGCAGAGTAGGAAAGCATCAGGTCCAGCCAGAGCCCTGTGACCAAAGTCTCTCATGCCTGTGTGAGGGTAGAGATGCCACACTGGGTACCCTGAGCAGTGATTCCATGCTGGAGCATCGTGGGCTTGGTAAAAATTCGAGCAGCATTATTTACAGCTGCTCTCCAGTTCCCAGGTCTCCTTGCCAAAAAGAAATACCATAGCATGGCCAAACCCCCTGAGCTGGAGCTGGCGCTGGCCCTGGCCAGGGAGAGGCAGATCTTGGCCCTGCAGGTCATTCCTTGTCTCATACTAACCACAGCATGGCAGGTTCTGTGTGTGGAGCTCACCTTTTATTTCACTTCAGATGCGTAAGAAGGGTTCCGTTCGAGGCACTTTGGCTGCGGACGTCTAGAGGAGTTCTCTGTAGGTTCTGAGGCAAAGCGAGCTGTGTAAGTCAACTGCTGGATGGAAAAGGAGAAGAGGGATTAATGTTCTTTTGGATGGGAATTGCTAGCAGAAATCATCTTAATGTCCACATAACCCATGTGGGCCTTACCTTCCTCCTGCTCGGTAGCAGTGTGGTGGTCAGCAGGTGGGGCTGACCCACAGTGCCCAGGACAGCAGGTGGGCACTGATGCAGGCTCTGAGGCTGGGAGCAGAGTTCCTGCAGCGTTGGGCACCTGCCCTGGTGCCTGATGCTCGCCCGGTGCAGGCACCCCAGGTGTGGGATGTGCTGCTGTCGTGGCGATGGTGCTGCGCCCTGGCGCCTGCTCCTTCTGGGCTCCAGTCACACAGGCCAGCATCACTTTGCTGCACACACAGGAGCAAAGTGATCTCTGGACTTGGTCCGTGTCACTTAGGGAAGCTGTGGAGCATCACCTTCCAGACACTTTCAGTTCTTAGAAATCCAGTTCCACCCAGAACACCAAACTGTGTCAGAGCTGTTGCTGCAGGAGCAGCTTCTCCAGGAGTGAGAGGCTCTTGGTGCTTGTGCCCAGCCCTTTGGTGCTGCTGTTCCTCACAGGGACTGTTGTAACATCCCAGCCCAAGGGTTCTACATCCCACTGATCTGTGTGGGCTCCCCAGTGAAGGGAGCTGCTCCCAGCCCTGGGGGCAGGTCCTAACCAAGGACAGCTCCCACTGAGATTCCCTCAGGAGCCAGCATTGCTTTGGTGTGACTCTGAGGCCCTGTCCTGCTTTTCCCTGGAGATAATCTCCCTGTGTGTTTGGAGCTGTGTCTGAAGCAGCTGCTAATGCAGAAATTGCCCTTCCTCTCTCCACAGCTGCGTAACCAAGGCCAAGTGAGAGGAACGAGTGCTGCCAATGACGAGTGACGCCGGACGGACGCCGGTGCCGGATCCTGGCTGTGTGTGTGGGTGCATGACTCTGTATATAACTACACACACACATGCAGACACAAGGGGTGGTTACAGTGTCTCTCTGGGTGCTATACCTGTCCTAGCAAAGATTCCAAGGAAACTTGCTTTCATTATGTATACCCCAAGCAAATAAAAAAATCAACTGAGTAGTGTCATTTAAAGGATGAATTTTGCTAACTGGTATGTTCATGAATGTCAATACTGGACCAATTTCTGCCCTACTTGTTTTCTCTCCTGTCCAAGTCACTCTGCTCTAACTCGCCCATCTCTCGTTGTAAAGGAACACTCAAACAAGTTAATTTCAGTTTTATGTCTTCCCTATGTGATGAGTTTTTGGAATAGGAACAATGAATGTATTTATAGCTATTTATTTCTGGATTGTCATTATCCTCTAGTCAAATCAGAAAAAAAAATTTCTATTAGTGGAAATTGGAAGACTTTTACTGTTGAATAAGTTTAACCCAAACTTTACCCACTCACTGATTTAAAAGAAAAAAAAAATCATGTTTTATTGGACTTTTGTACATTGAAATGCTAACAGTTTTCTTCATTAAAATTGGCAAGACTAAGGAAAAATGGCTTGTGATTTATAAAGTAATTTGCAACTTGAAATTTTTCAGAACCTGCTTTTTAGACAAGTACACTGACAGTTCCTGTAGAGCATTTTCCAGTGTATCTTAGGCTGGGCAGTGAGGACAGGGTCAGCCCTTCCCTCCAGGAATACTCCTGCCAGTGCAGTGGCTGTTCTCCAGAGCTTCCCTTTGGAAGCCATGCAAGCGTTCTGGATTTCACACACAGCAATGGAATATAATTGTGATTTTAGCTGTTTTCATGTTGGAAATACACTTTGGGAGATGTAGGCTTTGAGATATGCTGACAGTTTTAGTTGTAGCCCCTGACACATTCCCCTGCTGTCTGTGAGGGGCTGATGTGTGAGAGCCCCTGGGATAACAGATGCCTCCTGTAGGCAACTCCAAAGGGAAAAGGTCTTCAGCATGCTTGAGGAACCATTCAGAGCACATAACAGGGGGACATGAACCTAATGCTTGTTAGATCAAAGAAAAGGTATTTTTAAAAGCACTACATAGATAAAGATCTATTAATGCCTGGTTTCTTCCCAGCACCCTTGGCAGGGCAAGCCTTGCCTGACTTCCCAGGAGGGCTCTGATTTCTGTTACCATCAGTGACAAAACATTCCTGCACTGGCAGCAGGGCCAGGTGTGCTGTGCACCTTGTCCTGGTGCTGGGCACGCTGGCACTGCCACACCTGCCTGGTGCTGGTGCCTCACCTGTGTGCTGCACCAGCCACCCTCCAGCCCCA
This sequence comes from Camarhynchus parvulus, assembly GCF_901933205.1. NCBI lineage: Eukaryota > Metazoa > Chordata > Aves > Passeriformes > Thraupidae > Camarhynchus > Camarhynchus parvulus. Next base: position 8,926,616 of record NC_044585.1, read on the forward strand.
CAGTATTTAATGTGCTTGGTTTCCTTTCTGGGTTAGTTCAGTGCTTATTTGTCCTGTACCACCAGGAGGTTGGGCTGGTAAATGCAGAGGTCATTGAAGTACCCCTGGAACCACACACAGAGGTCATTCAGTACCCCTGGAACCCAAGGGCTCAGGTCACAGTGCTGGAGTTTGTGTCCTGCCATTTTTAATGTGTTGCAATGCAGAGGGAAAGGGACCCTGTGACTTCATGGATTTGGACTAGTTGTGAAAATTTGAGAGAATCTTGTAGTGAATGTACAATGTTTTGTTTCCTTTGGCAGTCTCTGGTGCAACTGACAAGTAAAGCAGGCAATGAAATTTAATTAAATAAATTTGATCATAAAAAGCTCTGTCTCTTATCTCAGGCACTCACATTTTGCTCCTGAGCTGGTGTTTGGGGTCCCAAAGGCTGGGTGTGGTTTGGGATTTCAGGCTGAGCAGCACCTGGAACCTTGGCACTGCTGAGCTGGGAGGACTCTGCTCACTGTGAGGTGCTGGGCTGGCAGAGGTGGGACTGGGCATGAGGAGGGGCTGCAGGTGGGAAGTGCCTCCCATGGGGCACCAGAGGTGCTGAGGGGCTCCTGGATGTCCCTCCCTGGGGTCCCATTCCTGGGCTGGCTCTGGGGCAGGGTTCTGCCTGCTCAGCTTGTGCAATCACCTGCTGCAAATGAAGGCTTGTACAGCTCCTTTAGTAAATGCAGAATTGAATTCTGTCTTTACTACCAGCTTGTTTAGCTTCCAGATGGTGAGCCAACAGGAAGCAGTGGAAGTGTAACGTAGTTTTGATGTAATGGATATGTAAACATAACAGTTACTCACTGCAATAGACTGCTGGGAACCACATTCCAGCAGTAACCTTTGAAATCCATTACTTGGCTGTACACAAGTGTGATCTAAAGGAGACTTGTAAGGAATTTGCTTTTCTTTCTGGAGGATTTTTAATCACTGAAGAGAAAGGAGAATTATTTCTGTCTTTTACATGTAGACTGAGAAATGTCAGGGGAAAAAATCTGCTGAGATTTTGGGTCTTTTGGGATTTTCCACCCTCAGGCCTTTCTAAATACTCTCTGAGCAATCTGAAAATGTCCTGTAAGACAATTTACTCTGCATTTCCAAGCCTCAGTTGATGCAGCCATGTTTAGGAGCTCCATCATGTCCTTGAAATGCAGTGCCATGGTTTTGTGGCGAAATCTGAAGCACGGGGCTGTTGCTCTGGTTTTTATTCAGTTCATACAATTCAAGAGTCTTCTCCATTGAATTCTGTCTTGATCAAGTCATTGGGAAAAGATTTTCTTTGAAGTTTTATAACTTTTAATGAAAGACTTTCAACTTGCTTGAATTTATATGAAAAATTAATTTTAATCAACAGCATATAATTGTCGGGAAGCAGAGATTATCCAGAGTGATGGCTGCAGACATTTTATTCCTGGAAGGCTCCTCTTCTCCTTATTGCCTGCTGTGGGCAGAGTTCAGTATGCAAACCCTACCACAAACAGAGTTCTGGCATGCACAGTAGTTTTAAAGATTACAATGATAATGTGTCAAGCCCAGGTTTTGGAGGCAGGTTTTCAATTGCTTCCACCTGAGGCATCACCTGCATGAGGACCCTTAATGAGAGTTAAGTGAAATCCTGTGCTACTGTCCCTGTCTCCTCAGCAGAGGCTGTTTGAGGTCCCAGCCCCTGGCAGCAGAGCCAGGAGGGTGCCTGGTGTGAGGGGAGGTGATTTCTTTGCAGTGCCCCTAAAGAGAATCTGGAGGTATTTCTGCCACTGCCCTGGGCTGTTTTTTGCTGGTATGCTGGTACTTGTTCTGATACTTGTAGTCATTTTGTTCTGGTGCTCTTTCCCCACTTTTGCTACTTATGCTGTATTTTTTAAAAACCGCTCAGCAGGCACCAGCACAGCCCCAGATGTGCTGCTGTTACCCTTTAGGTACAGTGTCTGCTGTCCATGCTTCAGAGCAGCCTTGGATTTCTTATTGCTATAAGCACAGGAATCCCTAATTTAATTTTAAATCTTTATTCCTCAGGTTGGAGACATGTTTCTTTCCTGAACCCCGTCTACCTTTATTCTTTAATTTTTCTGTCTAAAATTATATGGCTTTCTGGTTTAGAATTGCATATCCAAGACACACAAGAAATTTGAGGTATTTGTTGAACCTGAACTATAGAGCTTCTCCAATCCTAGCTAAAAATCTTGATATGCTTATTTACCAAATTTCTGTTTTATAAGCTTGGCTTTAGCACCCTCCAGAACAACACCTAATGCTGTTGCTCCTTTTGCGAAAGGCTCTGTCTCCTTTGTTTCTCACGCAGTCCAAGGTAAACTAAAGGAATGTGATTATCAGGACTTATGAAAAACCCAGTAGTCACTGGCTAAACTATACCATAAAAAGAACTGAGCTACACCAACATGGGAAGTCCCTGAAAAAGGCTGGGAGCAAAATGACCATAATTGAAATCTGAAAGCAGCAACTTCATAAAGAAGTAAGCGAAGAGGTGGCTCTTTGTAAATGATGATCTAAAAAGTGTTCTGGGTTGTGAGACCTCATTTCAAATGTATTCATTAAATAATATTTGAATCATTTAACAGTTTGAACTCTACTGCACTGCTAATATCTTCAGGGGATTTTTTTTCTTCAGTAACAAAGGTGCCTTTGTTCCCGCTCAGTGCTCGGGCTGTGCCTTGGATATTAGTTGGAAACCTGATCACCCAACATCACTCCGAGGCTGCGAGTACAATGTGAGTCGTCTGCAACCCGGATTAAATCAGGCCCTTTGTACAGATGCTGAGGGGCCGTGGTGGTGGAGGAGCGATGGTTGTGGGCAGCAGGAGATCGTTAACCCTTTGTGCCTCTGGCGGGGACAGGGGAGGTTTGGGTGAGGCTGTCGGGGAGGGCTAGGGGCAGCCAGGCCAGCTGTGAGGGGCAGCCAATAGTGCTGGATAATTCCTGCTGGAAATCAAATTATTCTTTAGGCAGGGCAGGTGAATTCATGCTGCTGGACTGGGTGCTTGCTGCCTTGGGATGCCTCTCCCCTACAGTGTGTGGGCAGGAGCACTTGATTTAAATTGGAAAAGTCAGGACTGTGAGCCAAGGTTGACCAGTGGCTCAGGAACGCACGTTGCGCTGTTAGACCTTATGGTAACATGATAAATAACAAACACAGGAGCAGCTTTATTTGCCTGGTGGTTTGAGTTCTGGGCCCTGTGGACTCGAGCATCTGTCACCCCAGGATGTGCAGTGTGCTCTCCAGCAGAGCCAGGAGGGCAGGGCAGGGAGCCCTGGAGCCAGCGTGTCTCCAGCCCTGATGGCAGGAATGGGAGGGATGGCAGCAGAATGGGATGGGTGGCAGCGGTCACAGGGCACCAAGGAATGCGGGGGATGCTCAGACACACAGCCCTGGGGGAGGCTCTCCAGGAGAAGCCAGCCTGGTCCCCAGGGATGGGGGTGACCTCCTGAGATCCAGTGACTTCCAAACCCACATCAGCTGCCCCGCTGTGCCCTGCGCTGTCCGGGCAGGATGGGACCATGGCGTGTGACATCCCAGGGGATGGCAGGAAGAGGAGAGGAACCACAAAGGCAAGTGCTCTCCTGAATCTAATTCTTAGGGGAAATTAAGTCATCAGGACTTTACAAAACACCCTCTGGCTCTCTCCTTTCACAGTAATTCAATTTATAAGATGGTGAAAAATGAATTAACTTTGGTGGTTTTCTGGCATCACCCACAGTGAGCCAGACTTTCCAGATGCTCAAAGATTGTTCTTGCTCCACCACACTTATATAAATTCCCACCTGGTTCAAGTTTAGGAAAACAGCAGAACAAAGTTGGTCACACAAACTCCCACCATAAAACACTGAGGAGAGTTAAACACAGTTATCCATACAGAGCCATTTTGTTATTTATGTTTCACTGAGCTATTTTAGGAAACAAAACTTTTACTTTTCCTGTAGTCAAACTAATTCACTACTTCTGTCTATTTCTGTTGTGCTATATATAAATATATAAAAACAAATAAATATAAATATAGATAGATAGATATAAAATAATTTCTCTTTTAAATATCCCCTTCCCAATACCTGATCCTACATGTGTGTTTTAGGGATGGGAATTTGAAGGGGAAAAATAAAAGACCAAACAGTGGACTGTGCTATGGACAGGAAAAATTGCTTTAGGGTTTCCTATGTTTTTACTAATGTACACTCTCAGTGTTGTATGATTTTAGCACTATCCTGTTTTTCAGTCATCCAAATTATATGTTCAATCAAAATATATTTTTGGTGTTCGTGATATGTACACCAAAGTGCTCTGTGTGCTGCAAAAGTTTTCACCAAAGTGGCATAAAGGGCACCCAATATACTAAATTGGCAAAAAACCCACAACTGTTTGCAGCAATGGAAAACCCTACTGATATTGTGAAAATATCATGCTCCACACTGAGGAACCAGTAAACCCAAACAGGAAAGATACACAGCTTAAGGTTGCAGCCATGTAAAGGAACTAAAACCAATTGAACCAACCTTGCAGAAGAACCAAACAGGAAAATCCCTGTAAAGGGCTAAATTCTAAAATTGCTGTCTACCCCTATGGGAAATGACTGAGGTGGTTTTAGTCCCTTAACTCTGTTTATTCAGCTATGCATTTTTAAAAATGGAAAGCAGTAAAGCATCTGAAGGGATTTGGTTCAGTCTTTTCAGAAACCACATTGTTGGTAAAACTAAGCATGAAATTTTTACACCGGCAAGGTGAACTTCCCAGAAACTGAATGCAAATCAGGTATTGCAGATGAAATTGTCTTTAATCTCAATTACAAACCATGTCACCTCCAGACAGTCAAGCAGGGAAGGACAAGGAGTGGCAGAGGTCGGATCACTAGAAGTGCCCACATGTCTCTTTTCAGCTGGAGCCTCCCAGCTCAGCAGTGTGACCGTGCTGGCAGCAAATCCCTGTGAGGCACCATGTGCAGGGCAGGTCTGCCTGCTCTGGGCACAGCTGGGTCTTGGGACCTGCCCAGAACAGAGCCCTTCCATACCCAAAAATCCTTCTGTTCTCAGGAGCTTCAGCAGATGCACACAGACAGACACATCCCCTGTGGAGTGATGCCCTCCCTCGAGAGCTGCTCTGCGCTCCTTCCACTCACAAGCTCATCTAATGATTTTACACATTTGCCTCCTGCATCCGTCCCACCACCACCTTCGCTGTAGTTTGAGAGACAGGAGATACAATAGTTTCCCTAAACTGTTCCAGGCAGAAATGCTGAAAACTTCCCTGAAAATGTCAGCTGCCAGATTTGGAGACCTGTCCTTCAAAATATTACAATTCCTTTCATGGAATATCCCTGCTAAGAAGGGAAATCCCTGCCAGGAGAAACCCATCAGCTCTTTTGTGAGGTGGCTGTTCAGAGCCTCTGCTCCAGGGACAGAGCCCATCACGGGGCTGTGTGACACAGGGCAGGTGTTGGTGGCAGCACGGAGGACAAGGGAGTGGCTACAAATGAAGTACCTGGAGCTGCACTAAAGACAGGACACCTTTGGAGAGCTGGGAGTGCAAACTCCGCAGAGAAGTGAGCTTGGGTTGGTTCCCTCTGTGTCAGGGTTTAAGAGGCTCTTGCTAAGGGCTGGCTGAGCTAAAGTGTCTTGAGCATATGGGCTTATTTTGTGCAGTTTCTGTGGTGGTTTCTTCGTTAGATTTTCAGTGGTAATGAGCCCACACAGTAGATTGCTGGAGGGAGAAAAAATCATTCTGAATAGGTTTGCTGAATAATTATGAACTGAGCTGAACTCTTACATTTGCTTACTAATTGTATGGTCCGTGATGTTTTATGTATGATGCATTCATTTTGTTAAAAAGGAATTTTTTTTCTTTTTTTTTGCTGAGCAGCAACTTTTCTAAGTGCAAGTTAAACTGCCACAGTGGAAAGAGCTGGATTTAAGTCTGATGAATTGATGTTGTTTGAATTATTTTTTTTAAACATCAGTCCTACTATTTGGTTTTCAGAGCTTGCAATATGAAACCCAAAATTGTGCTATTGTCTGGAGAGTTGAAATAAATGAATCCCCTCAACTTTGGATTTGGCAGGCACAATTACTATTGTTAATTTAGAAAATAATCCCCAGCAGCTACAACTATTTAAATAATGCCTTTCCTTGCTTCCCCCAAGATGACCAAAACCCCAAGAATGAAAGTAAAAATATGTTTTAGAAAATACACTTTTCATTGCTTGGTCTGATTGAGAGAGGGTTCCTTCTCCTTGGCTGGGGACTGTGACCCTTTGTGACACGGGTGACCTGACAGTGCTGACTCCCACCAGTGCTCCCAGCTCCGTGCTGGACCCCAGGAGCTGCGGGGCAGGGTGGCAGCCCCAGAGCTCATCTAAGGTTAGAAACAGGGGCTGAGCCACCTTCCCACGTGCACACCACGGGCCGGCAGAACCTCGCAGCTGGTGTCCGACCTTGCCATTCCAAGCAGCTCAGTTTTTACTGCCAGAATACTTCGGCTGAGATTATTTCCATGTTTGCCATTGTCCAGCTATAGACACCATGTGGCTCCCACCAAGGTGCACAGAAGGAGTGGCGCTGGGCGAGCTGGGCCAAGCCCTGGCTGGGGATGAGATTTCAGCGAGACTGACTTTTCCAGCGAGGCTGGGGTGGCTCTGGAGGGAGCGGGGCTGAGCCGTGGTGCAGCGCACGGATTCGAGGTGCGGGGTGCGGCCCCGGGGCCGATGTCGCCGCTGGGCTAAGGCCGTTCTGTGCCCACGGCGAGGAGAGGCTCGGGAGGGAGCGGCGGCATCGCGGGGCGGTGGGCTGCCCGCCCTGGGCCCCCAGAAAAGCGGCAGGACGGGCCGGGGAAGGGAGAGGCGGCGGCGCCGGTGCCCCAAGAGGAATACGGGCAGCCGCTCCCGGCGACTCCGCTCCACAACCCCCGCAGCCGACTCTGCCCTTCCGCGGCCAGGAATGCTCGCGGGTCCCGGCCCCCCCCGTCCGGGCCGACTGCCCGCCGCCGGGGCGGAGCGGGGGCACGGACCCTGGGCCAGAGCGGGGCCTCTCCGATCGCCGTCGGGGCGAAGGGGGGGGGGCGGGCACGAACCGGGGCACAGAGCGGGGCTCTCCGCCCGGCGGGGACACGGAGCGGGGCTCTCCGCCCGGCGGGGACACGGAGCGGGGCTCTCCGCCCGGTGGGGGCACGGAGAGGGGCGCGGGCGAGCGCCAGGGGGCGCTGCGCCCGTTCGGAAGAGCCGCTCCGACGGCGCGCACGCAGGCGCAGAGGGGGCGCGACGGCGGCGGCGCTGGGGGAGCGCCGGGCGCGGGGCCGCCTCTGACCCGGGGCCGCGCCGGGTGCGGAGCCGGGGTGCGGGGCCGGGCCGGTCCGGACCGCTGAGCCTATGCAGGGGCCGGCGGCCTCGTCTCTCCCTCAGTCCCTCCCTCCGTTGCCGCCGTTCCCGTAGCGAGGAGCGAGACATCCCCTTGGTTCCTTTGTGCCGCGGTCGCGCCGCGCGTGCTGCGTTTTCCACCCCGGTGCCCGCCCCGCAGCTCGAGCCCCGCGCCCCCCTCTTCCCCCCCTTGTCACTTCGCTAAGTAATAATTTCCACGTCCAATTCCATTTCTTCGCCAGTTCTGAAATCTCCAGGCCATCAGCAAGGAGGATAGTTCACATGAAAACTAATTACACAAAATCAATATTTAATCACAGCGCAGCATCCTGATCCTGCAGAAAAAAATCCCGTTAAAACTCTCCTGCCATATACAAACAGTCTTCAGCCGCTTATTTATAGATCTCATTTTTTTTCGGTGGGAGCAATATTCATTACTATTTCTTTAAACTATCGACATGTGCATCTGCGAACACCTGAAGCACCGCGTCCCGCCGGCGATCTGTGGGCCCCCTGGCCTGCTGGGTGTTTGTCCCTCCGGGCGAACGGGGTTGTGACTCCCCCCGCTGCCGCAGCGCCCGCTCCCCGCGAGGCTCCGTGCGGTGCGCGGCTCGGGGCGGACCGGCGGGGCCGCTCCTGTTCCCCCGGGCTCGGGGCTGCCGGCCGGCTTTCGCCCCGGCGGGCAGTGGCTCCCCACACCCGCCACTTGGTGCCAGCTCCAGTGCCCCCCGCCCCGTTTCAGGACCCCGCTCCGGGACCCCGAGGTACCGCACACCTCCCCGTCCGCCCGCGTTCCACGCGCCGCGGGAGCAGCGGCGCCGCCGGGCACGGGGGGCGGTGCGGGGCGCGGTGCGGGCGGGGGCACGGGGCCGGCGGCGGAGCCACCTTAACGGCAGCCCCGCCCCGGACCGCGGCGCTCATTGGCGCAGCCCCGATGGCTGAAATTCATCGCTGAAATGCAAAACTTGTTGCTGCTCCGCCAGCGCTGGGTGAGAGCGCGGCAGCGCGCGGGGAGCGCGGCGCAGCCCTCGCAGCGCCCGCCCGGCCCCGCGCCCCGGCCCCGCCGCCGCCGGAGCGCTGCGAGCCGCGGGAGCGCACGGCCGGCCGGCGATGCGGCGCGCAGCTCCCGGGCGCCGGAGCCTGTGAGCGGCGGCGCGCCGCCCCGTCGGCTCTCGGGCAGCAGCGAGCGGCGAGCGGCGGGGTGAGCGCGGGCGAGCGGCCGGTGCCGGCGGCGCGGCAGGATGTGAGCGGGGGCGGCCGAGTGGCGCGGAGCGGAGCAGCGGGGAGCGGCGGGCAGCGGGACGGCGGAGCGGCGCGGAGCAGCCATGCCCTGCTGAGGAGCCGCGCAGGATGTTCGGGCTGGAGCAGTTCGAGCCGCAGAACAGCGGCCGGAGCGGCGGGCAGGCGGAGCGGGGCTTCGGCCAGCCCGGACTGAGCATGAGCGCGCACTTCAAGGCGCCGGCCTTCCCCGGCGGCGGCCCAGCACCGGCGGACCCGGCCCTGGGAGCGCTGGGCGAGCCGCCCCTCCTGGGCATGAACATGAGCCTGGCCGGGGACGGCTACGGCTTCCCGGGCCGCGGCCCCGCCGAGCTGCACGGCGGCGGCATGCAGCCGCCCGTGCACGGCTTCTTCGGCGGACAGCAGCCGCACGGCGGCCCCGGCGGCGCCCCCCACCCGCACCAGCACCCCCCGCACTTCGGCGGCGGCTTCGGGCCCGACCCCGGCGCCTCCTGCGTGCACGGCGGGCGCCTTCTGGGCTACAGCGGTGCGCTGGGCGGGCAGACGGCGTTCGCCGACGGCTACGAGCACATGGCCGAGGGCCAGAGCGGCGAGGGCTTCGGGCAGCAGCGCCCCGGGACCTTGCCCGATTTCCAGCACCACGGCGCCGGCGCCGCCAGCCACGCCGTGCCGGCGCCCTGCCTGCCCCTCGACCAGTCCCCCAACCGCGCTGCCTCCTTCCACGGGCTGCCGGCGGCCGGCTCCTCCGAGCCCCACGGCCTGGAGCCGCGGCGGCTGCCGGCGCAGGGCGGCGTGGACTCGCTGGAATACAATTACCCTGGCGACGGCCCTGCCAGCCACTTCGAGCTGCCCGTCTTCTCCCCGTCGGAGCCTGAGGGGCAGCTGCCGCACTACGGCGGCGGGCGGCAGGTGCCGGCGGGCGGCAGCTTCGCGGGGGCGCCCGCCCTGCCCCGGGCACCGGGCATGGCCGTGGCCAAGGCGCACCCGCCGCAGCAGCACGGCGTCTTCTTCGAGCGCTTCGGCGGGGCGCGGAAGATGTCGGCCAGTCTAGAGCCGGGGGCCAACGCCAGGCACCCGCTGATGCAGCAGCAGCAGCAGCCGCCACCACCACCGCAAGCACCGCAGCAGCCGCCGGGCTTGCTGGCCAGACAGAACTCCTGCCCGCCAGCCATCCCTAGGCAACAGCAAACAGAAGCCAACGCTCCCAACTCCAACCTGCAGGACAATGGGCCCATAATGCAGAACCAGCATGCACAGTTTGAATACCCTATTCACAGACTGGAGAACAGGAATATGCATCCCTACACCGACCCCGTGTTTAATATGCAGCACCCTCCTCCACAACAGCCACCAAATCAAAGACTGCAGCACTTCGATGCCCCCTACGTGAGCGTCGCCAAGAGGCCGCGGTTTGACTTCCCCAACACTCCTGGCGTCGAGCGCTGTGCCTCCTGGGGCGGCGGCATGCACGGCCCGGCCATGGAGAGTCACCTTTCCCCGACGGCTTACCCTGGCCTGCCGGGCGAGTTCACCCCGCCGGCACCTGAGGCCTTTGGGGGCCCATTGCCACACGGCGGCCCTGAGCACCCGGCACTGGCGCAGCGCCAGAACGCGGCCCTGGTGATGAAGCAGATGGCCTCGCGAAGCCAGCAGCGCCTGCGGCCGCCCAGTCTGCAGCAGCTGGGGCATCATGGTGAGGTGGGCGCACCCGGCAGCCTGCCCCCGCCAGCCTTCGAGCGGGAGGCTGGTGGCGGCCGCAGCTTCGATGCGCCGGCACCGCCGCACCTGGCCCCCGACAGCGCCTGGTTCGCAGGGCCACCGCCGCCCGGGGAGCTGCTGCCGAGGCGCTTGGCAGCGCCCGGGCTACCAGCCGAGGCAGCCCCCCACGAGCTGGGCCTGCAGCCGGGTGGCCCTGCCGTGCTCTTCCGGCCGGGTGCCAGTGGGCTGGGGCTGCAGGAGCCCTTGCGGATGGCAGGCGAGGGGCCAGCGCAGGCCCTGCCGTCGCCCGGCGTCCACCCGCCCTTCACACCCACAATGGGTGGCCTCTCGCAGCTGCAGTCACCAGGCAGCGGTGTGGCACTGCCCAGTGCCCCTGCCGAGCGCCGTGGCCCCGCCGACTTCGCCGCTCAGCCTGGCTTCCCCTTTGGGGCGGCAGCGCGGCAGCCGGCGGCCCACGGGGCTGCACCTGCCCTCAGCGCCTCGCCAGGTGCCTACCCACCGCCCCCGCCCGAGTTTCCCCCGCCACCCCCACCGCGGCCCGCTGCCAGCAAGCTGGGTGCCCTCTCGCTGGGCTCCTTCAGCAAGGCGGCCAGCAAGGACAATGTCTTCGGGCAGAGCTGCCTAGCTGCCCTCTCCACTGCCTGCCAAAACATGATCGCGAGTCTGGGCGCTCCCAACCTCAACGTCACCTTCAACAAGAAGAGCCCGGCCGAGGCCAAGCGCAAGCTCAGCCAGGCCGAGCCTGACCCGCCACCTGCTGCCCCGGACTACTTCCCAGCAGGGCCGCCAGTAGGTGGGGGTGGCACGGGCAAAGCAGCGGGCGCTGCCCCGCTGCTGCCTGCGGAGAGCAGCCTCTCGCCCGGCTACGCGCTGGAGCCGGTGGCCGGTGGCGAGGGGAAGGCGGGTGGCGGGCGGGGTCGGGGTCGCCGGAAACGGGACAGTGGGCACGTCAGCCCCGGCACGTTTTTTGAGAAGTTCTCAGCTGCCGAGGGCGGGGGAGCCGGTGTCAGCCCAGGGCAGCCGGCAGTGCCGGTGGCGGCGGGGGCCCCGCCGGGGGCTGCGGGCGCTGAGCGCGGCGGAGGCACCCCTCATGACAAGCCCCTGACCTCACCATCCTGGGGCAAGGGCAGCGAACTGTTGCTGGCGGAGCAGCCCGACCTGATGTCCTCCCTGGACAGCGGCATCCAGAGCGTGACCAAGTCAGACGGCAGCTCCCCGCACGTGGACTTTCCCGACGAGGTCAGCACCAGCTACGGCAACGAGGACGAGGTGTCCTCCAGCTCCGACAACGCCACCTCCAAGCCCACCCGTAGCCCGCTGCTGGGTGGTTCGCCCAAGCTGCCCCGTGGGGAGCACGCACTTCTCAACGGACAGAAGCCCCTGGCCCTTGGCCTTCTCAGTACATCTACCTCGACCCCCGACAGCTATGGGCTCAGCACCACGGCGGGCGCTCACCCTGGCACGCCAAGCATGGAGCAGGTGCGGACCCCCACGAGCACCTCGGCCCAGGATGAGATCCACCCCCTGGAGATCCTGCAGGCACAGATCCAGCTCCAGCGGCAGCAGTTCAGCATCTCGGAAGACCAGCCCTTGGGGTTGAAGAGCAAGAAGGGGGAGTGTGCGGGGCAGAATGGGGACAGTGACCTGGGCAGCTGCTGCTCGGAGGGTGTCAAGGGCACCATGAGCACCATCGACCTGGACTCCCTGATGGCAGAGCACAACTCCACCTGGTACCTGCCTGGAGAGAAGGCCCTGATGGAGGGGCAGGAGGAGGACAAGCCCATGGCGCCCTGGGAGAAGCCCAAGCCCCCAAACCCCAGCAAAGAAGGTATCAGATGTCCCACAGGGGTGCTGGCACAGGGGTAGGGGTGGTTGTGGGCTGCTCAGGGAAGGGGACATGGTGAGGCTGCAGCTCTGGTACTCTGGGCACACACTGGTTCCACCCCTGGTGGGTGCCAGACACCTTCCCAGTCTGGGCTGGGGCTGCAGGATGCTGGGATGCTGGGTGGCTCTGATGGGGGGGACAGTGTCAGGGACTAAGTGCTTGCTGCCTGACTGGCCCAGGTGACAACTGCCCCATGGCATCTCCGCTGCCAGCCCTCTCCCTATCATGCCTCCTAGAAAATGGGTAGATGGGGGTGCTGAGCAGAGGGGCTCCCAGTGAGCCTCACCTGAGCTCCTGGGCCTGGGATGCTGCAGATGGGAACTGCAGCCTGAGGTTCTGAGGAGGGGGGTCCTGCAGGGTCCCACCAGGCATGGGGTGCTGAGGAGGGGGCTCCCACAGAGCCTGGTGCCAGCTTAACCTTCCAGCCACTTTCCCAAAACTGTGACTGAGGTTTTCCCTGACCACAAAAACATAAATTTGGTGGTAGTTCTGCCCCTTCAGGTCCAGGTGCCCCCTGCTTGCATTTGGAGCCCACAGCAGTGTGATACTGAACTGAACGGCTTGTAACAAATGATTTTTTATTTAACTGAAAGGCAGTTTAAAATAAGGCTCTGGGTCTGTTAGTGTAAAACTTGCTTAGTTGACAGATGTTTAATTTTGACATTAGTTGTCATTTTTGATCCTTCCTTGTGTCCAGAGGGCATTATGATTCCCCAGGCTTAGGAAAAAATATTTTAATGGAAAACCCTCTATTATAAAAGCTGTTTAAGATAAGGATGATTATAGATTCAATTGCTTTCTATTTTATCTTATCAAATCCCTATTTTGCAACCTGCCTAGCTGTATGTGTGATTGTTACAATGGGTGCACATGCTGTACCTGCTATCTGAGGGCAGGCAGGTGGGTTTTGGTGTGCTAGAAATATATGTGTGCAGTTTACACAATATAAACTCATTATTTGTGTCTAGGAAAGGTGATCTTTTGGTACTGCAGTGTAGTTTGAATTTGTTTTCATTATCTCTGGTAGTAGAAACTGACTTTTTGCAGCCCTCCACATTTAGTAATTTTGCTAAGAAAGTTGTTGGTGAAATTAGAAGGGAGCTGGTTAGGAAACTGGGCTGTTTCCTAACCTGGTTCTGGTTGGCTTTGCAGCTTTGGCTTTCTGAAGCGTGAATCCTAGCCCCCACGGTTTGTCTCTTTGTTCCTGTTTAATGCCCAGCGCAGGAGACTCTCATTTCGAGCAGAGTGTTTAGCATGCACGGCAGACCCGAGGAAGCCCATCAGCATTCTCCATGCTTCACCCAGGCAAGGACATAAATTGGTTTGTTTGGGGCCCTTCTTTTCCATTTTTAAATGGAGTTGCACACAGCATCCTTCCTGGCCCCTTCTCTTTTATTGTTTCTTGTACACAACATCTAGATCTGACTGGATCAATAGCTAGTTAGCACAAATCACAGTTCCTGTTACTTCTGCCTTGGCAGGCTCAAGCACATACATACGTTCTCTCACACCACACGCACCCCGTTACATGTGCACTTTCACACATACACAGATACACAGATCTCACACCGTGCTGTGTTTAGAAATAGATTTTGAAAGAATGACTTCTTCTATAGATCTTCACTTCCTGGATGAAAAAAAGAAATCCTGAGCAGTCATTTAAAAGAAATCCTGAGCAGCGATTTAATTCCGAACAGCACATTTATTAAAAGTGTAATTTGGTTTAAAATGATCTATATTTTGTGTGTGTGTGTGTGTCATATGGAGCGATGCTTCTGCAGCGTCTTTTAACAGCACTCCTCCAGTCACTTTGATCACAGCTATTCTTAGTAACAGCTAGTGAAAGAAGTAATTGCTTTCTGGTCGCGATAACCACAATGTTGGTGTTAAAACAGTTCATCACTTGGAAGGAAAACCATTTAATCAGTGTTCCTATATAAGGATATGTTTTAGTATTTCAGAGGCTTAACATAAAATAGCAAACCAGTTCCACAACAATGCAGAGGCGCTCGGGTTGGTTCATGCTTTAGTCACTTGAGGGATTTGAATGGGCTGGTTCCTCGGATGAGGAAATTTATACAGACTCACAGAGAATTTACTTTAACTGTTGTTAGAGATAATGAAGATACAATGGGTGAGACAAAACAGGCTGTTCACCTCGGTCAGTAGAAATAATTAAACTTAACATTGCCATACCCCTGAGTGTGTGAAACTGTGTTTAAGAAAAGCTTCCTTTAGTCATGGGCTGAGATTTGAAGCCTTCTCAGTCGGCTGGGATTTGCACTGTGGTGTTTGTTCCAGCAGAAACCCAGTGTCCGGGTGGATGCTCAGGCTCCAGACAGCGCTCCTCCAAATTCAGGCAGCTCCTCTGCGTTGCGTGCTGGAAGGTGGGCACCGTTTTGGGGCTGGGCAGCGTTAGTGAGAGCAGCATTAGACCCGGGGTTCTCCCCAGTGCAGGCGTGTTTGGGGCTTGTGATTTACACCTGCCGTGAGAGCGGTCGGGGATTTATTCCACTGTGGCGCTGCTGCGATTGGCACCGGCGGCTCCTCAGGTGCAGGGAGGTGGAGGAAGGGGAGATGGGTGTTGGGGGGCAGCTTCCCCTCGGTGCAGTGCTGGGCACTTTGTCCACTGCCTGCCATTCTCCAGGACCAGAGGGTCCGACTTCAGTGCTGGCCATGAAGGAAAGAGCAGGCTCTCCAAAATACAGCAGGATCAGGAACTTCCCAAATACTCTGTTAGCACGCAGGTTATGGGGGAAACAACTTGAGTTGTTTTAGTGGCTGCTCAGATTCCTCGGAGCTCACCTTGTTTCCCCATAATGGCATTAAAACGATTTGCTGATCTCTGGCAGTTGTGTGAGCTGTGGGTCTGGAGGTTGCTGGGAGCAGACACCGGTGCTGTGAGGTGTGACACCTCTGGCGCTGGCCTGCCGCGAGCTCTGTGCGTGCGTTCGCGTTCCATTCCGGAATGTAGTATTAGTAATGCTGCCTGGACATGGCTCTGCCCTGAAATGTGTTTTCTGTAAGTTTTCTCTGATGCATCATTTCTTGTACCAACATGTTTTATGTGAAGTAGCTGGTAGGTTTTGGGCTTTTTTCCCCTGAAAATGCTTTCTAGAATTTCATGTTTTCCTCTGCCTAGCAGCTTGAGCTGGGAATGAGAGATAAATAACACTGAGTCTAGAGGGGTTGTCTTGACTTCCAACACCACAGCTCTAGCTGACAAAGAATAACTGGTTCAAATTCACTTAAAAATCCAGGGCCAGTTTAATGGGTTTTGCTTTTCCTAGTTTGACTGAACCAGAACAATTTCCTCTTCAGTGAAATGTGTATTACTATTCTTTAGAAACCCACTAAATAAGTGCTGGTGGGGTTTTGGTTTTTAGTTTTTAATTGAAATTTCGAAAGTCCCATACTGCAGATGTCAGATGAAGACATCAGTATGTACCTAGAACTGTGCAGGAGAAAAGGATGGGAGTATGTTTTGCTGCTTGGTGGCTGTTGGGCTCGTCAGTCCGGGCTGACGGGCACGTGCCACGCGGTGCCGTTGGCCTTCATCTATGAGTTTTTGTTCATATTTCATTGTTACACCGAACCCGTCACTGGAATGAGCCCACAGGCCAACCCTCTTGCTGGAGCAGTGTGTAACATCTGTGAATTACTAGAAATACATTAACAAAGGTCAAATTTGGTCCAGATGCGGCCGGGAGCCTTTGTTTTCTTTCCCTTTCCAGTGCATTCTGCTGCCTGCTTTATTTTAAATACTGCTTAGTTCTTTTATAGGCTTTACCAAGGGACTGTGTTTGTTTACCGGGACTGAGTTTGTCAGACCTCTCCTGAGGTTTTTCAGGCACTGAACCCTCACTGCAAGCGATGTGCTGAGAGCGGCTGTGTTGTCGTGAGCGCTGTGGAAGCGAGTTCAGCAGCAAAGCTCAGCGCCTTTTCCAGCAAGGGGGCTGTGATTCCCGATGCTGCTTTGTCTCACTGGGCTGCTGAAACTTACACAATTTTAACAATTTAGTGAAAAAAGAAGCTATTGCCTTTGTCTTGAAGTTGCACAATAAACTCCACATATATCAAATCTACATCTTGATTAAATAATCTGGATTAGCAATGAGAGTGACGAGGGATGAATGCTCCCGCTGCTTATCCTGGGAGAGAGTGTGGTGTGTGTGAGATTTGGATTTAATGTGATGCTTTAAACTTTTCTAACCTGTTAAAAAAATAATTGGAAGAGTTGCTCCTGCTTGGCCTCATGTGAATGATAGAAATTCTCCATTGTTTACCTTGACTGACTATAATTTTTAATACTTTTTACTAGAAAACGGTTCTGTTTAGAAATATTTTCCTTTGTTTTATAAACATTCTGTAGCAGTGTGCTTGTCGACCTTTATGGCATATATTAGAAAAAGCAAGGGACAGAATTTTCAGTCGTATTTCCTCTTGCTGTAATATACTAAAATATTTAGTTGCAGGAAATGTGTTAATTTATTGGCATTTCAGTAACAACTGTAGCCAGTGTTTGCCTTTGCATCCCCCGTCTGTATGGCTGTTAATTTCTGGTCTCTAGATTTACCTGTTCTCATTTCAGTGGACAATCTAGCTGTGTTTGAATGAATGCAGATTACCTATCTGGTTTGCATCCTGGTGCTTCCTTGCCCCAAAGTCTGTTATTTTCTGATGCCCACTCAGTTGCAAGGCGAGTTTTAATGGGGTTGTTTTGCACACACTTGGTGTGAGGATCTGCGTGAGACAGACTTTGAGGGAGATGTTTCTTGAAATTGGTGTGTGAATGTGCTTCAGATCTTTATGTATGATGTAAAAGGAAATGAATTAGATTTAGTATTTATATATGAGCTTGGATGACAGCATAGATTTATTTTGATCTGTGATGTATTACACTAAGTCTCCTCTTACTTTTTATAGTACAATACCTGTTTTTTTTTTACCAATCACCTAGTGGAATGCTGGACCATAGAACTGCAAATAATATTTTGATAAAAAGTGTTATTAATTAGTAATGTCTGTAGATAAAATTTGTTGTTACTTGTGTAGAACAAAGAATAAGGCATCAAACAAAAGTCTAACCTGAAACTAAATAGGCTGCTTTTATTTGAACCAGCTGACTCCCAGCCTCAGTAGTATTCTATACCAGGGAAAGGTTTTGGTACAGTAAAATGCCTTTATGTGGCCATATAAAATTTTAGTACTAGACAAATTACTATACATTTTCAGTCAGTGGTTTCTCGTGTATTTCTGTTAAATCTGAGTGTGAGGAGAGTCTCCTCAGAAAGTGCACAGCCAGTTCTCAGATGAATCTTCAGGTGGCCTAACGCGTATGCTTTGTTAACGCTAAATTTACCAAAATATCAGAAGCCGTTTCATGCCATAATTTCTCAAGCGCATTGAGACTGTTGAAAGAGACCTGTCAAATTGTAGGCAGAGGCTCATTCCCTGTTTTATCCCTAGTACAGAATAGGTTGTCCTTGTGCGTGTTTCGGACTGGAGCATGTTGGATGCAGGCAGCGCGGGCGGTGGGCGTCAGGCACTGGTAGAGCCACCTTGCACCGCGGCTCCGGCCGGCATCCGCCTCCCTGCCCAGCTGGTCCAGCTCTTCCATTGAGAAATCTACACCCTTGAAAAGAACGATGTTTGCACCTGTAGACACATGATTAAGGTTTGCTGGACACTTTTAAGATCGGTGTGTTGTTTATTCTTAAATATGAAATAGTTCTGTTTGTTGAGAGGCGTTTTTAAATGAGAGCCTCTGTTAGTGAGGGCTGTTCAGAACGTGGCTGGCTGCACACCAGATCTTGGGTAAGGGACATGGGGAACCTTATGGAAATCAAATAGGTGAAGCTGTGGAATCACCCAGGAAATTCAAGGTCTGCCCTTACCTTCCTGGTCTTGGTTAGATTTCTCAGTTTTTGAAATGTGATTCCGAATTTTTGCTGTTCTGTAGATAGACCCAGTTTACACACAGTGATTAGATGACTGGCTTATATAAAAATACTGTGATTCTTTGTAGTTTGCTGCTTTTCCTTTGCCAGATGCTTTTGTGTTGGTGCAGTTAAAACATTCTGAGTTATTAGTGGCCTTTTAATACAAAGGATTTTGGCGTTTTTTTTACAAATTTAAATATATTTTATGGATTATGTGCCAATGTTCCAAAGTCAAATACCTTCTAAATTTAAAGCTGAGAATTGAACAGCTGGAGGTCTAATCCATTAATTTTTACAAGCTGACTTTCTTCATACTTCAAAAGAACATCTTAGATGATACTGCTTTACTGTTCCCCTCTTCAGCACCCCTTCTTCTCCTCTCCCTGCCAGTGCCCTCTTCTCTAAGGCTTCATGTTCCGCTCATCTCCTGGCAAATGACAAAAGCATCTGGATGGGGTGAATGCATTTTCCTTAGTTGATGTAAGAAGTTTTAAGACTCGATGGTCTAGAAATGTTCCTTAGTGTTGCATTTGCTATCCACACTAATGCAAAAATACGTGGTCACCACTGTTTTGTGTTTCCTTCCTCTACTTGGGTTATTTTTTGTAGCAGCACGGGCATTGCCATAGGAGTATTTTAGCTCCGTGCTTGTGCCCTTTTGAGATGCCTGACTCACATGTAGGGCACATCCCTCTCTGTAGGACTGGGTCTGATCCATTTGGGAGTAACATTTTCCCAAGTTTTGCCTTGTCTGTTTGGGCAGGAGCTGCTCTGGCACCGCGGCCGGTGCCGCTCCCTGGGATGCACGTGCACATCCATCAGGGGCAGCTCCCAAGCAGGAGCTGAGTCCTGGCTGCAGGCTGAGGTGCTGCCCAGACCCTGCAGCGGGGCACTTTGTGTCTGTTTGTTTTCAATTCCAGCAAATCTGTTTGTGTCTGTTCAGTGTTTTAACGTAACACCGCTGAGCGTGACGCTGGGCGGTCTACATTTTTTTATTAGCTTTTAACATTTGTCAAAAAAAAGCTTTTTTTGGTTTGGTAAGCAGAAATCTGGTTATGTTTAAGTGCTGCTTTGATAGATTTTTTTACATCGAAATAAATACAGTTTATTTGTGTTTAAACACGGACAACACGTGTGGGAACTCGAAGGGCTCTGCTAGCTCTGACTGTGAGCGATGGGAGAGACGTGCCACAGTCCTGCTCCTGCAGCCACTTTGTGTGAACTTTGGGATATTTATCTTTTTTTTATCCCCCTCTGTGTTTGGACCGTTTAAAATACAAAATGAAGAACTTTGGTTTTTTTTCCTTTTAACTCTCCTACCTTCAGTTCTGACCACTGGGCCTTTAGGACTTGATCCCCTTGATCGCAGCAAAGCCTGTGATCGGTCAGTAGTTGGAAGACAGCAGGGTTTTTTGGTGGTAAAATATATGTTTTCAGAGTTAAGTCTGCATTTAATTAATTTTGTGAATTAGTATTCACAAAATACTCGAAAGCATTCTGTTGCTAATAGAAAGATCATCCTGAGGCTGGGGAAGCACAGTTAATTGAAAAAGCAGCCATTTGTAAAGTGAAGAAAATTTTAAAACATTTCATACCCTAATTAAGAATGTACTCCTGAGTTAAAATTGAGAATATTAATTTGCTGTGTGAAGCAAATACATTACAAAGCCCTGGAAAGAGTCATATCCTTCCTTCCTCCTTAATCCTCTCCCAAAATGCCGTTTCAGAAGAAAGGCGTGACTTTTTTCTTTTTTATAATATAGCCTGAAACCATTTTGCTAGAAAGATGTAAATTGATCTATTAACATAGGAAATGGAGGTTGGGCTGGGGTTATTATCTGGTCAGAATTTTAGGATCTCTTTCCTAGAAAGATCTTCCACTATTTTTTTTTTTGAGGGAGGGGTGGGTGGGTATAATATTCTTCCATAAAGGCATTTAAAAGCCTTTTGGTCTCAGGTGAGAGCAGTCAAAAGAGGCAGAGGATGCTGTGGCACAGCTGTGCATCATTGCAAGCAGTGCTGCTCCCTGGGGAACGGGGCTGAGCCTTCCCTCCCCTGCTCTGTTGGAGGTGAGGCTGCGAGCGGGAACGGGCAGGGAGGGAATGTCTGCACAGCGTTCCTGCTCCTGGCTGGATGGCTCAGGCAGGGAGGGAATGCCTGCACAGCTTTCCTGCTCCTGGCTGGATGGCTCAGGCATCGCCGTCGTACTGACCGACATTGGGGTCTACGTGTGATTTAGAGCGCAGCGGAGTCCATATTCAGGTCCCACTTTAGGAATTTTTTTTATTTAAGATCATATTTATTGCACCATAAATTGCCACGGTGCTTTAGAAACCTGGGAGATGTTCCCACTGCTGAAGATTTAATGTCCAAATGAGATAAAAGAGGCGTTGTTGGGCTGTGCAGTTGCCGGTTCACTGCTGGAACACAGAGTGGTGCCACCAGGGCTCGGGCAGAGGATGCGCAGTGGAACTGGAGGGCACTTGGGTACCCAGCAAAGGCTGGCACACTGGTGCTGAATGCTGCTGGGTTGAGAAGTGTGTGTGAGCAGGGAATGAAGGGCTGAGAGCATCTCGTCCCACCTGGTGATCTCATTTCTGAGTGGATTCCTGGTTTGGTGAGGATGGCGCGGCTGTACTGCCCTCTCCGGGGCAGCATTTCTCCTCTCGTGGAAAAAACAAACCCAAACCCCAGTTATGGCACTTCTGATCTGCGTGTGAGTGAATTCCTAAATAGGTTTGTCAGTCTTAGCAACAGGAAAAGAGACCTAAATGTTGTAGAAGTACTTTGGTGCAAGGTTTTCACCTCTTCCAGGTGCCTGGGGTTGGAAGCATCACCAAAGGAGGGCTTCTCCTCCCTGCTCCCCTGGGTGATGGGAGAGGAGCACCCAGACCTCAGGTCTGAGCAGCCCAGTAGATCACAACCACCTGGTGTGACTTATTCCTGGAGTGGTACTGAGCTGATAATTAGAAAAAAGATGTCTCTTAGACCTGCCAGGCAGCCTGGTAACTGTTTGCATCTAATAATACTGATATTTTTGATCTGACTCAATTGTTTTAATTTTTACTGGTGCCAAATATTAGGCTGAAAAATGTTTTTTGCGTAGTCTGAAAAGTAACCCAAAGTTTCAGACCAAATACAGTTTTAAAAGCAAGAAGATAATAAATGGGTCTATTGATTGTATTCTACAAAAGAAAAAAAAAGGTGTTCCCCAGTAATTGTAATAAAAGCTACCACAGTCTATGAGACAATAATTCTGAAACCCTTTAAAAATACTATTATTATTCAAAATGCAAAGCAGCTGGTATTTTACGATAGAACAGATTTTATTGTTGCTGGATATAGGGTCAAATGCTTGCAGCACATTTTTGATTTAAACAAACCAAAAACACAAATGCTTTTTTGAAGATAAAATCAGTAAGAATTATTATTTTTTTTTCCTGGATGCTATAGCTCCCTTCTCTACCTCTAAATATAGGCAAATACTTTTCTTTTTGTGCTGGGAGGAACCACACACGGCCCAGCTCCCTGTGCTCTCCCTACCATGCCATAGTTCTGGAGGCAGAGGAAAAGAAGGACTGTCCCAAGTACAATTAAAATCTCATGTGAACTACTTTGAAAGAGATAGATCACAAAAAAGGGAGAATAGCAAAACATTTTTTCATTCTGGGTTATTACTGAAGTTTCATCCCATCATTTGCCAGTTCTTTGTGCTGTTGGCAGGGTGGGTGTGAGGGTGATGGCTGGAAAATGTGCAGGGGAACAGGGGAAAGCTCAGGGGCAGCCCTGGTGATTTAGGTGAGCTTTGCTTTGAAACTCTGTGCATCAAAGTTGTGTTGTATGTTACATGACAAAGTGGTGTGTCCTGTAGATGAATCCAGTTCATGTTCTGTGTCCTGATGTTCCTTATTTTAGCTGAGTTGTGAATGGGAAGGGCAGAAGAGAATTTGCTGCTCCCAGTGCTCTGGGCCCCGGGGCAGGTGACCACGGTCCTGACTGTGCCAGGTTCCTGATGGTCCTGCGGACCAACAAATACCTCTTTGGAAATGTGAGGTTTTAACAACACAGTGAAGTCTTACTCCAAATAATTTTCCAGATCCTCTAGTGTTTTGTGTAGTTTTCCTCGAGTGGCTGATGCCAATGGTGCTGCAGTGTTTCTCTTAAGGAAAAAGAACAGATAAAATATCTCTTTTTTGAGCCAGACACGTGTGAGCCTCAGAGCTGAGAACGTGCGTTGGGAGATTGTGATACAATTACGTTTTATGTCTACCTATTAAGCATAATGAAGGGTTGGTTGCTGGCCTTAAATTTGGAAAGAGCTTACTGTAGAGCTTAAACCAGAAGTAGATTCCTGTAATTACTGCTTTGCCGTGCGGAGTGTGGCGAGGTAGAGGGAATAAAAACTGTTCATTGTCCAATTGTATTTCCATAACTGCTGCACTTTTAAATGTCTGTTTTGAAAGATAAAATTTTTGTTATACTAATTTTCTGAAGTAAGCTAATAAAAGCCAATGCAGAGAAAAAAAAATAAAAGAGGTGAAGAATGTCAAATGAACAATGCTTAGAAAACACGGAGCTTCAGCTTCTTCAGTAAGCCCTGCTGCGGTGCTTGAAAAGTCAGTGGCTTTGTTTGTTAAACACAGGGCCACTGTGCTGTTGTGGTTTAGATTTGCTTGAATACGAGATCCTTGATGATGAAATGAAGAATTTTTAAAACTTTCAATTTTATGGTTGTTTTTCTTCGTACTAGATTAGGCAAACGGGGTAAAACTCGAAGCAGTCAGTTCCGAATCTGCTTTTGCTTTTACTTGACGTTGTTCTTGCTGTGTGATGGCAGTATGTCAGGGAAACTTGGATCCCAGCATCAGCTGTTTGGAATTATTGTTTGGATTATATTCAGTTTCAAATGGTATGAAACTGTAGTGAGAAATGAGCATTTGTTTATGCTGATAAAATGAGTCTTTCATAGCATACACTTGTTTTGGTTGTACATACTAGTGCATGTTATAGCTCAGAATGTCCATTTTTTCAGAGTGATAACATGGCCCCATTCTGCTCTTTGTGTGCATTTGGAGCTGGGAACTGCATCAAAGTGGAGGTGTTTCTGCTTCAAGTGAGGAAGAAGAGAGGGAAGACCGAAACTCTTCTTGGCCCTTAGGGAAAAAAAAAACACCCTAAACCACATCCTTTTTCCTCTCCCCCTCAAAAATTTGGCTTACGTCCTTAAGAGAGGTTTTTTCCTTTTATTTTCCAACCATCCTTTAAGGTGTGCTCTTCTGGCCTTTCTCCAGTTTGTGGAGCTTCTCTTGGAATATGTTTTAAGAGGTTGTATTTGACATGTTACTGAAGCCTGCCTTCCACAGTGGTCTGGCTCAAATGGAAATGTGAAAAGTTCCCACTACTGAGCTGTAAAGGAATACTGGAAATGGGTTATGCTGAAAAAACCATTTAGATAAAAATGCAATTTTCCCTTCCACATACACTGCTAAGAATTAATAGCACATTCTTCCTAAATGGGTAGTTCTGTATGATATTTTCACCTTAATTAAATTCTTTCCAAAACAGGAGAGTTTCATTTAAAAATGTAGGGCAAAATTGATCTGTCTTTATCTGCAGTGCTTCCCGCTTTAAAATATGGGATTGAGTTCTATGGCTGTCTGGGCACTCCTTGGAAAACAGATGTTGAGTTCCAAGGTGGATGTCCCATCACAGGGTGTGCTCCTTACCCTGCTGTCACAGCTGGATTTGGGCTGTCACTGTGGTGGTGTGTGCTGTGCATGCTAGCTGTGCTTTCACAGCTCCACTACTTGGCCAGCAGCCACCAAGCAGTGGGGACATGAACATGGCACTTACCAGGGCATTTCTGCCAGAAATACCCCAAAAAGGGAGAAGGGCCAAGCCCACTGTGGCCTTAACCTGTGTTGGTTCATTGTTGCACACCTGGGGCACAGGTGGTGAGCCCAAGTGTGGCATGGCCTGGAGACAGTGTTTCAATCTCTTTCAATATGTTCCTTTTCTGCAGAAGATATATAAATGTCTAATGAAAGAAAGAAGGGGGAATCCTTTGTGGTAGCTGTGAAACTGAAGTGGAGATGCCCCCAGGAAGATTTGCCAGTTCCAGCTAAGAGAAAACCAAAACATATATTCATGCTTTTTAATGGTTCCATTTTTGGTGGAAGGTTTTTAATGTAATGGTGAGAATAGAAGTGTGTGGAAGAAGTAGGGCTGATAAACTCTGCTTTAAACAGCTTTTCACTGGTGAGTTACAGTGGAGAAAATGCTTTTATTAAATAAATTGTTTAGTGTTGTCATGGTTTTAATAAAATGGTTCCCACATATAAGCAATGCTCATAAGCATGGAGAAATGGACAGGATTGATATAACTCGAAGTTTCCATGTTAAAAAATATGAATTTTGGTAGTAGTGATGCTGCACAGCTTTTGAATCATTTTTGTGACAAATTATCCTTCAGGGGGACTGTGCTTGGGCCTTCTCTTAAAAGATGAGATACAGGAGACGTGTGAGGCAGTCTGACTGAGTCTTGCACCCAGCTAACACTCAGCTTAATCCAGATTCTGTTTTTGAAAGGGTTGTTTATAGTCATCTTCTGATAGTCTCCTAATCAAACAGCAGCAAATCCGATACTGCTCGTTAGGTGCATTACAGAACAGCTGTTTTTTTAGTCACCAAACTTAGCTTTTGTGATTCATTTTCTGTGAATCACACTAGTTCAGCAAAGAGTTCAGATCACGACTTTTACAGCCAAATATGCAACTTCCTGGAAGCAAATGTCAAAAATTTAAATGTTTTAGTGTAGTGCCTTGTAACTTTGCAAGTTTTGTATTAATGGGATGCTGGCTCTTCTGTAAAACTTCACTCCCTGGGACAAGCATGGCCATCAGTAGGAGTGTTTGCTCCCTGGTGTGAGTGTTGCCTGGTTCCACTTTAGGTAGGACGTTCTTAGGTGTCACTGTTAAATTTTTTCATGTTTTTTTATGTTGGTGCTCAGTGTATCTGCAGGCACTCAGCATGCTGAGTGATGCATTTAAACATTGGCTGCTACAGTAAAAATCTTGATGGCCATTGTTTCAATCAAAAAAACCCTTCTCATCTTCCAAGTCACTGTTGTTACAATAATTTTCTCTTTGAACATGTCAGGATTCTGTCTTTGATTATAGACTGGATTGTCTCTTGTCATTGCATAATGATTTTTTTTTGGGTAGGCAGAGACCTTTTTCAGTTCCTCACAGTTCATCCCCCATCCCAGTACTTCTTTAAAAAAGAGATTATGTTGAAACCAGGTATTTAAGAATATAGATCCTCAAGAAAATAACTGGTTTTGACTTTGTATTTTCCTGGGAATTTTATAAAACTGATATGAATTACAGATTTATTTTACAATTTGAACTTAGACTTTTAAATTTTCCCTTTCCCCCCACCCCTTCTTTTGCTTCCTATTGGACCAGAAGTCATTATTACAGAGATTTTTCTGCTACTTTTTCATTTTCTCTTTTTGCAGGAACATGAAAAGAATTGATCTCTGTAATTCTACCATCACTTGGATGGATGGTTGGGTGAATGGTGGTTTAGGTGGCTGACCTGGGGGCCTGAGCACTGCTGCCAGACCCTCCCTGCCCTGCTCCCTGTCCAGGACTGATGTTGAGCTTTGGGAAGTGCTTGCTGAGGCCTTTTCTGCTGGAAGCTGTTTTAGGGTTTGGTGGTTTGTCCACTCTGTAGGATTCAGAGTTTCCATTGCTGTTACAACCCTCAGAGACCTTACAGCTCTCTGAGCATTGTGGTGGGATGAAGGCACCCTGAAAGCAGAGCTCCTCTCTTATTGCTGCTGAGGTGTGGAGGGAC
Source organism: Camarhynchus parvulus (assembly GCF_901933205.1). NCBI lineage: Eukaryota > Metazoa > Chordata > Aves > Passeriformes > Thraupidae > Camarhynchus > Camarhynchus parvulus. The sequence continues at coordinate 8,952,649 of NC_044585.1, forward strand.
TTTCCAGCTTTGTGGCCCTTCATGGCTGATGGTTTAAACTCTGGTGTTCTGCACTAATACAGTGTTCGCCTTGGATCAAAGGGCAGGGAACCTCCTCAGATGGAAGGTGCCTTGGAAGGTCCTCCAAAGCCTGACAGCCCAGAGACGAGAGCATTTGCAGTTTGTCTTGTTTTATGTGTATGTGCAGACTCTTCCATTGCTGGGTGATGGTGATGCCACAGTGGGAAAACTGTACAAAAATGGGTGACGCTAGAACTGCATCAGGCACTGAAGAGACTTATCCCTTGGGAAATGGGTATTGGGAAATGTGTAAGAATGGCAGAAGAGTCCAGGTGAGATCTGCAGATCCGTGCCCGTAATCACGTGTGTGCAGGCTTCCAGCTGGTCACTCTAAAGCTGTCACATGATGGATGTATTGCCTCAGAGGTATGACTGAATCCAAGATGCTCCCTCAGTGGGGGTTGCCTGCATGTGTCCATGCAATGGAAGCCTTTGCCACAGAATTAGTAAATCCTGACTGTGGTTTTGCCCTCATGTTTTGTAAGGAAAGAGCTAAGAAGGATTCGCTGTGTCTTTAAACTTGCGGATCCTCGAAACCTCCCTGGGAAGTAGAAGGGGGAAGGGACCCTTTCAGGATTAATTAAACAGAGATGTCTTGCTGTAGACTTCAGGGTTTACTGATAAATGCCAGCCCCTCACCCACGTCTGATGGTGCTGCTGTTATTTAATCAGGGCCTTGACAAGGAATCTGAGCAATCTTCCCTTTCTCCTCCTCTGTTCCATTTATCTGTCCTCCCAACCTGTTTGTTTGTGTATGGTTAAGTTTTCCATGCCAGGGAGAAGCAGAGTGGAAATGTCAGGGGTCAGGCTGCAGGCAGGGCAGGCAGGAGCAGGCAGGGAGCAGAAAGCCCAGCTCTGCAGCCTTGGAGTTTCTGAGAAACTGGAGATAGGTTGTTCCAGGCAAGATTAACTCCTTCAGCACTGCTGTGTTCTGCTTAAGCCCTGCAGGAAGGGAGGCAAGGTGGGTACATTAGGACACCAAGCTCAGACTGCATCCCTCTATCCTTGCAGTCCTGTGGGTAACGGGGGCTCCTGCTGCTGTTTTGCTCACCCTCTTGTTGAAGCCTTGCTGGCCCATCTGCCTTGGCAGCTCTGCTGCTGGGGGATGAAGCTGTGTGGATGCAGACCTGAGCAGGATGGCAGATAGCAGAATTCACTGCAGTACTGTTATGGATACCTGAGTTATTTGGCGCATTTCCCAGTGGACAAAATGTTCATCCATGGAGGGCATGAAACTGCTGTTCAGAGACTTGCCTTTGAGTTGACACATGACTTGAGTTTGTCACTCAGAAGTTAGCTAAAGACCAGTCTGGATACCCTTGGCTTCAGAAAAACCAATTTTGATGTTGTGTCAATAGACTTGGTATCTCACAGGCTCTCAGCTGTGTGCTCCGTGGTGGTTCACAAGTGCATCAGCCCCAGCTGATGCTGCCATGGTGGCTGGGGTTAGGTGAAGTTTTAGCTGTGAGTCAAGCTGTTGAACTTGCGCTTCACCCCACCTGTGTGAGGGAAAAGCCTCATTCAGGGTGGGGTGGAGGATTTTGTTTGTTTGTTGGGTGATGCCTTTGCATTTGTGTTGTAGCAGCGAAGCAGGTGCTGCAGAGCTGAATCCTGCCTGGTTTGGCAGTGTTTGCCTTGCAGGCAGTGCCCTGCCTGGGACAGCTGCAGGTAGAGATGACAAGGTCCTTACACCCTGCTAGTGGGATGGTCTGTGCTTCTGCACTGACCTGCTCTAGACCAGGTTAACAGCCGTAGTTACAGATGGGATAGGAATGAATCACAGAAGAGAATCAGAGAATTGGGTTGGAAGGGTCATCTCATTCCAGCTGTGGGCAGGGACACCTTTCACTACACCAGGTTGCTCCAAGCTCCATCCAGGCTGGCCTTGAACACTTGCAGGGGTAGGGCAGGCACAACTTCTCTGGGGGATCTGTACCAGTGCTTCAGTACTCACTGAGTAAATAATTTCTTCCCAATATCCAATCTAATCCTGCCCTCTCTCAGAGGAAGAACATTCCCTCTTGTCTTATCACTCCAGGCCGTGGTTAGAAGTCCTTCTGCATCTCTCTTGGTGCTCCTGTGGGCTGCTCCATACAGTGAAGTCTTGTGCTGTGCTCCCTGTGCCAGTGCTTGGGTGCTGCTCAGCCCCATGTCCCTCCCCTGCCCTTGACAGGAGCAACTGGGGCTGCTGGCCCTCGTTCCCTGGGGAGGTGCCACAGGGCAGAGCCCACACAATCCCCAGCAGAGTGGGATGAACTAATTGTCTGCTGTTCTTTCATTTTCCAGGAGTATTGAAATTGTTGTGGGTCATAAATCACGTGAGCATATGGCCGGAAGGAGAACACAGGCCCATATTTCAGCTTTGGGCTGGAAGATGAGACTGTTTGTCCTGTGTTGTACAGGCCCATTTTGTTGATTTACTGGCCTGTGAAACTTTAGAGTTAATTTTTTGTTGAAGCAAGGAAAGTCTGTCTACCTGTGACTTTCCTGCTTGAACAGCTGTTTGCTCCTGATTCGTTGCTATTCTGAGAATTTCACAAAGACTCTCCACAGTGATGTGACAATTGGAAGTAAAAGATGAGCTTATATTTCTCTTATCCTAATAGTGGCACTTACAGCTGTACCTAAGAATGCCAGGTTTCTTTGTGTGTTTTTTTTTTTAAATGCTGAATTTCCCTCACTGCCATTGCTCCTCATTTGGTTGTGCATTTCTTCTAATATTTTTTTTCTTTCCCTTTCAGATAGATTTAATTTTTAAACATGCTGTTCAATCAAACTCTGTTCCTCCATCAGACTTCTGGGCCCCAGCTCAATCACCACACCTTATTGCTGCTTTAGGGGATCTTTCTGAATATGCCAAATCCATTATATGACGACATTTCTGTCTCTTTCTGTAGTCAAAATTTAGGATATACCAGAATTTGGGAATTTTTTTTTTAGAAGAGATCTAGCAAGAATTTGCCCAGGAGTTGCTGGGTTGATGGTATCAGCTCTTAGTCTGATTTGCCAGCACTTAAATGTTTTCCAGCAGAGATTTTGACCCTTCTTTAAGAAGCTCAGGCCTCCTGACAATTCTGCTCTTTTTAGTTATTCCTTGCAGATTCTTTAGAATTTACCTGTGAATTACTTGCAAGGGACTTGCAAGCAGTGATTTGGAACCCCCTGTTTTTTGGGGTGTCAAGTGTCAAGCAGCTGGTGCTGCTGAGCACAGTGCAGGTCAGGGAGTGCCCCATAGCATCACAAAATCGTTTGGGTATGGAGAGACCTTAAAACTCATCTTGTTCCACACCCCTGCTATGGGCAGGGACACCTTCCACTAGGCCAGGTACTTAGAGCCCTGTTCAGCCTGTTTTGTCCATCTCTGAGCTGTGTCTGCAGGTGCCAGCTTTGACCTGAGGTCTCTTGTCTTCCTTTTCTCTTGATGTGTGAGTGGTAAAATTCTTGATTCTTCTCTCTTGATGTGTGAGTGGTAAAATTGCTTGAACACCTTTTGTTTTCATGAACACTGTTTCCCAAAGTCTCCTCATTCACCCCTGAGACACCAAACTTCAGCTGGAGGCGTCCTAAAGAGAAATGGGATGTTTCAAGGTAGGCTATAAATAAATGGCATAAAAGAGCTAATGATCCTTGATGCTGGTTCTTCTCACTAATGTTAGCCTTTGGTAAACTCCCACTGTGTTTTCAGGGATATCCTTGAACTTGTGTGGTTTAACCCCAAGCATTACTGCACATGATCACCGTTTCTTGGTGTGCAGGAGCCTCAGATGTGTGAGGCCCCTGGGAGAGATTGACTTTGCCTGTGGCAGTTTTGTGTTACGGGCTCTCGTAATTGTGAGTTATAGATGGGGCAGAGGCATCTCCGGGAGCTGTGGGCAGAGCCAGGGAGGAGACAGAGGGACCAAGCAGATCCCTGTCCCAGCCCTGGCAGCCAGGCTGGATGCCGATGCGGCTTTGGGGTGTGAGAGCACACGGGAGCTCTTGGGGAACAAGGCGACAAAACACCCAAAATCTTTGGCCGAGAGACTGAAAATATTTCAGAGCTAATTCCCTTCTTTTGCTTGGCTAACAAGTGCTCATTTAATTTGCATCCTGAAATTAAATGACTACGAACAACGTTCTTTGAAGGGAATCTTCATCTTTAATTCTGTTTTCACTCAAGGAAAATAGTTTTCCATATATGATCTGTAGGGCTTAAATATCCTACTTATTACTATAATGTCTATTTCCCCCCCCCACAATTGTGTCAAAGCACAAATCTGATAGAGCACTGGAATTTACATGTTTCTCTTTCTGTTTGTTCTGTGCATAATCATGAACTATTCACTGCCTTTAGAAATCCATTGGTACACCCCTTTCCTTGCTAGTGGAAGTTGGCATTTTACCTTATTTTTGGAATGTCCAGGTGGTGATTTAGTGCAGATTTAAGTAGCATCTTTTTTCGATTTTGGCCTGCCCTGAAATAATACTAGACAGTGTCCAGAACTGGTTTTATTTAAGTGAGAGCTTACTGAATGGTTTCATGTGACTTCTGTGCAATCATAAAATTCCACTTTGGATTTTATTGAACATCTTTTGTTGCTTGTGCGTTCTGGCAGTCAAGAGATGGGTTTTGAATGGGCTGGAGCTGTGTGTAAAACTGTCATGTGATAGTTTGCGTACGTATGAAATAAATCTGAAAGCAAAACCCAGCATTTCCTTACTCATCACGGATGTGTCATTTGTCATTCTTGGTGAAAATAGGCTCAGAGCATTTAGTTAGTGCAAGCAGGTGATGTATGCCAGCAGCATGGAAACACAGGATCAGTCAGCCAGTATTCTTTCCTGCCATGGAGGCGGCCTTCTCATGCTGGGGGCTGGATTCAAAGGCAGGGCCATGTCTGAGATAGCCACAGCCCTTCAGAAGGAGGGATTATGTGAGAGAAGCTGGTTGTTGTAGCCTCTCCCAGTGCCAGGTCTGAGTGTCAGTGTGAGGGAGCTGGTGGCTGGGGCTTAGGCAGTTCACTCCTTTCAGAGGTGAGCAGAAGTGTTCAGGTTTTTTGAGGGGGAAGAACAACAGACCCCAGAAAATAACTTGGAGCTCCCTGAGGATTCACTGGTGTTGGATGGCAGCGAGTATGGATGTTGTGAGTGTTGGGTCAGCTGTGCTGGAAGGGGCTGCAGTTGCTGGACTCACGTTTATTTTCTGTTGGAAGTGTCCAGACATTGTCCGACTGTTGTTGGCGCTTGGTTTGGTTTGATTTTTAATGCCAGTTATCCTTGCTTGGGAAGGGCCACAGTTCTCACACTGTGCAGAGCTGAGGAGAGCGCACTGTTGGTGATGGCACCGGAGCTGACCAGTGGTTTGGAGCTGTGTGGTTGGGTTAGGCCCTGGTTGGAAGCTCAGCTTTCCATGGTTGTTACAGACAGGCAGTGGTTCACCTGCATGGGGTAGGCAGGACCAGCCTGGCAAAGAGCAGCACTGCAGCTGGGCTGGGACCTGGTTTGCCAGAATGGTCTTTTGTTCTGTGAGAACCAAACCCCAACATCAGCCACTTCACCAGGGAGGTAGGCAGGACCCCCCTCTGTGGTTTGTGTTTTGCAGGGAAGCCAGCCTGAGAGTCAGTGTGTTAAACTGAAAAGAGGAACTGAAGGTAGCCAAAAGAGAGGAAGGATATGAGTTAGAAACAGTCCGTTGTCCCTGTGGCCATCTAGCAAGGTACAGGAGCTGGTGCTGTCCCAAGGCCTGGAGCTTCTGGCTTCTCCAGGGATGGAGAGCTTGCCTTTCTTCTTGGAGAGTCATGGAGCTGGAAAGCAGTGATTTAACAGTAGCCTCCAGAGAAATAAATAGGTGTAGGCAGTTTCACACTTGCCTGTGGAGCCATGGTGGTGTGTTGCTCTCCTGCAGGGCAGTGGCAGCGAGGTGGGGAGCAATGAGTTCCCCATCTCTTGTCTCCTCCTGGCACAGTGGATTTTACAACAGCAATGTCATTGTCCTCATCCACACATCCTTCATTCTGTGTCTTCAAGGTCATGCTACATGTAAGATGAGTGCTGCCTTTTCCATTGATAGGGTTAGCATTTTTCCTACTTCACGTTTTTTTCACTAGTTTCTTCTGTTTCTTTGTGTGAGCGTGTGGCTCACAGTCTGACTGTAATCCTACAGCCTGACAGCAAACTCTTAACGCTGCTGTGGGTTTGGGCAGCCTCCCTGTCGTGGCATGCACATCCTTCCATTGCTCCTGGTGAAAACAGGAGCAGGAAAAGAGGTCAAGGGAGAAAAAAGAAAAATATGTATTTGCAGCAAGCACTATGTGTCTCTTGTTATCTGAATTCTGTGCAAGCAGCGAGCTCTGATGGAGCCCCATGCCAGCTTGGAGACCACTGAAAACAAAATAAACATCTCTGTAGCACGGGCTGATACACGCTCCCTTTAGAGCCTCAGGCACCTCCAATTAATCAAGCTGTCTGTGGAGGAAGGGCCTGTGAGGACCAGAGGATGCTGCCAGAGCTGATGGGCTGATGAAGGGGTGGGCAGCAAGCAGCATTAAGGGTGAACAGACTGTGTGTTAGCCAGGGTGTGCCATGCCTTTGGGTGAGTCTTGTCTGTATTGCAGCAAAGTCAGAGCTTTAATCCTGGTTTGCAGGATATACGAGTGCTGTGGGAGGGTGCTCAGCCCTGTGCACGCATGTTTGATGAAGAGCCCTTCCTCCTTCCGTGAGAAAGGCTCTCAGAGAGCGCTCAGCTGGCTGGGCCTTGACAATAAATTGAGGGGCTGACCAAGCCAAATGGCTTCTTGAAATGTCATGGAGTGAAATGTGGCCCATACCCTGGAGCTGGGGTGTCTCTGCTGAGTGCTTCTGGTCAGCAATGTGAGGAGTCACCTGTCCCCATTTCCGCTGAGTGAGTCCTGACGAGTCCTTGGCATCAGCTGCTCACCTTAACCACCACCACTGAATTCTGTGCATACAGAGCAGGGAGCAGCAGGGGAGAGCAGCACCTTTAAGTGTCTTACGAGCAGGGATTACGCAGAATAAATGAAGACGTAAAATCAAATTAAGAGGAATGTTCTAATAATGGGTAGTTGGGGCTTTTCCTTGAGTGCCAGCAGAGCTGGGCACTGCCAGTCCTGGCCCAGAGGCAGTCTGTGCCCTCCCAGCATTGGGAACAGCAGAGACATCCAGCCCAAAGCAGACACAGATTGTCAGAGGTGAAGACACCTGAAAGTGGTGCAGGTTTATAGTGTAAGCAGGTGGCAGGTGCCATGCTTCTGTCTAGGAACAAATGCAAGCCCTTGCCTCCTTGTATTCCAGGGTCAAGAAAATGCCTTTGTCAAGGACTTTGTCAGTGCTGCAGAGGTGAGGAAGGAGATTGCTCATTTGTTCATCAACACAAATGAACTAGTTGTGTTTAAAAATAAAATTTTAAAAATACAATTTCAGGAATAAATTAATCTGTGGAGACTAGGTCCAGTGTCCAGGGAAACATGAAATGTTTTCAGACCTTATTTTTCTCAAAAACTGAAAAGAGATGCTTCTGTGCTGTGTACAAATGCAGAGCTATGTGCCTGAACCAATATGTCAAACTGTCATGTGGGAGATTTGGTGAAAAACATCTTGTCCTAAGGGAATAATTTTAAACACTATATGTAGGTTTGCTGCCTCATAAGGGATCATTACTCAAATCTATTCCCTCTTATGGTAGCTCGGCCTCTGCTTAACGGGCACGGAGTGAAGGGAAGCCCATTAACGCGTCCTTTAAGAGTGGTTATCAGATGGTAGAGGGGAAACAGATCTCTGATCAGGGAATATAGTGTTATTGGCCAAATCCTGCGATTCAGCCTTAACAAGATGAGTAGCAGTGCAGGGCCTTCACGCTCGGCTGGCCATCGAGGGCGGCGGCGGGGCCGTGCTGTGCCGGGCAGCCGGACCCTGGGCAGCGCAGCCCGTGTCACAGCGGTGAGCAAGTGTAAGGGATGAGCCCTGGGGCAAGGAGCCGTTCTAGGGATCTTCACCTCCTGTTTGTCACTTCAATCTCCAAGGAACGCTGAAATGTGGAGTGGAACCCACTCCCAACCAGACCCCTACCAGACTGTGTCTGTGCTCTCGCTCCTGTGTCTCGCTGCTTTCTGTCCTTTTGTTGGTGGTGATTTTGGCAAAAATGAGAGGGATGGCAGAAGCAGCACCTGAAGAGCAGCATCAGCTCCTGGTGTCTGAGCATAGCATCTGCAGTTGCCTTGGCTACACCAGCCCTCCCTCAATTAGCCTCCTCTCTGACAAGGAGATGCACTCAACGTGTGGTAGCTGTGCAGGTGAACTGGTTTTTAATGGGATTACTTTACTTAAAAACTGGGACACCTCAGGGTTTGCGCAGTGCTCGGTGGGGTTGTCACAGTAAGGAGGACAAGTTTGTTTTTTCATAATGCATAAGAAGATGGTACATGACAAAAGAGGCTTTATATTGAGCAGCTTAACCGCTCAGGGTCTCATGAAAAAGGGAGAAGGAAGCTGGAGGGGACTGAAGGTGTGTACACATGCTGTCTGCAGAGTAAGGTGAATGCCAGGGTCTAACCTCACTAAAGAAATGTGGTTTTTTCTGAGATGATATGGAAAAGCAGTCTGTAGTGCGTGTATTGAATTTTTTCGTGGTGTAGAACTCCTGGTTCTCTTCCTGTGTCCCAGCTGCAGGCTCCAACGCTGCTGGCCAGGCTCCTGGGTTAGTCACCACGCTGCCATTAATGCTGTGTAAAAACAAACAAACAAACAAACAAACAGCAACCTTTTCTTTTTGAAGGCTGTGTGCCTTTGCAAAGTAGAGCAGAACGAAAGAGCAGCTTCCCAAATGTGCAAGGTCAGAGCAGAGGGTCAGGCCTGGAGGGAGGCTTGGGAGCCTGGCTGGGCACTCTCTTCTCACTGTTTGTCTGGAGCTGAATGGCTGGAATGTGTTTGGCAGGTGAAGCTTGGTCAGAAGCTCTTGCCTGGCAGACTGGCTCTAGAGACCACCACAGCATCAGCAGCAGCAGCGGGGAAGGACACCACCACGGGGGAGCGTTTTCCAGACTTCTTTTGGTCTTTGGTCACTTTACTGCTTTGGGTTTCGTGCCCTTCACATGAACATGACATGAGCTTATGGATGATGTTTGATTTCTTACCTCTGCTTCAGCATTCAGCACTGTTTCCAAGTGGCACACGCTGTCCTTTGTGCAGGGTTGGCTGTGCTTTTGTCAGTCCCAGGTTCTGTGTCATGTCCTTTGGCTTGGAGGGGAAGTCTCCACCCAGACCATCTCAAGATCTTGGGTGTGGAGGATGGCCCTTATTAGCAGTGTACTGCTTTTTTTAATAACACAAATTTCTTGCAGTAGTTGCTAATAGAGGCAGTTGTGCAGTTTAAAGATAATTTGTTTGAAAATTCCCTGCTTTCAGTGAGGTACTTTGTGACTGACAATGATTTATCTGGAACTTGGCAGCTGTGAGGCAATGATGTGGTGACACCATCTTGCATTACCTGACTAATTTTAACGTGCCGAGTCACGTCCATCTCAGCTACCAGAACTGCTCTGGACTGTGGACACTGTGCCTGGGGAGTGCCAGGACACTGTGGCTGTGAGGGAGGAGGCAGACAGGATGGCTGGTGAAACAGGTCTGCTGGGAGAGTTACTGTTCTGGACAAGCATCAGGCAGTACCTCATGCTTAAGAACATAATTCTCACCAGGTGGATCAGCACAACTTTAATTTTTTGCTACAAAGGTTTTTTTCCTGGAAAGCATCATACTTTTGTCAAGACAGAAATACTGGAAAAAAGTAAATTGCACTGAAAATTTCCATCCAGATTGGCTTTGAGCATTCTTGTGCCAATGCAAGCTTTGCTGGGAGCTGTCTTTGTTTTGGATTTGAATACGTCACTTTCTGTGCTCATTAACAACACACAGGAGAGCTGGAGCTCCCACACTGGTGTCCCATGGTGAGCAAGGCTCATGTGGACAGTGTCAGTCAGTATTGGCTTTGCAAACCGAGGTGAGTTCCTGCTCATCTCTTTTACTTGGATTTTCCTCTCAAGCCAAGGAATCTTGTTCATCCATGTGGGACAGATTTTGTTTTGATTTCTTTATCAATAGTTTGCTTATGAATTTTATCCACAGCAAATGGCTTAGAAAGAAGTTGCTGATTTACAAACAAATAAGCCTAATTTTTTATTCTCTAATTCCTTGTGGCACATGAACTTGTTTATGTAGTCGTTGCTGAGGACCAGCTCTGTTCTAGGTGTTGGGCAGCCTGCACAGCTGGTGCAGGGGAGCTCTGGCTCCAATCCCAGCTTGGGAATGTGCCGCCTCTACCTTGGCTCTTGGGGGTCTCCTGCAGCACTTGTAGAAGCACTGCTGGGACCCCTGGGCCCCTTGGGGCAGCAGTTCAGCTGTGGGACTCTTTCCTCTTTCTCTGCAGGAGAGGAAGAGAGCTGCTGTCACAAGGACTAATCTCGAGGCGCTGGCTCTTCCTGTGCCGAGCCCAGCATGTCCTGTGCAGTCAGGGAGACCTAAGAATAAAAACAGTGGGTACTGTGCGTCTTGTGAACAAATACAAGTAAGGAAAACATTTCCTGTTCACAATTTTCTGCACAATTCCATCTGAGCTTTGAATGTTTTATAAATAAAAATTGTCTTAGGTATACTTGCATTCTGGACAGTAAGTTTAATTGAACACCTGATCAAATAGTGGTTATTCAGGGAGTCTGGGGTTTTTGCCCTGTGATTTTCCCAAAGCTGTAGGACTCAGGGGTGACAGGAAAGAAGAGCAGAAGCTCCATGTGCTGGGAAGGGATCTGTGCCAGCACCTCTTTGCCTGCCTGAACTTCGGGTATCACGCAGCAGCCTCCGCTCCATGCTTCTGCTCAGCCTCTCAGTGCTGCTTGTTTATTAAAACTGACTAAAACCACCCAACACCAACTGCAGGGAGCTTCAATCCATTTGGGTATGGACAGTGTGAGCACCTCTGCCCTGCTGCTGCTGGATCCTTGACTGGAGCAGCACAGGATTAAAGCAAGCACGGGGCCCAGCTGAGGTGTGCAGCGGAGCTCTGTGTGGTTTGTGCACATTGCAGCACTAACCCAAAGCAGGGCTGAGCAAGCAGCAGTGCTGCTCTGGAGCCTGGTTCCTTCTTCCAGCATTGATGGCATCACATCCTCAGATTCTTTGTAATTCCTGTGTGGTGTTGTTATAGTGTTTTAGATATGAGCATCCCTGACATCCTGTGATAATCAAGCACTGAAAGCCTTTTCCAGTTTAAACCAGGGACTTCCAGGCTAGTTTAGCATTATTTTTTAATATTATTGTGATTGTGTAACAAGCAGTTCAGTTCTGGGTTTGTATCTGGTATAGCAGGAGGTTCAGTGAAAGTAATATGAGTTGCCCCATGAATTGTGGTATCCCTACACTGCTTGGCTTTGTGGAACAGGAGAAAGGCGATGGGAGGAAAAGTCCTGAGATGTTAAACATTTATAGCTGGTTTTTGGCATCTTTGTCATGTTCTACCCATTTTAGCTACTCTTCACATGAACTGCAAAAGCTGGAGGAAAAAGTCTTAGGGACATTGTTTAGGATGTTTCAGTTAAAGTCTTACATTTCTGTGGTTAACAGAAACTAATGATAGCTAAAGATCATGCAAAGTCCTAAAATGAACGAATTTTTAAGAAAAATGTTATCATGGTGCTCCTTTAAGAGGGGAGGAGGGAGACTGATGCTAGGACTGACCACGAGGGCACGGAGGGTTTGGGGCTGGCTTCCTGCTTGGTGTTGTTTCATCATCCATTTCCAGCGGGGAAGGAAAGTTCCCAATTGTGCTGTGGTCTAGGACGCGCTCATCAGTTCTGGGTCCATCCCTGGCATTCAGACACATCACTGGTTTCTCTCAGGTGCTGGGTGTTGTTCTGGCCTGGTGAACAAGATCTCAGTTCAGGGTGGGCAGGGGGAGCCATACCTTTGGTGGTGACTCAGAGATGCAGGAGAGGGGTGCGGCCGGCCGGGAGAGAGGTGGTGGCAACACCCCTGGCAAGCCTGTGAGTTGAGGGGGTTGGAGGCTGTGAGTTGATGGGGTTGCAGGCTGGGGTTGCGTGTCATGGGTCTCCTAACCTCTCTCTGTGAACCCTTTGCAGCCCACGACCTTCCCCCGAGCAAGACCTCGGCGGCGGCGGCGCAGACGGGCGCCCACCTGCAGTGCCTCTCGGTCCACTGCACGGACGACGTGGGCGAGGCCAAGGGCCGGACTGCGGTGCCGACGTGGAGGTCCCTGCACTCGGACATCTCCAACAGATTCGGGACTTTTGTGGCTGCCCTGACTTGAACAAAAGAAATTATTATTTTTTTTTCTTTTTTGTTTTTTAATTTCAAAGGGCCGCTACTGCTAGGTGGACTATTTTTCTAGGTTGGTACCTGCTTAGTGGCATATGGACTGGAAAGGGTTAATTTAAAGTAAACCTCAACTTTTTTTTAATCTTCTGCCACAGTATGTTACCAGTGTTAACCCTTCTGCAGTTAGCACACTTTTGCTGAAGATTTTCCTGCTAGACCACTTTTTCCCATTATTCTGTAACCTTGGCATACATTTATAGATGAGGCCTTTTCCTTTTTCATCTCAGTGTGTGTCCAAGTCACGTATGTCATAATAAGACAAAGATTCTCCTCTTCCTCCTTCTCCTCCTCCTTCTCTTCCTCATTTGCTTTGTTTTTCTTTTTTTTTTCCTTTGTTTTGTTTTGTTTTGTTTTGCTTTGTTCAGTGCTTATTAGGATGGTGATCCTGAGGAGCAGCAGTTCAGGAATAAACACCAGTGAAAGCGAAATGGTCAGCATTAAATCATATGTTATAGTGACACCCAGCCTTTGCCAGTCTCATACCAACCAAGCAGTTGATGCTCTGTTGAATGTTCAGGCGTGGACCTGCCCTTTCCTGAGAGAATGAGGCTCTGCTTTCAGCCTCGTTTTGCTCTGTGCCTCCTGGTGAGGCCAGGATGCTCCTTGCTCTGTGTACGCGGGTGTAGCCCCGGGATGGAGCTCTGTCATGAATGGGCTGGTTCAGGCACAGCAGGGAAGGTATGGAGAGGTTTTTTTAAACATGTTTAATAGTCATTATCTCTTACTCCAAAGGCCCAGGCTCCTTCTTGCTTGCCTGGGCCTGATGGTGCTCCTGCATTTCCCACTTTATTGATAGTGGAGAAGAAAATCCCCTGCACCCTACCCGCTTTTTGCCCATTTTAAACTGCAGAAAGATGGTGTTGATTGGCAGCAGGTCCAGTGTCCCCTGCACTTGCCTGGGTGTGCCCCAGCCCCTGCCACAACAGGTCCCAGTGCAGTGGCAGGGGTTAGGGATGGCCCAGGTTGGAAGATGCAGGGGGCTGTGTGCCCAGGGCTGGCATTTCCTAATCTGCCAGGGCAGGGAGACCTGGTGTCAGAATCCCCCAAACTCATTCAAGGCCCCATTTCTGCCACACACTGAAGAACAGCATTGCTGGATGCACACAATAAAAGGAAAGCCATACTTTCCTGCTCAGGCTAGATAATGCTCATTCAAAATGAAAGTTGGAAGCAAACCAGATAAAGCCACAGCTGACACGATGGGCTGATTCTCCACTGGTTTTATGTCACACTGTCCATGATTTGTGTGTCCCTGTGCCCAGGCGTGGCCCCGTCCTGCCCTGTGCCTGCAGCTCACCTCCCACAGCTCCTGGAGCTCAGGAACAGCACTAGAGGGTTTGGTTTTGCTTGTGAAATAAAGGTTGGCCTCTCTAGGGTTATTTATTCATGATTTCACAAATGTGTCTCTGCTGAAGGGACAGACAGAGTTGAAGACTGCTTTATATTTTATCTTTGATGATTGTGCTGGGTCTTTAATTATTTTGAGGTAATATTCTTGGTAGACACCAAAAGAGAGGAAATTCTGCCTAAAAAGCCAAGGGTGGTCTGGAATCCTCACTCTCAGTCGTATGTGGCTTCAGAGAGACTCACAGTGTTTGGAAATGTGATTTGAATGTGCTCTTATTAACCATGCATGGATTGATTTATGGGTCTGGTCAATGAATTGACTTTGGATAAATTTGGATAAGTTTTTAATCTTGGTTTTCAATATTATTTTACTTTGTATTAAAGCTGGAGCTTCCATGAGGATGAGGATTTTTGCCCATCCTGGAGCAACTGGCTGTGGAGCTGCCTCACACCCACTTGGTTTGGATCAAAAAGCTGGGATGGTTTGTACCTCTGTCAGGGTGTGCAACCAGGAGTGCAGAGCTCCTCCTGCACCTGCAATAAAATGTCACCATCCCCAGTAACGTATCTCCTGGTAATCACTGTCAGCCCCCTTCCAGAAGGTGCCTCTTTGCCTGTGATTCCTCAAGTCCTGGCTTACCTAAGTATATGTTTGATTTTAAATCCTGCAGTGGGGGGCTCAGTCTGCAGCAGGGGGCCCTGGGGTGACACCAGTCACTGGATTCTATCACTTACAGCTGGAAATTTCGGCCAAGTTCATGGTCTGGTGGCATTCCTGCTCGGAGTGCAGTCCCTTGCCTTGTGCTTTGTTTTAGTTTTTCCTGCTGCACTGAAGAGAACAGGTTTTTCAGGCTTCCTGAGGTCAGGGATGCACACCCTGTGCCACGGGAAGGAACCTGTCAGGGAACACCGAGTTCAGATGCTTTTAAAGAGAAATCCCCGTTTGAGTGGAGCTGTGGTGGCTTGGTCTCACCACCCAGTTCTGCTGGCTCATTCTCAGCAGCTTGCACTTCTCTCTTGGAGTGTTGTTCTCATCCACTTGGAACTTGCTTTCCCACTTGCTTATGGAAATGCAGAGCATAAGCAATTCCCTTAAAATCAGGGGACTCCTGTGAGGTGAGGAGGTGTCCTGAGGCCAGGGGCTGTGTCTCCACAATCTCCTGAGCTGTGCAGTGTGGAGCCCTGGGTGTTGTGGCACTTGGCCCCCTCTGGCTCTGCTCTGGGCAGTGGGTGCAGTGCAGGGTTGGGACTGTCAGAGAGGGAGAATTTGAGGCAGTGGCTGGCTGTGTGCTGGGCTCACTGGCCATGGAGTTTAACTGAATTGTATGGTCACACACAGTCCTCTTGCGGACCTCCTGTCTGTCTGATCGTGATTGAATGAGCTCTGCTCAAGGCAGCTGTTAGCCAGGACCTACCAAACCTGTGCTTTTTAGGGTTTTGGTGTTTTTTTGCCAAAGATCAGAACAGAAATTCTGTGTTCTGACCAGGACAAGCATCATGTCCTGCTCATCACCTGGGGATGTGGTACTGACAGCATATACAAGGTTCAAGAAGGTTCAAGCTTTGTCACAGTGCTGGTGGCACCTGCAGTAATTTCATTGTACCCATTTTCTCCATTGATTTTACACTGAATTCACTGATCAGTTTTTTAAACACATATAAAGTGTCTGCATGGCCTGACATGGTAAGAATGGAAATTATCTCATTTTCTAAAAAATAATATTCCAACTGAAACATGTTTGGGAGCTGTAGTTAAAAGCCAGTTGTGGAAGAGGTAAGTTGCACTCTTGTGGAGAGGGAAACTGAGGCACAGAGAGCAGCAGGAGCCTGAGGGAACAGTGGTAGGGCTGAGCTGCACTGAGGTCTGACCTCTGCTTGCTGCAGAGCCCCATGCCCAAGGCTCACTTCCTCCAGGGGCCAAGTTGGGTCAACAGGGGGAGAATTTTATCAGATACCTGTTCCCCAAATGCATGGGAGAAACCTCCTCTGTGTGTCCTACATGGCTTCCAGATGGGGGCAGTTGGACAAGAAGGCAAAGAGGGGTAGTAGGATGCACAATCTGCCTTGGATTGGGAACAGCAGCTACAGTGTGGCTTTGCCTCTTGCCCTGGGGATTCTCCCTGGCTGGCTGGGCTGGGGGAGCCAGGACATCCCCCATCTCCTGGCCCTGTTCCCTGGCTCCCTCTGCGTTCCCTAGAAGAAACCCTGTGCTTAGTACGCAACTTGCAGTGTTGTAGCAAACGGAGCAAAATTTCCTTTGCATTTCAGTTGGGAGGAGCGATCAAATACCTCTTTGCCAAAAAAGGACAGAATAGGCCTCATTTATTAAATACTCCTGCAAATTTTCTCCAGAATCACATTCTCTTGGGGTTACTTGCTCTCTGCTGTTTGAGCATTAGTAAGGGGCTTTAGGCTTGTTACTTAGTTAAGGTTTTCACAGTGTCTGAGGATGGAAGGGGATGAGCACCAGAATTCTGTCACCTGGATCACTTGGGGAGTTGTGCAGGTCCTGTGGTCCCCATGGTCACTCTGGGGCTGGACTTCCAGGCACCACCACCAAGGCAAAACGTTCCATTTTTGGGAGGTGGAAGGGATGAGGTGAGCACAGCAGTGGGACAGTCACTGGGTGGGTGGGTTGGACAACAGGAATCAAACTGGTACATTTGACTTATTTTTGTTAAGCTGCAGTGTAAGGTTTTGTCAGCTACTGGATTCACAGCTGTTCAAGGGATGGTGTGTAAGAGCATAACCCATTTTTGTAGAATTGTTTCTTCTTTAATGCTTAAGGCTAATGGAGGAAATAGTCTAATTTTGTCTTAGAAATTCTCTATTAAAATTGTTGCTTTGAGTCCATCCGCTCATAGGTTCTGACTGATGAAACTGCAGGTTCTGATTTCCGGCAGTTATAACTTTATCACTATTCACTACCCAAGAATATTACAGCTTTAAAACAGCCTTAAGCAAAAGGATATTATTTCTTTGTACTAAATTTGGTTCATGGAAAAGAAAAAAAAAGAAACCTCAAAACACTGGTAATCCGTACTGCATTAGCAAACTCTTCTGAAAAATGTTATTGCACATGTAAAATATGAAAACTTGACTCTGCTGTGTGTTAGGCAATCCTGTAATCTTTTTTTTTTTTTTTTTAAATTCTTGTTAAATTCATTTCCTAAATGCTTGGTTGGAAGACTGTGACGATAGCTCATGAAATTGAGTGTTATTTTTCTTTCTTTTTTTTAAATATGTAAAGTGCAGTCTTCTGTATTCCTGCATATTGTACATATCTGTATATGTTTTACTGAGCAACTAAATAACAATAAATATGATGTTAATGGTGGCTACTCTATATTTCATACCAGGTTTGTTGATTATTTTAGCAACTCCTTTTTCCCAGAGGTGTGAAGAAATGAATGGATGCTGCTCATATTCAGGTAAGCCCTGGACCTTGTGATGAGTACAAATTTGCCCACGATCTCAGGAAACCCTCACCCAGGATGGTGGCCCTGTCTGTACACTGAGGTTGTTGGTAGCCTCTTTGCTGTTGGGTGGTGGAGATGTCTGTGCAGCTCTGCTCAGATGCTGTCATGGGATCTTGGGGCTGTCCTGCTCTCTGTGGCAGTGTCTCTCTTTCTCCTCTGCTCACTGGAGCTTGTCCAGAGGGGCCAGACCATGCTTGGAGCTGCTGGGCAGTGGGAGCAGCCCCTGGGGTAGCTCCCCAAGCCCCCAGCCCTGCACAGCCCTGCTCCTGCTTTGTCCTAGTTGTTCAGTAAAACTGCCCACGAGCTCTGTTAATGGTTGGATTCACACAGCTCCTCCAGCACACGGGCCATTTCTTGGCTCCCAGATCTCCCACTGTGCAAAGGCTCCTTTGCTTCTGCCAGCAGCTGGAGCAGCCCCTCCTGCTCCAGCAATGCTCCACCCCAAGCTCCTGCTTCCAAAAAGGCAGCAGGAGCTCCCTGCTCACTGCACATCACATTAACAGATGAAAATCAACTCACTGGGCTTTGATTTCTGCTCTTGACACTGGCTTTACTTGTCACCTGGTAATGTCACCTCTGCTGATGCTGGCATGGTTCCTGCCTATCCCAAACACTTGCCTTCATCCCAGGGCACTGTGCTCAGAGGCTCACCTGGTCTGTGTCAGAGTTAAGCATGGATTATAGTTTATTAAGTAAAGAAAAGCAAGTGGTTGGTCCTGGAGCTTTTACAGTTCTTGCTCTTCTAATAATTTCCTGTGGCCTGTGACTGTGCTGAGAGCTGAAATCTGTCTGTAGCTGCATCTCTCTGCCCAAGCCATTTAACTGATTTCATTATGTCCTTTGAGTTACTTTCTGCATGAGGCTTTGGAATTCCTGTCTTGGAGGAGACCCTGTAAATATGTGTTGTATGTGCAGCTGTCAGGAATCCATTGGCAGTGCAGCTGGATCCCATGGGCCGAGATCTGCTCGGCCCCTCCGTGGCCACCTCGTGTGGCTGCTGGGCAGCTCTGCCCCTGCAGTGCCAGCCAACATTCCTGCAGGGCTGTCTGGGGGCTCCTGTGTGTGATCCAGAGTCCTTTAAACCCCCTCATCCCCTGCTGTTTGGGTGAGCTGCTTGCAGCTGGCTGCTGGTGCTATGAGAGTACAGCATAAAAACCAAGGTAAATAAACACAGGAATGGAAGTTTGAGTCAGTGGCATCCTTTTGGCTGAGAAAGTTGTTAGAAAATAGAATCCCATTATAATGGATTTCTTTTAATATCAAGTATTTCCAAAATCCCTAGGTCATATTCCTGAAGTGGTTACTCTCCTGCCTGGGAGACAATCTGGAGCTCCCCCAGCAGTTTAACATTATGGCCAATAACATCACATATATTTTGCTTGTAAAATGTTTATCTTTTGCTTGTAAAATGCTTAAAAACTCACTGCTCAGGTGAGCTCTGTGAGGCTGTGTCTAGAGGGCAGAGGAGTGCATGGGGGTGATGTCTCCTAAGCTCTCCTTTCTGAGACGTTGCCAGAGCTCAGTAATGACAGTGCAGGAAGTGGAGGTGACAAGACCTGAAGAAAATCATGTAGGTCATCTTTGGTTCATTAGTGCAAGGTTGTGCCCTGTTTTCTAATGCCCAGAGCTCTGACCAGCACAACCAAAATGGACAGGGTAGTGGGGGTCCTTAACCTTTTAGTGAAAAAGAATAAAAGCAACCAACCAAACATCCCTTTGTGGGGATGATGTTTGGGGTGATGGAAGGGGATCCATGGCTGTCTATTTCCAGCACTGGCAGGTAGCAGAGGGTTTGGGCCCTTGCCAAGCCTGGGTGGGAGGTGCCAGGGGTGCTCTGACAGGACCTTGGGGGTCCCTGGTCTTGGGACAGCTTGTGGTGGGATATGGGAGGTGGGATCTGTGGTTCCTTTGCGTTCTCACTTGGCCATGGACACGTGTCACCATGTCACCATTGCTGAGCCGATTTCCTTTTACATCATGCTTCTGTCACACCTGTGAAACAAGGAACAGAGGAGGAGCCCTGGTCAATGGTTGCTGTGTCCTCTTTGGGGGTTTCTGTCAGCAGTGCACAGACAAAGGAGCTGTTGAAGTGTCACCCTAAATGTGATATTGAAACACTCATTTCAGCCTCTACCTCGAAGAAGGCTGAGAAGTTTGATGCTATGAGGGCTCATGTTCTGCCAAAACATCCTCCTGCTTTGGGGTTAACTGATGGAGAATATTCAGGGCTGAGCTTCAGGAGGTGGGAACTTTTCTCAATTTCCTTTTATCCTCTGCAAAATGCCCCTGTCTCCCTTCCCCCTTTCTTCCCCCCACCCCCTTTTCTCTTTATAAAGCTGGAATTCTTCCAGACTCTGCTCTGGGCTTGCAAGAAAACTTTACTGTGTAAATTTGCTCTTTGTGTTGGGAGTCCTTTGTTTAAACAGCATTGTGAGCTTGCTGGGGAGGGATGGAAAGAGGGGGAGCTGGGAGGAAGAATTTGAAAAGCCCTGACCCCTGATGAATAAAATCCAGCACATTAACACATTCTTCAATAAATTCATGATTGCAGATAAGGTGGGAGTCCCCAGGGCCGGGCTTTTCATTAACCCCCTGCTGACTAACCCAAACAGACGGAGTGTTTTGTCAGCGCCAGGACAAGCAGAGCCCTTTTGTGGTGGAGGGGCCGGGTGAGCATGGGGAGCGCTCCTCCAGGAAGCCAGGTTACAAAATGGGACTCTATTTCAGAACAAACTCCTTTTGGTTAGTTTGATGAGATTACAGAAAGGAAAAGGCTTTAACAAGGGGCTTATTGAAGCTAAGTAACTGTTCTGAATACAGTGAGGACCAGGGCAGAAAACATATGATTCCCAAGTAAACAGGCGCCTCAACAGCGTGGCTGAAACAACAGAGCTGGACATGGTCCGTGGGGTTCTCCTGAGGGAATGCTTGGAGACATGAACTGTGTGGGAGCCCTGCAAGAACCTGTGCACAGCACCCAGCACAGCAGGCACTGCTGCACCCTGCACTGCACTGCTGGGCTGCAGAGTGGCCTCGGAGGGACACGAGCACCATGCCCACAGTGTGAGGTGTGCCTTGCCCAAGGTTTCAGCCTCTGAAACCTTCTTTGTTCCTCTGGTGGAAAGCCTGCTCCAGGAAATATTTTGCTTTTGTGGAAACTTATCCCCAGAATGCTTCCCTCCCACATTAGGGAGGTCTTCTGGATTGTTTATTAGAATACCTACATTTTTGAAAGATCTGAATTCTGTGCCTTGTGTTCTTGGTCAGCCAAGTAACTCAGAGTATCACTCAGCCCAAAGTAGGTTTTTGGGATGAAATGCAGGAAAATCCTGAGTTTGTCTCAGGTTCCTGCTGCCTGCTGATGATCAGGCTGTGCTTTTCTCATTCTGCCCACCCTCTCAGGAGGTAACAACTTGTGGTGGACTCCGAGCTTTTCACAGAGCAGCTCGTGCCCAGGTGAAGTGAATCCAGTCCTTTGGGTGTAAACTCCTGCACACATGCACCCAGAACCAGGTGGGGCATGCACACCCCTCCTGCAGACATGCACATCCCACTGGGAAGCACCCGAGGGCTGCAGGGCTGGGGCTGGGGGCTGCAGGCAGCATCAGCCCTGCCAACTCCCCCCTGAACTCTGCAGGCCCAGCCTTCCTTCCACTGCTGTGTTTTTGGTGTGCACTTTCATTTACCTGCAAGATACGATTTTAAATTATTTCCCATTGCTGCTAACAGAAGCTTTTTGCTAATTTCCATGGAAAATAATTCCTCTCTTTTAGGGGAACTGAAGTGTTCCAGCTGACTGCTCCTGGCCCCATCAGCATTGTGTCTCCTCTCCTGAATGCAAGGGTAGGTGCTGGGTTTGATGCCCCAGAATGTGACTGGTGCAGCCTCCACTCTGTGCTGAGCTCCTGGCCTGGGCTGCCAGCAGCTCTGTGGTGATTTTGGGGAAGTGGTTGACAATTTAAGCCTGCAATCCCTTGTAAACAAACACTGTGTCTGCCGTGTCCTTCTCTCCCAGCAGCAAACAGGGCAGGGGCTCCTTTGCAATCTGTGTGAAACTATTTACATTTCTGATGTTAATAAAGATAGAGAGAGAAATATTGTATTTGTATTAAAATCAAATTATCTCAATTCATGGACCCTCAATGTCCCTTATTCTTGATGCAGTGAGATTAAACATTGTCAGTTTCCCTAATTAATGGCCCACACCCTCATCTCTGAGAAATCTCTGTCTGGCTCAATGCTGTGCACAGGTTTTGGCCTGAAATAACGCAGTGGAATAACCTCTAACCCCAAACCCATGTGCAAATAACCTCCAAAACATGCTGGCCTTATAAGCCTGATCCTCCTTATCAAGGCTCTTGCTTAGGAGCCCAGGTGAAGGCAGCCCCATGTGTGAGAGATTGCTTTTGCATTAATGCAATTTCACATTTTACTGTTGCTTCGTCTCATTGACAAAGTATCTGGAAGAGAAAAACCTTGGGGTACATACAAATGATGGGCTCAGGCTCAACCCATCTCTGTGGCCTGTCTACCTTGTGCCAGGCTGAGGAGCATTTCCCTCTGAATATCCCTCCTCAAAGCCCTCTCTCCCCTCGCTGCTGGCAGAGCAAAGGCAGCAGTTTAATGGTTTGAACACATGGCTCTGCTGGGCTGACATGTTCAACTGGAAGGAGCAGTCACAGCTCCTTCCCATGGAAAATCCATCTGTTCCCCTGCATTCCCTGGTGTGTGGGGTCTCACTGCTGGGGCAGGGGCACAGGGGAGTGGGTATTATTTGCTGTGCACCCTGCTCAGCTGAGTGACGCTGGAGCTGCTGAAGAGGGGGTGCTCAGGCACGTTCCCTCCCCTTCCTCTCCCTTCATTTACTATCTGAGACTTTGCTTTGTAAGAAAAGGCTGTTTTTTTGCTTTGGGGCTGTTATTTATTCCCCTCAGCTGTGCTCATGCTTGCAGAGGGCTGTGCAGCCCCTTGGAAGAGCTCCATGGGCAGCCTGTGCTGGAAAGCCGGGGCTGGGCTTGGCAATGGGGGCTGCAGAAGGGGTTTGTTCAGGGTGGAGGTCTGGGGATTAATCTGAAGACAAGGTTTTGTGTTTCTTTTCCCCGGGAATAATTTAAGTTTGGCTCTTTCCAGGCACTGGAAACCCTCCCGCAAAACTTGAAGGGATGGTTATGGGGCAGAGGGAGTGTGCTCGCTGTGCCCCAGCCAGGCCCAGGACTCCCAGTCCCACAGACACCCAGGAGTGGGGATTTGTGAGCAGTGGCCATGCTTGGCTGAGGTCTGACCATGCTGGCAGGATTTCTGTTTTGGGTTGGCCTCCCTCGAGCACTGGTACTGTGCCCATGCTGTGGGCTGGGATGTTTTCTCTCCATCCTGGGCAGGCTGTTGTTGGACAGTCATTAGCTGATCATACCTGACCCATTTCTGGTCTGGTTGGATGGGGGGACAGCCTGGATGCTGCATCCTGGTGTGCTGCTCTGTCCACTGTGCCTGCACATCTGCTGTCTGTCTGTCTGGAGCATCTCTGCAGTGACACACAGCCACGGCAATGGCACAGGTAGCTCCCAGCCTGCAAACAAAGGCATTTCATCTTAATTTGAGCTGTTCAGAAGTATCTCTTTTCCTGTGATTTATGGAGCAGGATCAGGCTGGGAGGCCCAGGTGGGTCCTGCAGAGCCCACGGGGCGTGACCCGGGTCGGAGCCCGGTGGGGCCAGCCCAGGCTGTGATGGGGCTGCCTCAGCCTCCCAGCACTTTGAAGGCTGTTTGTGTTTGATGGGCTGATGCGTGTCAAATGCAATCCAGCTTCCCACTGTCTGCTCTGGCAGCCCCCTGAGGTTGGCCTTTGACAGATAAAGCACCCCCTCCCCGAATTTCTGATTTCACACCGATGCACAAACATTCTTTGGCAATTTGAGCCCATTGTATTAAAGTAGTTAAATTCCTTAAGCATGTGCCTCTGAGATGACAGTGGTGATATTCATTACAGAAATTCTGGGGTGGTGGCAGTGCTGGCTTTCTGTCTGTGCCAGACCTGTAGCAGTGATGGGCCCTGAGCCAGTGGGAACCCCCCAGAGGCTGTGGATGAACCACGGGTCCACGGAGCTGAGGACACTGTGACACTGCCACACAGGACATCCCTGCTCTCCCTCATCCTTCCTGTGCTGGAGCAGCCACACTGGCCATGAGAGCAGGAGCTCTGTGTGTGTGTGAATGTCTTGCACAGTGCCTTTGTGCTGGACCTCACAGAAATCTGTCCTAATGTCAGTGTATTGTGGGACTTGGCTATTGGACCTGGTCTGGAAGCCTCCTTTTCCAGCCAGGAGTGCCCAGTGAGTCCAGGAATAGCCTGGAAATCAGGAATAAAGGTCTCAGAAAGGGAAGTAGCTTTGGCAAATGCAAGAGTTGAATTGTTCTTTGCTAAGTGGAAGAGCTGGAGGGGGCACCATTGCTGGGATGTGTTACAGTCCTGTCTCTCCTCTGTGAGCCCCTGCCTCAGAAACTGCCCCATGTGATGGAGTCACTTATGAGTTAAGATTTTGTTTCAAATGTCTTAAGTTATTATTGATGCTTGAAAAGGTTACATCTGCAACCCATTTTCTATGTCATTGATGTTCTTTTCTGACAAATAATTTCAGAAATATGCAGCAAAATGTTTTGGCCCACAACCACTGCAGCTCACCAAGTGTGCAGCCCAAATCTTTACACATTTTGTACAAAAAAAGCTTTAACTCCTCATGTTCTCTCTGTGCTCTGCCTGCACAGCCAGGCACAAGGAGCATACAGAGTGCTTGCTGCTGACCAGACCTTGCTGCTTATGTGGTGCCCAGGTGGGTGATGAGGGGCATGGTGGGCACAGGGCATGGGCACAGGAGCTCTGCTCCCTTCCTGCTCTCTGCCATGGGTTGGGCTGTGAAGGGCTGACCATGTCACTCTGTAAGTGCCCAGTGCAGGATGGAAACACAAGGGAAAGAAACTGGTAGGTGACCAGTTGTAGTCACAGCCACATCTTCGGTTCCAGAGAAACACAGATGGGGAAGGGAATACTTGGTGGTGGTGCCAGTCCTTTATAGTTTTGTGGATGCCCAGGATTTGATGTGCAGGTGTTATGTGGTCACAAGACCTCAAAGAGCTTTAGACAGCAAACCTGAAAGGGAGAATTCAGTAATTTTCCTGGGGTAGTCAGACACTGTTTGCCACTGCTCCCCACCATGGTGTCAGTGACTGCAGCCAGGCACGCTATTCCTGGGCTCACAGGAGCATCCCAGACTGCTCCATGCAGAGGGACAGGCTTCCCAGCTTCCCAACTGCTGTCACAGCATGGGGACAATTTCAGACATGATCCAGACCTTTTGAATGACAAAGTAAGTGTCCTTGACTTTGTGGTTAATGCCCAGGTGTGTGAAGGTGCAATGTGAGACTTGCCTCCTAGGAATCATCATCAAAGCCAGGCATCATTCACGTGGTTTGCTTTGGAAGGTGGAACTTGTCTCTTTACCAAGCACTGCCACTGTCCAGCATTTGTAACAGATGGGAGCTTTTACAGCGCTGCTCAGACAGAGCTGTGACCTCCTTCTGGTCTCATTAAATGTTAGGCAATTGACACATTCTCTTCTGTTAGCTGAATTTCCAGCCTGGCTGAGAAAGGTGCTGCTGCAGCGAGCTGGGTGAGGTTAGATGTCACTGAGTGTCTCTGCTTGATGTGCCTTTGCAGGCAGAGCTCAGCAGGGACTGTGCTATTGGGATGAAAGCCACAGCTTAACCTATGGGCGGTTTGAAATAACTTCATTGTGGAGTGGTATCCAGAGTGAAGATGGGACTCCACAGGAACGCTTCCCTTTCCCCAGCTTGCCTTTGTTGTTGCTGCTTTGGTGAATATTAAGAGGGGTTGCTGACCCTTGCAAGCCCTCGACCTTTGTATCTAAAGGCTGGTGGAGAAGAGCCTTCTTCTCAAACTCGCCCAGCCAGTCTTTCCCCAGAGCTCTCCTTTCTTTGCCAGCGTGACCCCATGGAAATGTGAGCTATGGAAATGCACCTTCAGAGCTGCCACCCTGCGAGCAGGCTGCTGCACTTCCACCGTGTGTGGCTGACTGCTCTGCTTTGCATCCCTCAGGCAGGGTCGTGTCTTCCCTGGGATGGGAATCTGCAGGTGGTCTGGCTCACATCCTGCAAGACAGACCCTGTTGGTCAGGGTGATAAGAATGATGGAAAAGTGCAGAGGGAACTTATCTGGGAGAACGTGGGAGGCACATGGCTAAAGGGTGCACCTAGGCCTAAGGGAACAGCACAGGAATAGCTGTGGTGGCTCTAGTGAGTGGCTGGTCTGTGCACAGCATTGCTGCTTTCCATTTGGAATGCAGGACCATGCAGGGACTGTCTCTGAGCTGAACGGTGCCTTCAGGAATGGGGGAATCAGAGCTGGATGTTTCCCAGAGTGGGACACGTGTTTCCTACAAAGCCAGACTGTCCTGCAAATAGCATGGGAAAGGCAAAGAGCAGTGGAGCAGATCTTTTGCCCCTTTGCCCCCCTGTTCTTGCCACTGATGAAGCAGTGAGGTGTGAGTGTGATGTACCTTGTCATCGGTGGCAGATATCAAAACCTCAGATATTTACTGAGAGCCTTTGCAGTGCACTGGGAGCTGGGAGCTCTGGCTTCAAACCCCATGCTTTAGCAGCTTGGTTATTTCTTTTTGTGTTTTATGAGAAGGTGCCTAGTGAAGCAAGACAATAACTTTAAAAACTGGATTCCTTTGGTTAACACAGCTGTTTTGAGCCCTCCAAGTCTTTTTCATGGCTCTGAGGAAGCACAATGTAAAGGCAGATTGTGACATAACAATACCAGTAACAACGATAGCAGGCTGTCCCTTTTGTCTGTATTTTGAATGCTTTTCCTAATGACAGTTAATATTTGTCCTTCAGCTAACAGGAGTTTATTTTCTTAAAAATGTCTAGCTTACTGTAACTGAGTTCATGTATTTGTATTTTACACTTGTATTTTTTCTCTTACTTTTCTTCTTGTTCTGCAGTGCTGAGAGTTTCACATCGTACCATCTTCTTTTCATGTGGAATCATGTCTGCAAATGGAAATGTGGCTCCTGTTCTTGCAGCTCAAGCTGTGAGAGCTCTTTGCAGAGGAAGGCATGTCATGCACAGCCTTTCACAAGGTCCCTGCCCCGTCAGGTCTTGAGATTCTTTGAACTCCTCTCCCTTTGGGGATCTGTGCTTTGCTGCCTAAGAACTGTCAGAGGATGTTACTGTTTTCCTCTGGTTGGTGAGGATGTTCCCTAAGATGTGTTCCCATTAATCCAGCTGCATTAGGAAGCGCAGTGCAAGGCTCACACTGCTGAAGTGAATCTGGTCCTGGTCCTGGAGCCCCTGTGATGGACAGTAATGAGATGCCAAGTGGATTTGCAATGAAAACCCAACTGGCTGTGCATGCAGGGCAACAGGACAGCGGCTGCTGTCATCTCTCGTTTTGCAAACACTAGCAGCTATGAGGATTTTTAAATGTTTCATGATATTTAAGGAGGTTTTGTTTCTAAAATCTGGTAGAACATCTCCCAGGCTCCCTCCTGTGCAGTGTCTGTCAGCCTTTTGGGATCAGTCAATATTGATTTGAGGCCCTTGGGAATTTGTTTGGATGTTATGGTGCTGAACACAGTTTGTGTGTCCAGACAGACAGACAGATTCACTGCCTATGTTCTCCTGCATGGAATCACGGGTGTTTCTGTCTGTCTGCTTGGAGTGTCATTCAGTGGATGCCCATGGGACAGATGTGCTAATGAAGGGGTAGGACTTTTTGAGGAGGAAGTGGTGGAGATGAATTCCTCTTCCAGACAGTTGGAAGAAGGGACAAAAATTATATTCTGTCTGGAACATTCTCATTCTGGTTGCTAGAAGCTTCCTGCTGATCTGTAGCCTGGGTTTATTCCTGCCCTGCTTTTTCCTCTGTGTTCCCATGACAGTTTCCCATCCCTTCAGTTTCCATAAGGCTTTTCTTTCCCAGTGGTTTTCTTTCCCTGTACTGTCAGTGAAGCATCCAAACACACTTATTTTGGAGCCTGAGCAATGCTTGCATCTCTCGTGGGGCTGCCTCTGCAGAGCTTTGTGGGTCCTGGTTGCTTTGCCCCTGTTCTGCTTGGCCTCATTTTCCCCAAGCCTGGGTGAGTGGCATCTGGAGGTTTGCAGGTTTGATTTGCAGCTGTAGGAGATGAGGAAATATTAAAAACAATAAAAATGTGGAAATGTCTGTGCAGTCTAGTAAAGGTAGAAGGGATCCTCCATAGGTGTTCTTAGGGTGACATGCTCTGCCCCTGGTGTTGAGCACACAGCACTTCCCTGCAGGAGTGTGTCCCCTCTCCAGTCAGCACTCAAGTGTTTTAGAGGAGGGGAATTAATTAAAATGACTTGATAGATTTCTTGCTTGGGTGTAATATGAACTGTATCCTCTGAGTAAGAGGATTTGTGATCTGCTGGTGGGCAGAATTGCCATCTATTTCCCCTTGTTGTTGACGGTCTAATTGAGCTTTCTGACTGTAAGGAGATCGATGCACACAGGCTTTGATGGAGCTCATCTCACAGAACACCTCTTCCTGCCAGAGAACACCACATGAAAATGAGTGTCAGGTTCAGGGCTGAGCTCAGCTCCTGGCAGGAGCAGGTGAGAGCCAGGTTTGCAGCCCTGGTGCTGCTGGAGCCACAACTGCTGGGGAGCAGAGCAAGGGCAGTGCCGACTCCAGTGCCCATCTGCCTGACCCAGAGTGCTGCTGCATCCCCAGGGGTCACAGGGGGATTAAAGTGGGGATTTGCCCAGATGAGGAATGAAGAAACTTCTCAGTTTTAAATGAGACTTCTATACTTTTCTCAACAACTAACTATAGTTTTCCTGGTATTCCCAGCCTACCTTCCTGCACCACGTACTTACAACCATGCTTTCTGTGGTATTTTTCTCAATGAGATAATGTAAAATGCTGCTGCTACCTCAGGTTAGCTTTATGCTTGTGGGAAGATCATTAAGTTCAAGCTATAACCACAGCTAAAAAATATATTGCTCCTTAGACCTTTGGTTCACTGCCCTCCACAAAAAAAAAAAAAATGACAACATGAAGATCATCTTCCAGGAAGACTGAGATCAGGGGAATGCAGTGCTGAGGTGCAGCTCTCCTCTCTGTTGGGGGAAGCTCCCACTCAGATGTTGCATTTTTAATTCTGGTCATTTCTTTGTAATTTGCAGAGTAGGGGCAAGATCAATAGAGTAGCTTTGTAAATTGGTGATAGGAAACATAATTAACAGTGTTAAGGATTTAGCTAACAGTGTTGGTTAGGAATCCTAAATGACCTAATTTGTGACATGGCTTTTGGCTGGGGATTTGGCTGACATAACCAGGTGTCAAGCAAGACACCTGTCACTCCTTCATGGGTGGGAATATGGATTCATCTGGAAAAAAGCAAACACCTCTGAAGGGTGTGTGAGCTGCTGGTGATATGAGGAGGGGCTCTGAGGCATGAAGCACTTCCAGAGCGTTCAGGTTAAAAACCTGCATGGCAGAATGTAGGGGTATTTTGTGTGAGCTGTTGATGTGATGACCATCCTTGGCAAGAAGTTGCACGTTGTAGCCTGAGATCTGCCAGGAAGATGAGTAAGGAAGGTCTCAGGTGGCACTGGGGCCAAGTGGAGGGCTGTGGTGATGTGCTGGGAGGGCAGCTTGTTTTCCCTGTTGCAGATTGCTGGGCTGCAGCAGGGAGCCACTGTCTGATGTGGGTTTGGGGATGGCAGCACATGTACAGCTCTCCTGACACTGTGTCAGACAGCTGTGGGCAAGCCCTGAGCTTCTGGAAGGGCTTGAGGAGACATCCTGCATGGAGCACTGTGCAGCCCCCAGCTGAGGAGAGCCTGCATGGCTGCACCTGGAGAATGCCTGCAGTTGGGTGTCCCCACTGTATGACAAACCACTCAGTCTGCATTTTCACATGTGTGAAAGCAGAGCAGGGGAGGCTCCTGCTGCATCTCTAGGCTGGGAGTGATTGAGCTCCCCATGCCTGCCATGGGGCTGATGTTCTGGACGATCTCCTTGGCCCCTACAGCACTGGCTGGGTGCTGTGCTCAGAGCAGGGCTGCTGTTGGGTTGTTGTGGTTGGTTTTTCTCTGGGTGTGCTGTGTGTCCATGGTGAGAGCAGGGAAGGCTCTGTGAGCCTGGGGGAGGCCTTTCCTTGTGTGAGGCTGATGGCTGGGCCAGGAGGTGCTGCCTTGGGGTCGGGAAGGTGCTGCTTTGGACCAGAAAGGTGCAGCT
Source organism: Camarhynchus parvulus (assembly GCF_901933205.1). Lineage (NCBI taxonomy): Eukaryota > Metazoa > Chordata > Aves > Passeriformes > Thraupidae > Camarhynchus > Camarhynchus parvulus. The sequence continues at coordinate 8,982,199 of NC_044585.1, forward strand.
TTGGGCCTGCTGGTGACACAGGCTGGGGCTGGCCGTGCCAGACCTCCCTGCCCACTGAGCAGGGGCTCAGTGCCTGGCCCTGTGGCTGTCTGCTGTCATGGCCACAGTTTTATTGGTGCTGCAGCTCGGCTGTGGCTCCTCTGTGGAGGGGCTGTGCCCATCTCGCCCATTCTTTGCAGGCACGGTGGGGGATGGCACTGGTTGCTTCCATGCTGCTGCCTGCTGGGCCTGGATGTGACATTTGGCTGGTGCTGCCAGGCCACCAGGACTGCCGAGTTCTTTCTGTGCAGCTTGTTCTCCTGGGGCACAAATTGCATCTCTTAAAGCACTTAATAAACTAACAATGGCTTGAAAGGAGGCAGTGAACAGAGTGACATCCCTGGGAGGCAGTGAAGGGCTGGAGGAGGAGAACCTGTGAGGAGGGTGGGCACAGAACTGCTCCCAGGAAGGTGCTGGCTGCTCCTCTGGTTCCCTGTGTCCTCACACACTCTGAACTGGCGCTGTGTGGTGCCAGTGCTGTTCATGATCCCCCTGTACATCAGGAAGCAGAGCCTGAGCTTTAATTCTGTGCTGCAGAGGGAGGGAATGTACTGAAACTCTTCCTTGGACTGATGTGGGATGGGGCCTTTGGGCAATAAATAATGTGATGACACCAGGACTTAGGTGCTTGTTGAGCTGCATTGATTTCATTCCAAGGGCCTGGCTGTTGTATTGATCTGGGGCTTTCTGAACCTGCAGAGCCTGGGGAGTGGGCAGGCTGGTCCCAGGCACACGTGGGTGCATGTGTGATGTTTTACCAAAGCTTTGCACACCGTTGCTCAGCAGCTCTGGGGTGTTTGCTCAGGTGCCTGTGTAGGAGAAGCATCTCCCCAAAGGGTCATGCAGTCAATCATTGCTAGCTGCCCAAAATGGATGGGTGAGCAAGAACCTCTGTATCTGCTTATAGACTTTAATTACTCCCCTGTAATTGAGCCAATGCACAGGCTAACCTAACAGAAGTAAAACACCATTAACTGCCCCATCCCCACCCCAGACCAGGCTGGTTTTTTCCAGACATTTGTCCCAAGCCAGAACCACTTGCCCCTGCAATAGGGGAAGCAGCAGTCTTCAGGGTCACTTACCCTCCCTGGCTGTGCCAGGCCTTGTTCCCCCCCTGACCCTCTTGGCTAACCTCCTCATTCTTAACGGGGGGCTCTCCTCTTGTCTCTCAAGGGCTAAACTTGTTAAAATGAATCACATTTGGCATATCTCCCTGTGGTGCCTCTCCAGATAAAAGTGGTCCCAGCTCGCATGCTCTATTTTTGTTTTGTTTCTGTATGTGGCAATTTTCTCTATACAAAACCCTCTTTTGTCAGTTTGTAGAAGAGATTATGGGGAGACAAGAGCCCGCCTTTTTTACATCCATCTTGCACTTTCTCATGGCTCCACGGATGGTATTGTTCATGGCCAAGGAACAATGACATTTTTCTGTTCCCATATCTGATGTGATTAAAGGAGCTGCAGAGCAGAAGTTACACTGAAGATTATAATGAACAGAGGAGACCTTGCTACTGGACAGGAGGTGCAGGGGAAGATTTTTAGCCCTGGATTTGCTTCCTGGAAAAAAAAAAACCGACCAAACCCCTTTTTTCTAATCTGCAGAAAATGTCTGAAATGATGCCCTGGGTGAGGCTGTAAGTGGACAAAGTGCATCCTGCCTGTGGTGTGCCTTCCCCTTGGGCTCAGTGTGTGAGTGGCCACCCTCCCTCCCCAGGGAGCTGCCTCACCACGTCTGGGAGATTGCATTTGGACCAAAAAGCACAGGGGAGAGGCTTGCCAGCAAGCTCTTAGGCTGGGGGCTGTAGCCCTTTTAGAAAGACCAGAGAAGACGCTGTGCTTAAAAATTTTTATCTGAAAGGACCAAAGATGTCTGTGAAAGAGCAGGAGCTGGGAAAGCTGGTTCTGCATGGCTGGGCTCCTTCCCATGAAGTCCTTAACAGCCAGCAGGGACCTCCTAGGGGGCTTTGGAAGGGGCTTGGAAACTGCTGAGGGTTTTTAACCTTGTTTTTTTGGGAAATATCCATGCTGGGTATGCTGGCTGTTCTCTGCTGTGAGAGTGGGAGCCCTGTTGCAGGCTGCAGGGGCTCTGAGTTAATGGGAAGAGCAGTGACAGGCCTGCTCATGTGCAGAGGGGGTATCTAGCAGGCACCAGCTTTGCTGGATAGACAGTCCCACAATTTTATTTCAGTTTCCAGAGTTGTGCAAGAAGGGCATCCGAGGTCTTTTGGTGACTGGCATCCTGCTTTGTATTGCAGCTGTGCTCTCCACACACTGTTTGCTGCACACATTTGCTTTTCCTCTTGATAACTTCTCTGTGGACTCTTGCAGCAGGAGCAGTATTTAGCAATGCATGTTGGATCTGCTGTGGGATGCTGGGATGCACAGCTGGAATGCCAAGCTGTCTCCATCATGAATGGACAGAGAGCACAGCAGGCTCTTGCAGGAGGCCCAGTTCCACGGCAGCACGAGCACTGCAGCTGCAGAGCCTGTGAAATTTGTTCCCAAGTGCTTTTGGCTGTGCCCACCCCTGCCATGGCTGGGGGAGGCCTTGGGGGTCTCCTGTAGGGTGGCTGAGGCTCCCTCTGCTCTCCATCCCCTCATCAGGAGATGGAGTTGGTGGGTGCACAGGAGCAGAGTGTCTGGCACTGATGCCCTGCCCAGCATTGCCAGCAGGCTTGGGTACCCTTTGCAAAGGGATTTAGGTGCTCACATCAGCTGGGTTTGGTTCTTTGGAATTTGCTTTTGCTTAGTGTTTTCCTTTGAGGTCGTGTAGGCAACTCAAATGACTGCCTCTGTGTAAAGAGGAGAAGGTGTATTACAAAAAATTGAGTTTCTGGTGGCAGCTGCTGTTGCCATGCTCAGTGTTGGATGGCCAGAACAAAGGGGATCTCTATCTTGAGGTCCATCTGCTCCTACTGGGCAAAAAGTGAGGTGCTGGGCAGGTAGGGCTGGGACAGGGGACACACTGTGGTAGTGGGGCACCCTCCAGCTCTGCTCACCTCTGCATTTCCTCAGGCATGCAGCTGACTGCACTGATTGTGGGAAATGTGTTTGTGCTCTCCCCTGAAAGGAAAAAAACCCCATATTTATTGTCTAAAAAAATACGTCCTTGGCAGGTTTCCACATTACATGTGGTCCTGTGTTACAGAGAAGGGTAAATTCTGACTTGAGGGGCAGGGGCTGGTCTCAGCCAAGCAGCACAGCACACAACATGTTAAAGTTCTAAAAGGAGGGAGAAAAGCTTCTCTACCTACAAGGTTAGGCAGGGATCAATGAATCAAAGACATAGGTATTTCATAAAGCAGGTGGCAGGAGGCAGCCCTTGGATTACTAGAAATAATGTGATATATTAGCCCTTGATTTGGCAGAGTCTGCCTTATACTAAAGAGGAGGAGAGTGTAAATTGTGATGATTTGTGTAGAGTTTCTGACATTATCTTGGCATAAAAAGGGCAATCTATATAGATAAATGCACTTGATTGAAACCGTGCATGAGAATTTTTATATGCACTTTTTTTTCCATGATTAGAGAGGTCTGGGATGGACATGTGGAGGGAGATCTGTATGAAATTAGGGTTTGAAACTTTCTTTGAGGAAATTATTTTGCCAATACCCAAAACCTCAGGATTATTATAAAGCATCCCAGGCTTTTTTTTTGTTGTTGTTGATGGACCTTTTTTTCTGCATTAGTTGATTAATACTTGTTCCACATACAAATGCACTTTACTCTTTGTGCATTAGAAATCCTGCCTGCACATAAGCTGTTAAAGCCATCACTCCAAAATCAGCCTGCTTGAGACTTAGGCTTTCCAGTCAAAGGGCTTTTTGTTTCCAGTCTGTGGCATTGCAGGGCTCCAGGTTTTGTCTTTTCTATGTCAGAGCAGGCTGCTGGGATCTGAAGTCTTGGACCAAGTGTGTCTAGGCTGGCAGCAATCCAAGCTCATTGCTCTGACTTTGTAGGGTAGTCTTCACAAGTATCTCCGTGTGAAAGTCAGGCCAGTGCTGGGTTCAGACCATCATGCTGGGGTTTGAGGGCTCTGGTGCTGTGCTGAGTGTCCCTGAGCTCCTGTCTGTGACTCTACAGACCAGCAAATTCTGTGTGGACACAAAACTCCTACCACAGCGTGTGCCCTGGGGACTGCTAGATCCAGGAATGGAAGGATTCTTTGATGTCAGTGCCTTAACTCTGCTGAGGACAGATACTCCTTCAGATCTTCTGACAGCAGAGCTCTGCATGGCCAAGATCCTGGCTGTGGGGAGGGGGAAGGAGCAGCTCCATCTCCAGCTCTGATGGTCCTGGGAGCCCAGCACTGCTGGGGCAGCAGCTCTCAGCTGGGGATGGGCAGGTGGGCTCTGTGCAGGGTGCTTTGGACAGCTCATGTAACTTCCCTGGCCATAATTCTTTCTCCTCCATTATTTCATTGGCTCTAAGTGTTCCTGCTTCACATAACCCTGCAAAATCAACAGTTGAATTTAATATGACTGAGTAATTCATATGGCACAGGTACCGACAGTGGTAATTCAGCCTCTAAATTATGATCATAAATTTCCGTGGCATGGCACTGCTGAGGGGGGTGATGATTTTATTGGGCAGAGCAGAGTCACTCAACTAATTAAACAGGGAAGGAGCCTTTGGCTGCTGGAGGAGCAGCACAGCCTGCACAGGGAGCCTGGGGCTGGCTTGCAGCAGGGCAGGGTGTGCCATGACTGTGCCAGCCTGCCCAGGCCTCCAGTCCAAGTTCCTGCACTCCCTGTGCTCCTCTGCAGAGGTGACAGCGCTGGCTCTGTGGGCTCTGTGCCTGGGCAGAGAGAGCAGCTGGCCAGCCTCAGGGGAGGGCAGGTGTGCCTCCTGCTTTATCTGCTGTGATGCCCATCCCTGCTGACCACTGGCTCTGGAGCCAGGCTCCAGTGCTCCTGTTTACTGGGCTGACTGGGAAAGAGGAGATCTGAGTTTCTGTCTCAGATGAGTCAGGTCACTTACTGCTCCTAAAGAGTGTAATAAAAAGGTCTTTAATCTACATTTCAAATTATAAGATGTTTAAACATACCAATTGCCTCCTGTTTCTGTATTAGGAAAAATCAGCTTTAGCCATTATGTTGTCTGCTGAGCTCAGCTGTGCCCTTGTGTAGATAAAGAAACAGTGGAAGCAGTGGGCATCCCAAGCTCTCAGCATGGGTCTGGGTCATGTGTCTTAGTGGCTGGCATGGGAAATTAACTGACAGGGAGTGCAGAAGCAGTGCAGGCTGCATGCGTGGCAGACAGATATCTGGCTGATGGCACTCACACTCGTGGAGACCCTGGTCCTCCTCCTCCAGAGCTGCCACTGCTGTGATGCAGCTGGCTATGGGCACTCCAGGGGTTTGAGCAGAGGGGTCTGTGTGTGACCCAAGGAGTGGGAAATGCTGGGGTGCCCTGGGCACAGGCTTTGTGGGGTCCCCAACACTCACCTGGCAAGCAGGAGCTCCAGGGCACAGTGTGGGCTGTGCTCTCCCCTGCTCAGCCCCAGCTGTGTGACAGAGTTTGGCCAGCTCCTGCTGGTGTGAGGAGGCCCCTGCTTGCTGGCTGTGGCACCAGGGCTGGTGCAGCTGCTCTCCACCAGCCACCACACCAGGGCCCCCTCCTTGCCTGAAAAGTACAGGTAGGCTCTAAGTCACTGAACCGTGGGAGGGGTTTATGAGGCAGACATGCAAGAATGGTCCAAAGTTAGAGAAAATGTATTTATTACAACACTTTTCATGGGCAAGTTATCATTTTGTCAAACTTTATTAGAGAAAGTAATTAATGGGCTGTAAAAGGTGCTAGTGCGTAGCCAGTAAAAGAGCTAGTCCTGTGCAAATTGGCAGTTCATAGATTGATGGTTCCTTCTTTCCCCATTTATTAATATGGAGAATGCACATGAAGTGTGTTAGATGTGTGGGCTGGTGAGCTCTGTGTCTGTGCATTGGGACCGTGCTCCTGGGGCCTGGCCACGGCTGCTGGGGTGCAACAGCTCCCAAATCCCTGCTGGGGTGCAACAGCTCCCAAATCCCTGCTCCCCTCCAGGTTCAGGTGGCTCTGCACGGTGAGCAGCTCCAGGGATAAGTGAGATTAAGCACATTGTGCCTGTGTGGGGGGCTGTGGCCCCTGCCCTGCACTGAGGGCCAGTGTGGCATGGCCCAGAGCCTTGGGCAGCAGCCTCTGTGCTCTCTCTTGGGCAGGGTCTGGCCTGGGGGGTGCAGTCAGGCTGCAGAGCTGCCACAGGGGTGACCAGGGTGGTCTCAGTGCCAGCCCTTCCCGACGCTGCACTGCCTGTGGCACAGGGCTGGGGAGGTGGTTTTTATTCTCTGCTCCTGGCTCAGCTGGAGCCCCTGCCCGGCCTTTCAGCTGGGACACCTCTGTCCCTGCTGGCTGAGTGCTGTCCCAAAGGTCCCTTTCTCCTTGGCCTGATCTGCTCTGATCCCAGCTCTGTGTGTGGTGTCTTGTTTTCTCCTGGGATTACGTTAATGCCATCGATTGGTTTGTTTTAAATAGCGTTGCCTGCTAGGTCATTATTACTAGATGCTGATGCATAATTTATTGATAGAAATATTGGCTGCCTAGTAGAGGGGCATTGGCTCCCACCTGTTAACCCTTCACCTGCCCACATGATCTCTCATCACTTCTGTGGACTCGTGCAGCTTTTTCCAGGCTGTTGAGAGTGATTTTATTTTCCACAAGCTTCCTTCTCCCCTTTGGAAAGGGAAACAAGCAGGTCTGCTGTCGGCTGCCTTACAGCCAGGGAGAAAACAGTGTGGATAAGTGGCTGGGCTGACAGCAGAGCATGTGTTGGTGGCGGCTGGCACTGGTTTGTACTGGTCTTGCACCATGCCATTGCAGGCTGCTCCCCGTGCCTCTGCTGCCTTGGTTTGGGGCACTCGTGGGTTTGCCTGCAGAGACAGGCTGGGAAAAATGCCTTGGAGCTGTGAGCCCTGGCTGGAGGCAAGTGGGATGGTGCTGCTCTCCTCCAGGGAGGGGGCTCAGCTGCTCCTGCTGCTGGGGGCTGCTGCCAGCCCATATGCAGTGGGGCTGGAGCTCTGTCTCCAGCCTGGAGCTGGCAGTTTGGAGGAAACCCATTGGCACAGGTCAGGCTGCTGGCAGAGCAGAGTGCTGCTTTAGGGAGCTGTTGGCCAGGCCTGGGGAGTGCCTGATGTTTAAAAGATCAGAAACATGAAACCAGAACTAGCCAGTGAAAACAAGGGATTTTTGCTCAGGCTCCACAATTGCTGCCTGCTGCTCTGCTTCTGCTATTATAGCACTTCCTACAGTGCCAGGAGCTAATCCAGGCTTCCCTCTGTGCTGGGCTCTCAGCTGCATGGAGCTGCTGAGCCTGCAGCCAGCGTGTCACTTGCTGGCTGGGCCCTTGCCCTGAGGGCCCAGGACAGACTGCTGGGTCACCTTGGGGGACAGACAGACACCAGGCAGTGCCTCCATCACCACCCCGCACCGGTGGGGAGAGCTCTGCCCTGAGCATGGCACAGCTCAGGGCCGGGCTTCTGCCTGTGCCATCACAGCCCTGGTGCCAGTGGCTCTGCGGTCACGGGCCTCTGCAGATGTGGTATGTGATAGCCAGGGTGCTGGGGGTCTGCCTGGGTTCCTCAGCAGGTTACTGTGGGGCTGGGATGTGCCTGAACCCTCTTAGGGACTTGGTGTCTCCTGCCAACATCTCACAGCCCCCAGCCTCTCTCTCTGAGTTATGCCTTGGCTTTCAAGTCAGACAAGCTGAATCTATGGAGTTGCTTTATATGAATTATTATTATAGGATCAAGATTTTTTATTTCCTAAAAGCCATTTTTTCCAGAGGCACAGTAGTGTGTGCACTCTTGCTGTCTGCCCATCCCAAGGAACACCTACCAAACACCCCTGAGAGAAGGGACACATGGAATCAATTCAGCTGGAAAAGACCTGAGATCACTGAGTTCAACCTTTGACCACCTTGTCAACTAGACCATGGCACTCAGTGCCACATTCAGCCATTTCTTGAACATACCTGGAGTTTGAATCCCTTCAAAGCAGGGAGTGAGTGCCCTGGCTGTGTTCCTGGGTGAAAGATGGGTGTCCTCACCTCTCTTGGGTAATGGAAGTCCCACATGGAGAGTGTCCCTCAGAAACAGAACTGTGTAGAAGAGATTTCCTGAACCCTTCTAAGCACAGGTTGTGGGGTGCTGGGCTCCTGTTTCTTGGTGCTGCATTGCCACTGAAACTGGCAATCCCAAATGCCTTCCTGCACTGCCTATGATGTGGTTAAAGCCCTGGAGCAGATGCCCCTGTCCTGGCAGGAGCCAGGAAGCCTTGTACAGCATGGTGATTCCTGCTCTGCTGTGTGGAGACAAGGACATGAGTGGCCACTTTCTCTGCAGGCCACAGTCAAGTCTTTCATCCTGGCTTTGTTTGCAGTGCTGACATTCACACAGATTCCAATTTCTGCCGCCAGCGTGGCAAAAGTCTTGCAGGCACCTCTCCAAGCACGTCCTTGGTCTTGCCTCATCTTGTGTGGATCAATAGGCTGCTCGGGGTGTGCTGCTCACTGGAGCCTTGCTGCTGTCACTGGGGACCCACCCATGCCCACCCTCTGCAGTGGAAGGAAGGCAACCAGATGTTCCTCATGGGCTCAGGAGACAGGAACATGGAAACAAAGCTTGGCCATTGTTCACGTCTCGTACTGCTGGTGTGCTCTGCTGGGCCAAGGAATGCTGCTGAAGCACAGCATGATGAAGGGCCTTGCAGCACTATTGTGCTGGGGCTCCACTAACCAGCCCCAGAGAAATCCTGCTGCGGGCTCAGCAGGGAATGGATGGACATCTTCCACGCCAGACATTAGCTTTTGACTGGGATGTGCATGTTAATGAGATGCAAGGGTATCACAGCTCAGGTCTGAATGTTTTCTGAGTTTTTCTGAAGACCCTTAGCACTCTGTGCCAAGAAAATGCTCCAAGGAAGGCTGTATTTGTGTCTGGTGCTCCCAGCCACAGGAACGGAAGGAGGATATGAAAATGAGTAATTATCTTTAAAAGTTATCCAGATGCACTTGCTGACCTTTCTTTTGTGCACCCTGAACTGGTTTCCATCTCCCTTGCTGTAGTTTCTCAAAATCTCGGAGAAAATGAATTTCCGAAGGATGACGGGAGGGGAAAGCAGTGAAGTCAGATGTGAATTTCACAACATGTGAAATGTCTTGTTTAACTGACAGAGCAGCAGCCAGCCTGTTTCTCTCGGAGCTTTTGCCCATGGTGATGAAGCTCTGCAGGGCAGCAATGGGGAGCAGCTACTGGGGCAGAGATGGGCATTACCCTGCTCCCAGCCACTGCTCCTGGCTGCAGCATGCTGAGATCCTGGCTCCACTGCCTGTTTATGAAAGAAAAAATGTTTGCCTTTTTTTTTTCCTTTTTTTTCCCCCCAAATTGTTCCTGTTCCCCATGAGAGTGGATTTTAAGCCCTTCCCAAGTTTTTCATGAGTAGGTTTGTTAGTGCTGGTTGAGACTGCTGTCCCTCCCCCTGCAGAGGGGAGCAGTGCTGGCCTGGAGCTGTGCTCTGGGGTGGGAGCAGTGCTGCTGGAGGGGTCTCTGGTCAGGCCAGCTGCTGGAGGGATGAGCCATGCTCCCTGGAGCTGAGGGAAGGCACAGAAGCAGGGGCAGCTCTGCACAGCTCCTGCAGGCACCCGGCAGGCTTCAGTGTGTCTGGGCTGGGGGGATTTGTCCAGAGAGAGCAGCAGGACTCTGTGCTCCTGCACAGGACTGTTCTAGGCTGGGGGCTGCTGCAAACAACTGCCCCACCACCCTCTGTGCCTGTGAGTGGCGTTCTTCAGAGATGGCACTTGAGGGAGTGAACTTTTTGTCTGTCCCCACTTCAACCCCCAGCCAGCTTTCCAGCTCCGTGTCAGGCACGGGACTCCTTTAGCACACAGTGTTCATTTGCAGAGAAGCCTCTGGCAGCTGTTTTCCTTGGATGCATTCCCTAGATCAAGAGTCAGCACATGTTCACTACGAGACCTATTTGGTAAATGGGCTGAGAACAGAGATAATCTTAGACTAGTTTGGTTTGCTGAGGAGCACTGACACAGCTCAGTTTGTGCTTGAATGCTAATTTAGAGCTGAAGTCTGTGCTGGGTTCAGCCGTGCAGCTCCTGATCACATCATTGTCACATGAACATGTGCACATATCTGGTAGATTGCCTGTTGTCTGTGTGAGGGTGTTGTACCATAGATAGGGAGGAGAAATGGAAGAAATTCAGTCATTCATAAAAATGAATAAGTGAATCTTTGTTTAATATGTACTCCAAGATCATCTTACCTACATCTTGCTTGTTTGTCCTAGAGAGACCTTTGTGCCCATCTCCCCTGGGTGATCTTGCCCTTTTCCCAAAGCCTGTTGTTATGAAGAGCTTTGGATCTTCTGAATGCATTCACTGTAAAAGGTACTGGGGAGTCAGTTAATCCCCCCTCCTGTACAGGTGTCCCCTTTACCCAAAGCCTGGCCATTCCATATCTGGAATATTGCAGCTGAGCTGCTTTGGATGCTTTCACCAGCAGCTGTTTAAATCACTATCAACAGAATCCTGCTCTGCCTTACTCAAAAGATCACATTAGGTGATTTAACCTGATATTCTGGGTTTAGCAGGCAGATTAGTGGCTGTTAAAATGCAAAGTCATATGCCATTGATAATCTATCACCAGCAGTGGATCCCGGGTAATTGTCACTTAGTTCAACAGAACAAGGCAGGTGCTGGAACACACGGACACAATCCTGCTCCTTTCCAGAGCTTTCAGAGGGCACTGCTTGATGTGTTTCTGGCTGTGATGGAGGCAGTGGTAGTGTCTGAAACTGAGCCCTGCCTGGCCCGTTTGGGACCTTGGTGTGAGCAGTGCAGTGATTCTGTTCCAGAGACCCTTCTCTTTCTTGTGCTTCTCTGATATAAATTCATTTTCCAGGGCGCCGCAGCTGCCAGTTAAATCAATTAAGGCAATTCCCCTGTACCTTAAGGAAGAGCTGAGTGTGAAGTGGAGGAGAGGGGAGGTTCTGTGCAGGATCTTGACCCCCAAGCCCAGGTCTTGTGCTGGCTGGGGCGGTCAGGCTGGCGATGCCACAGAGCACCCCCAAGCCTTTGGCCTCTGGAAACAGCTGCACATTGCCAGGCACAATTCTTAAGCTCCATGCAGGAGTCACTCAGGGAAAATCCAGCTCGAGGAGGCTTACAAAAAGGGCAAGGATCTGTGCCTAAACACCCACGCAGTGCTTTGTGCCTTCACCAGCTCTAATAGCAGGGGATTGGGCATCCCATCTAGCCCAATTTGTGCTGCCTGGGATTTGTGGGTGCTAATAGCAGCAATCCAGTGCTCCTGTGCTAGCAGAGATACAGCATGGAGGCATGTTGTCCTTGCCATGTGCTACTCGTAGGGAAGAATAATCCATAAATCAAGATATTACAAGGCTATTTAGTGATTCTTCTACTGTCATACATGTGTCAACAACACATAAAAGAAGCATTTGATGGTGTTAGTCCATGTGCCAGGAAATCCTCCTGGTTCCTTTTCTTACCTAAGGAAGGGGGGACCTAAGGCTATTTGGCTGAGCAGGCTGTGCTGCGATGCTCCTGCACAGGCAGCGTGTTCTTCCTGAGCTCTGCCAAGAATTTGCTTGTCACAGAGATGTGTAATGTGATTGCAGTGGAAAATACATGCAAATGTTTACCCGCCTCTTTTTTTTTTTTTTTTTTTTTTTTTTTCTAGAGGGGAAGAGATCTTGATTAAACAGTAATTAAGAGTGTTTTGGACAACGTGAGGCAGTCTCTCTCCCAGGTGCTTAATAAGTGCCAAGACTGTTGAGTGAAGTGTTTATTTAGCATAGTAATAGGAGGCGGGTTTTGCCAGGCTCACTAGAACCCAGACTATTGTATGGGCAGCCTTGGGTCCCGTGGAAGGCAATGCAGGGCAGAAAATCCTCATCTGCCTCTGCCCATCCCCATGGCTGCTTTTCCATGGTGTGGGGGCAAAGCTCTCCCTCCCCACGGAGGTCTCAAGGTGAGCCCAGAGTTGTTCATCCCTGGGATGATGAGTCTGTCCCTTGTCACCTTTGTGGGTGGGGGACATACAGGGAGCTGCCTGCAGTGGGCTTCCCTAAATCCTGCCCAGCACTGCATGGAGCAGCCTCTTCATTCCCCCTGCTCCTCCCCCAGACTTTTCCCACTGCCATGAGCTTCATGGGTCCCCTCCGTGCCTGCCACACTGCAATAGATGCTGCTAGAACTGGTACCAGGCACAGGTTTCCTGCAGCATCGGGGTTAAAGGGTGGAAGAAGCATCCTGCCTTGTATTGCTGGTATTTTTTTTTCAAAGATGCTGTTTGCATTGATAGATTTTTGGATGATGCTCTAGAAAAGAAAAAAAAAAAAGGAAAAAAATCAATGTCCCAGTGATTGTACCAGGAAGGGCAGTCGATTGGTGAAAAAGCTGCAGCAGGCATATTGGGAAATGGATTTTTCTGCCCTCCAGACATTAACTTGGAATTCTTTGAAATGAGGAGAAAACAGTGTGTGTCAGAAATGAAAAATTAAGGAGGTTAATGTGATGCCTTTCCCACTTTTAATTTCTTTGAGAGAGTCCTTGCTGGAGCTGTGCTCTGCCTTGCCCGTGGCAGGGCCACTGGGCACTCCCTGCCCTGCCACTGCAGGCTGGCAGCAGGGCTGCTGCCCTCCTGGGTGTGCAAGGCCATTGCTGCTGGGTGTGTAAGAGCAGACAGGGACACGTCACGGCCAAGTGCACTCCCCGTGTTGCAATAACTGGATCTCTGTGGAGATCAGCTGTGGGACTGGAGCCATTTGCTCCACGGAGTTGGTGAGCAATAAACGGGGGTCTCTCTAAGGGGAAGGGCAGTGAAGTGTTTCCTGTGCCTGAGATGCTGCCAGTTTTTCCCTAAGGACACATGTGTGTGCACGTGTGCTCCCTGGTACCTTCTCTGTGCTGGCAGCTCTGTTGCCCATGGCACAGCACCATGCAGGGCCAGAGCTCCTGTCAGAGCTCTCGAGGGGAAAGCTGAGCAGGAGATTTCATGCCGGGCTTTTTTTTTTTTTTTTTTGCCCTGCTTTGGGTAATTGTCTGTGCTTCAGCCTTTCTAAACAAAATGCCTCTTTCTTCCCTCTAGGGACCACTTTCCCAGTCCCTTGGGTGGTCTTTTTATGCGGGTTTTTATCCACTCTGTGGTAGGCTATAGGCAGCTCTCCAGAGAGCCGGAAAAGCCTCCGCTCGCCTTACTCTATTGCAGAGGAGAAAAATGAACTCCCAGGGACTTGGTTTTGGGAAATTAAAAAGCAAGGCAAACATTAAAAAGGGACATAAATTACAGGAGGTTTTCTTCCCCCTGTGCCCCCAGGGCTGCTTGGTGTGAGCCCCCCTCTCCCTGCACTGCAGCAGCGTGCCCAGGCCGGGGGATGCAGGCATGCTCTCATTGCAGAATGAGCGCCTGCAGCTTGCTCTGCCTCCATGCAGGGCACTTCCCACTTCCCAGGCCAGCACGCTGGAGTTTTCCTTGGGATTGTGGCTGGGCTCACAAAGCAATAGGATCTATTGGTTTTCTCCTCATGAGAGGTGTGAAGGGACAGCAGTGTTTGATGGCTGTGCATAACCAAAGCACATAGAGGACCAGACAAAGTTACACTGTGGAGAAGCTGCAGTGGTCTTTGCAAGCACATTTTGGATATAGCAAGTGATGTGCTAGTCAAGCCCTGTCTTGCAAAAAAGGCAGAATAAACCTCTAAAGAGGCTGAAAGGGGGAGAAAGCGGCATGAAAGAACTTCTGTGTGATGCAGGCTGTCCCTGTGGGAAAGGAGTGTTGGGTTGGTCCCTGGGGGTGCTGGCCAGCCATGTGCAGTCATGTGTGGAAGGCAAAGGTTCATTAGAAAACAATTAATTGCTTTCTTCTAGGGCAAGAGCTGGGGGTATGTAATGAAGTTAGCCAGCAGTTTTGAAGCTGGATACCTTTTATATCATGGTGTTCAGATATGTCCCTGAAGTTAATGATGTTGGGGAGGCCAAGACAAAAATGGATTCAAAAGGGGCACAGGTGAATTCAGGGGACAAAAGCCGGTTTGGTCATTGGGAATGAAGGTTTCATACATTTCCTGGCTCAGTCAGTCCCTAAATAGGTACTCATGAGGATGGAGGGTGTTTTCCTGTCCTAGGGATGGGAGTAATCTCCAGTTTCTTGTATTTTTCCCTAAACATTGGGATGGTTGAGGCCAACCCTGGCTGAACAACCACTCCTTGCCCTCCAGCATGGGAGTGGAGCCATGCTGGGGACCATGGGCTGCTCCTGCTGGGAACAGCTGGAGGTTGGCAAGGACACACTACAAGAGTGGATCTTTTCCTCTCTTCACCCGAGCTGGCTGAGCCATGTGGGTGTAGTCCAGGGCAGGATTTGGCACATTAAGTTTATATGATGGCTCTAATGAAGAGCAGGCGTGTGTTTCCTCACCTCCACTGTCATTATTTATTGTGTAACTGGAAGGCAGAGACAGTGGCTACTGCACTTGTTTCCATCTGCATGAAAGTTTATCATTCGATTCATTTCTCTGTTTTAGCTTTGCGGAAGTGAAGGAGAAAATCACCAAAGTTCCCCGTGAGGTAGCGGGGAGCAGCCAAGGACATATGGGTATGTAAGGGAAGCAGATGGCCTATCTGACTAAACCACATCATATAAGTTTATGAGTCAGGCAGGTGCTCTTTCCTGCTGTTTTATAGTGATGTCTTAAGGATTTCCCTTTTGATATACGAGGGCAAATCGTCAGCCGAGCCCTTCTCTATCAGAGGCTAATCCAAAAGTAAATCACTCTAAAGCAGCAGGAGAGAGGTCTTGCAAGGCACCCACGATAGAGATATTCTTTTGTTATAAATCATCAGTCGTGTTCTTAAGGGATTATGCTGGAAAAAGCAAACAATATAAAAAGGTCAAATACAAATAGTAAAAATGAAATAGTTTGTTGCCTTATTCTGTCTGCTCACAGAGGAGATACTACTTGGGCAGGAGAAGGATGGCTCTTCAGTCCCAGGGGAGTGTGGCTGGGGCTGGGTGGAAATAGATAGCAAGGGATGGTCTAGGTGTGCCCCTCTGGACCTTGGGGATTTTTGTTCCCTGGCATCCATGGGAGCTCCCTGACCCAAGTAGCCCACGCTGGCTGCCTGCACCCCAGGCACTGGTGGTGGGGAGGGGGAGCAGCCATTCACAGCCACTGCCCTGCTTGGTTCTGCTGACAGGCCTGGGTTTACTTCTGTGGGGAGTGTGCAGGTGTGAGGCACGTGGGGATACCTGTGGGTGCCCCTTGAGGCATGGCTGGAGCAAGGTGAGAGGTTTTACTCAAACATCTGTGCCTGGACTGAGCTCAGCACGACCTGGCTAATCTGTGGTGCTGTCTCATTTCTGCTTGGGAAATCCCTCTCACCATGATCTGGCTGCGTGATCACCCTGGGCATTAAACTGCTTTGCTGCACCTCCTGGTGTAGGATCAAAACTTGAGGGAAATGTAAGTGAAAGAACATGCCCACTGCTGGCCAGCCATATGGATGTGCTGCAGAGAGCTGGTGCTGGTGTCAGCTCAGTGGCACATCCTGCTGTGCACTGAGCAGAGCTTCCCTGTGCACGAGAGATTTATTCCTTGTGCAGGAGAGCAGCCTGAGCCCCTGCCTTGCCAGGTAAGGGCACAGATCCAGGCCTTGGGCTCTCCTGCTGGGAAGGTGCTTGGCAGTGATGCCCTTGGGGACTTGGGGCTGTCTGACAGCTCTGTGTTGGCCATTCAGCATGTCCTGGTCAAACCTGCAGTGCAGGGCTGAGAAGCGGGACCATCACCCTGTTAATAACTGCCTGCAGTTCACAGTGCTTCCAGAAAATTGGGCTTCTCATTTGGAAAATAAGATAACAAACAAAATAAGACAGCAAATCCTGCTTGTGGATTCTGGGAATCCCAGCAACTACTTGCACAAATCTGGGCAACCTGGGGCACTGCTCTCTGCTCTCTTGCCTTTCCTTCCCATCACAGCTGTCCCCAGGAAGTGTTTGCCATGTGATGTCTGAGAGGGCTGGGATCCCCAGAATCCACAAGCAGGATTTTCTATCTTATTTTGTTTGCTATCTTATTCTCCAAATGAGAAGCCCAATTTTCTGGAAGCACTGTGAGCTGCAGGCAGTTATTAACAGGGTGATGGTCTCACTTCTCAGCCCTGCGGGAGCAGAGGTGATGCTGGTCTCCTACCTTTTGCACTGTCATGGGAACAGCTGTTGCCATTGTCCTTTCCAAATCTCAAAGTTCAGTTTGTTAACCATGTGAGTAAAACCACCAGAGCTGCTGCTGGGGGCTCTGACATGCTTTGGCTCTTTTACCTGACATCTCAGCATGGCAGACACAGGTATAAACACTGCTTGGCTGCCCGCAGGCTTAGGGAATCCCTTTTCTGTGGCATCCCTGTTTTCCCTGCCCTCTGAAGGAGGGGGAGCTTGCTGCCAGCATTTTTGTCTCCTGTACCCACACTTCCCAGCTCCAGCAGGCCAAGATGGATTTTGATGGCATCAGTGTCCACCACTTTTATTTTGTTTGTTCACAGAGCAGCTCCAGCACCCAGCACCTGCCTGAGCTTCTGGGAGGAAAACCAGTGCAACCCAAGTCTGTCACAATTGAAAGAAACAAGGTCAAATGCAGGTTGCAGAGGCATTCCTAACTTCTGAATGCTCGATTTGGGACTTGGAAATAATGTCCTTTTAACATAGTACTTAATGTTTAATACAGTTTTATGAGTCTATGGGAGCACAAATGATCCCCTTCCAGAGTTTAACATTTATAACTCTAAACTGATGCACTGATTTTCTTTGAATTCAACTTCATTTTAAAGCACCAACTGTGTTTTCTTCAGCCTTGGTCCACTCTGTGGGTTTTGTTGAGGCCTCAGGAGCTCTGAACCCTCAGAGATGGAGAGCTTTGAGGGCTGTAGCTGCAGCCAGCTGTGGGCAGGTGTGGAGTGGAAGTGGCTGTAATGCTGCTGCTTCTATTGGAGCTGCTTTCACTGCTTGTTGTTTAGTACAGTAACTATGTGACAGCAATAAAAAAAAAATCTGTGGATCAAACTCATGTTTTTTTCAGAACACGGAATGTGCCTTTGCCCTCTAAAGTGAAAAGAGTGGGAGAGATGGAGAGTTTACATGAGAAATATTTCTCAGAAATAACCAAGAAATTCTGAATTAAATCTTCAAATCAATATATCCAGTCCAGCTGATGTATTTGCCAAGGAAAATTGGGGCTGATCAGTTAATCCTTGGTAAATTTATAAGCGACTGAAAATGAGATTTGGTAGTTAGACATTTCAGTCTTGTCAGTGGATGGACCCATTGCCTCTGGTGCAGGCAGGTGCCAGTGAGGATGTGGCATCACCCTGTCTGGGCTGGGGCTTGGCATTGCTCCTGGGCTTTACCCTGAGTGCTTGGTGGAGGCAAAGGAGATCTTCTGTAAGGTTTCCTTTTCCTCTGAAGAGAAACAAACCCAACAAGCCTCCTAGGAAAGGAGATGCAGGAGGCCAAGTGAATGCAGTGAGATTGCACTGCCAAGCATTGAAAAATTAAAATATGCATAACTTTACCTCAGGTGCACAACTCTGACTCTGCCCCCTTGTGCATATTCATTAAAATACAGCCTTTAATTACCTGTCCTGAGTGCTGCAGGCCGTGTGTCCAAGCTGGTCTGGGGGTCCTGTTGCCCCACACACTGCAGGGCCATGGGTGGGTCATGGTTTGAGGCTGCTGTGCCACGAGGGGCAGGGGCTCAGGCTGGTGTGACCTGCCCAGCCCCTGGCACTAAGCTGGGCTGGAACTAAAGAGATTTTGCTGAGGAGCCCCCTTGGAGCACAGGATCCAGGGCAGGAAGAGATCAGGTTAAAATGTGCTTTTTCCTGCAAGGTGACAGCGCAAACACAATGTTCCCAGGAAGGAGTTAATATGGATCTGTCTGCAGATGTCCTGATGGAGTGAAGGCAAGCAATGATATTTTGTATCATTTTGATATCCGGTCTAAATTAGGCCCGAGGGAAAGACTGTGGCCTATTTAACCCAGCATCTGTCAGTTATCATTATTTTCAGCCAATTTTAGTAGGTCCAAGTATAAAATTTATATCTAGGGGGAGGAGAGGGAAAGAGGCTAGTA
Source organism: Camarhynchus parvulus (assembly GCF_901933205.1). NCBI lineage: Eukaryota > Metazoa > Chordata > Aves > Passeriformes > Thraupidae > Camarhynchus > Camarhynchus parvulus. Next base: position 9,000,424 of record NC_044585.1, read on the forward strand.
GAAGCTGGATTTGGCTACCTCAGCTTTTGTTGAAAGGATTTGCAGTGGCCTTTTAGGAGTTGTTACATGAGGGAAGAAATTATTTGGAGGAGCACTGTGGGTGAAAGTGGCTGGCTGGTCACCACCAAGAGCTGTGTGAAGGGGACACACAGAGGAAGAGGCAGGATGTTACTGGGGTTTCCAAGGATGAGTTTCAGATCTGGATAGTGCTATTTGCTTGGTTATGGTGTGAAAAAACTGGAATTTGCTCATAATGTAACCTTGACAAGCATTCCCACAGGTGTGGGTGGCCTTCCCACGGAGCAGACTGTGAGCTAACAGGTGGGTGGGGACGTCTGTGACCTCGCTGATGGGGACATCTGCCACCACTGAGAACGTGCGTGTAGGGCCCATGGAGAGCAGGGCTGCTGTCCCCAGGTGAGAGGAGGGTGCTGCTGGGACGCAGCTGTGGAAGAGGCAAATCTCCTCCTGGTGGGACTTTCAGTAGAGGTGAAATGCTCCACACCAGCCACGAGCTGGGAGGACTTCAGGGGGATGCTCAGACCCTCCAGGGATTGCATTTCCATCAACCCCTGCACAGGCAAGAGAGCTCAGGCTGAGACAGTGGCTCCTGCAGGGACCTGTGCTGGCTGGGGGAGACCCTGGATGGGCTGAGCTTGGTCCTGGCAGCGACCAGAGCAGAGGTGCTGGTGGTGTGGCATGCACAGTGCATTGGGAAGGGACGTGCCTGGCCTCCTGCAGGGCTGCTGCCTGCAGTCAGGCAGCTGAGCAATTTTTTTTACCTGCTGTCATTGAAACCAAGCAGAAACCCTGAACTCCTGATGACTGACTAATGCAATTGCCCTTTTATTTCCTGATAGTTCCTTGAGAAGCAGAGGGACTCTGAAGCTTAGGCTGTTGTAAATCCTTGCTCAGGCTGCAGGCATCTGGCTTGGGTGCAGAAAATGGAAACTTTAGTGGCTGGGGAGAAACCCAAGCTTCATCCTTCCTGGCAGCCTTCTCTGCCCTGTGTGGTGTGGTAGATGCTTTGTTTTTCACACACTGGGATGTACTGGATGGATTTTTTGAAACAGAGACCAGGAGTTCATACCTGCTGCGTGGCAGCACCTGGCAGTGCTGCTCCTTCTTGCAACAGCTTGGGGTAGAAGCTACAAACTGCTGATGACCACAGTGCTGCCTTTGTCACCTGCAGATATGTGTAACTGCTGCTTGCCCCTTGTGCTGGGCTGGCCCTGGATGATCTCACGCAAAATCTACTTTAAATTCTCCAAAAGTTGCAACAATTTCTTTGTGCAGCAAGAAAGAGCTCTCCAGGTCCTGTGATTTGGGGTCAAATCAGCATTTTCCCAGGATGTGGTGAAATAGCTCCTTCTCTTGCCTCCTGGTATCACGTTGTGATGCTTCTTGTCATTGTGCTGGGCTGCCTCCCCTCAGGAGCGGCCTGGAAGGGCCAGTGGGGAGGCAGCACGGTGGGAATGTGCTTTTGGGTGACCAGTGGTGGGTTTGCTGTCCCAGCACGTCGCTGTCTCTGGGGTTTGGGGTGTGCCTGGCCTTATGCAAGCCAGGGAAGTGCCGTGTTGTGTAACGCTGTTGTGTAAGCAGGGCACGGGCGGGTGTTGGGGTTTCGGCACACCAACCATGCTCTGTCATGCTCCCTGCATTTCCCCACCTGCAGCCTGGAGGGATCTGTCCCAAGAACTTCCCATCCACTTTCCTGGGGGTGTCACAGGGACAGACAGAGAACCCTTTCTCAGATGGAGCTGTTGGTGGAAGGTCTTTAGGCTGTGAACAGTTGGCACTGACTCCTGCTCCCGTGTGCAGCTGCACCTTTTACAGAGATGGGGCAGAGTGCAGGGCCATCTTTGCAGGGTGTGAAGCTGCTGCTGTGCCTGGACACTTAATGAGAGTGCAGGAGACTCCTTGTTCAGGCAGCACTGCCCCTCTCCCTGTCCTCCTGTTCCAGCTGACACTACCATGGTACTGCGCTACCTGTTACAAAGCTGTCTTGTGGAGGCACTGCCAGGCCTTCCACGGCAGTGACACCTCAAAGGGGTGCTGGCAACCAGCTCCGGGGGGAAATGTATCCCCCTGCCCGTGGTCTCTGTGCAGTGACAGTGGTTGGGAACATGGTGAGCAGGCTCTGAATGTCAGCACATTGTTCCTGGTGAGATACGTGTCATGTCGCATTAGCTCAGGCCGACAGCTACCGGTGGGAAAATATTTCTGGGAGTTCCTCGAAGTGCCCCCACCTCCTGCAGGCAAGGACTTGTGCCCGGCAGCAGAGCTGTGCCCAGCCACACTGGGGGAGCAGGGAGATCATTGCTGCCTGAGTACGTGGAAAGTCACCCGAGTGTCCTGTCCCAAGGGAAGCTGCCTGTGCTGGGAGCATTCTCGTGGAGAGTGTCTGGCTGTTCAGGAGACAAAGCTCAGTTTTATTTCTTGGTAGCCTCTGCTCAGGGAAGAGGAGGTGGGGTTAGCATGACTTATTTGGTGAAATCCACCGTGCCCAGAATGAAGGGAGCAGCTGAGAGTGCTGGGAGCTGAGGAAACCCTCTCGTTCCTGCTGCAGAGGTCAGGAGCTGGAAGTGTGCTGCGTGGTTCAGGAGCATTTAGAGGACAAGGCAGTCTCTTGTGAGTGCAAGGAGCCACTCAGCACTACACAGCCATGGAATGGTGCAAGGATGGAGCTGGAACAGGGCTGCTGTGGGGCAGGGATAAGACAGGTGGGAGGATGTTTGCTCACACATGGGAAGGGACTGACTCCAGCCCCAGGGCTTTGCTGGACTGAGAAGCTTTTTGCTGATGGTCCCTCTTTAGTTTCTCATCTGCAGAAACCTCTCTTCACCCATCCCTGGGACTCCTGTGTGCCCCTTGCAGCTCCCTCGATGCTCTCAGCTCTCAGCTCCCTCCTGCCTGGGCTGGCCCAGCCCTGCCCTGCCCTGCCTGCTGTGCTGGGGGCTCCAGCCTCGAGCTCCGCCTGCTCTCCTGACATTCTCACTTCAGCATCAGCTTTTCTGAGCCTCCCCTCTTTATTTTCTTCCAATGTCAGAAAGGTGAGGAGGTCAAACGCTAATGCAGTATTTCTTTCCTTTTGTAAAGTGTACCTAGCAGATGAGGAGTGTCAACACCGATTTGTTTTTCAAGTGTTTCTGCAGGATTATTTTCTTGTTAAAAGTGACAAGGAGGTGCAGAACTGTCGGCCTTTAGCCAGAGATGTCATCTCGTCTTTGTGTAGGTGAACAGGCACCAGATGACAGAGCACCTTTTTGTGGGAAAGATGAAAAGTTGAGCCCAGTTTAATAATTTCCTTAAAAACCAAAAGGAGAATATGCTCCTTCTCTTTTCCTAATCCTCAGTAATGAGAGGCTGGAGAGAGGAAGACCCTGTTAGGCCATATTCAGTGCAGTGTGCTTGTGCAGAACTGCTCTCAGTACCAAGGGGATGGTTTGAACAGCATTATTCATCTGTGGCCTTTCCAAGTTCCTCTGCATCTTTTGGCAGCAGAATCTGATGATGGTTTTGGCACAGATAAGGCGTTCCTGTATAGCTGGCAGTGTGGACCATGGTGAAACCATTCTGGGCTTCAGCTGTGCTCTCAGGACCTGCCCAGGAGCTGGCCTGTGCTGGGTGCTGCCAGCTGGACACAGCTGAGCCCCCTTGCAGCTCCATGGACGGGCTGGCGTTTGCTCCTGGTTGCAGGTTGGAAGCCCAGCACGTGGCTTTCTGTGGCCAGGGCTGAGGAGGAGGAAGGAGCAGGTGTAGGCTGGGGGTGTGATCCTGCTCCTTGGTCTCCCTGGCCATGGGCTGCCCTTCAGCTTGTGGCACACTTCCCTGCACCAGGGCATGGAGGAGACACTCAACACTCACTTGGGTCCCTGGTGCTGATGTTTTCTGGCAGTTTGAGACAGATAACTGACCTGCCACTTGATGTAGTCATTAAGGGGCTGGCTGTGCTTTTGAAACCCTCTCCCCCTCTGCTCTGCACAGCCTCTGATGACCCTGCAGGACAGGGAGCACTGCTGATCACTGAGTCCCAGGACAGGGAGCACTGCTGATCACTGTTATTGAGTCTGAGTGGAGCTGAGAGGGCTGAACTCCTGTGGAAGGCATTGGCTCCAGCACACAGACTGAAGCTTGGGTGGTGTGACACAACACAGGACCATCCTGGGGCTGGTGTGGGACCAGGTTTGGGGTTTGCCATCTGGGTCAGCAGAGAGGCAGATTGCAGAGTCCAGGATGGCTGGAGATGTGGCTGGGCTTCAGCTCCCCAGCCACATCTCCTTTGCTGGATCCATACTGGCTCACACTGGTCACCCTCCCTGTGGTGAGCTGGCTCCAGGGAGGTGTCAGCCAGCTGTGTGCAGGGGGGTGAATCAGTGCATTCTTCTGTCATGCTTCCAAGTCTAGAAATGCAGCAACTTTGGAGAAAGCTGTATTTAGAGGAGCAATAAAAAGGCGACTGACTCACATGGAAACAACATCAGTGGAATAAAAGGGGAGAGGCTTGGATTGCTGCAGGGAGACTGGTGGGGGAATATGTTTAGATTTGTGGTGGTGGACATGGGAGTATTGAAGCACCCAAGATGAGTCTGGCCTTGTCCAGAAAGGAATTAGCAGAAGTAAGTAATGTATATCCACCTTCCCACGAGTTCTGGCTTTGTTAACAGTGATATCATGCTTTGCTTTTAATAGCTTTTGTGATCTCGGGACAAAGTATCTTTTTTTTTTTCCAAATCGAGATAATTCTTTTGTTTGAAAAAAACCACCCTAAAAGCCCTGAAGTGACCTTTCATTCTAAGTGAAGGAGCAGGCGGGCTGATGGATTTTTCAGATAGGAAGAGTCAGGGCAGAGCAGCCCGTGCTGGCCAGCACTCCAAGGAGGGAGCACTGCCGGCAGCACACACTTGGCCCTATTGTCTCTGCTTGTATGGACTAGTCGGTGGGAAATGAGGTATTTCCTCCTTGCAGCCTGCTCTGTTGGAGCGCTGGAGGCTGGATCCTGCCCTGCCCTGAGCCACGGTGCAGCTCTTGCAACGCGGAGCTTCGGGAGATGCTTTCTGTGGGAGCAGGATCAGCCTCTCCACCAGGTGTCTGGGAGGCTGTGACCCTCTGGGGCTGCTGGGGCATCGTTATTTAAACATGTTCTGATTAGACTGCACTGTAAATCCAGCATTTTAATTCTTTCCATATGTAAGATCCAGTCTAACAAGCCAAAGTTTAAGACCATGCAATCTATTTGGAATAACCATATGGATTAGGAGTCAGACTGTGCTTTTCTGCTTCTTGTATTTACACTAATAGAGAGACAGTTGCTAATGTGCATGTAGCTTGTGCTGGTACCCATTTTTTAAAAATATGACACCAAATGGCTTGCATTAAAATATTTGAAAAGCAGTAAAACTGTGAAAGTTTCTCTCTTGCGCAGACACAGACACATCTGTGAAATGAGGCGTCTCCAGGCAGCAACATTCCTGTCCCTCCCTGTAGGATTATCAGTGGGGCTGGAGACCCCTGCAGGGTGCTGGGCCAGCCCAATTTCCCCCCAGCTGCACCTGCTGGGCCAGTGGAGACCCCCCGGGCATGAGGGAGAGCAGCCTTTGGGGCAAGGAGGACCTGGCTGGATCCAGACCCGTCCTGCAACGTCAGGAACTGGAGGAACTTGTGGCTATGGAGAGCCTGTGCTTGGTTGGTTTGGCACATGGTGCTGACTGTGGTGTTGTCACCCCCGATTCTCAGGGCAGATTCCAGCTGGGGTTCACCCAGGTAATGCCCTCCCACGGGCCAGAGAGGTCTGGAGAGAGGAGCAGCAGAGCTGGGAGCAGGTAACTTGCTCAGTTACTGAAATCTTTGCATTCATCAGTCATTTATTTTACTGGTCTTCTTCTGCCATTTCTTGGTTCTCTTGGGCAGATCCCCCAGTCTGAGTATTTCTTGGTCATTGTGTTCCCCTCTCTTTACATTGAAATATCACTTTGAAAAAAAACCAGCAGTGCTCTGCTTTTGAAAACTTGTTCTTGTGCTCTGAAGTAAACGTCCCTCAGGAGGGAGGGAGCTTTTGATGGTCACCTCTTCTGCAATGACCTGCCAGCACTGGGGTTGGTGGTGGCGTTTATGGGCTCTCACAGGATCCCCAGCCCCTGCCAGTGTCCAGCAGGCTCCAGAGTTGGTGTAACCTTCCTGTCAATGAAGTGATCACCTCGCTGTGTCCCTGAAGCTGATGGGACAGGGACATTGGGAATGAGGCTGCTGAGGAGCCTCCAGTGTGTGTCCCCAAGGTGAGGGCAATCACTTTGCTTGCTGCTCATTGCCTCTGGTTTGTCTGGAAGGGGGGTGGGCTGGGCTCCCCTGCCTCAGGGGCTCTCTGAAGGTCTTGCAGTGTTCAGGGGGAAAAGCACTGGGGAAGTGCTGGGGCAGGGAGCAGCATCCTCTGTCCTTGGCTTGCATTCCTCAGCCTTCTGCATGGATCCAGTGATCAAACGTGGCCAGAAGCCTCTCCCCTCTCTTGGAGGTGTTTCTTGGACAATGTGCTTTAGCTGAGGGCAGGAGCCTGTGCTGCTGGCTGTTTTCAGGGTACTGAAAGGATCTGGCCCAGGTTTCCAAAGCAGTTGGCTTGTCATGGGAGCTGGAGCCGGACCTGGGTCTGTGTGAGCACTGGGAAGCATTTCCGAGTGGGAGTTGCACTCTGTCATCCTTCATCTGCTCAGACAGAGAGGAGGGAGTCAGGGTGAGACATGGCAACTTCTTCCTCCCTGTCTCCAGCATTAATCTAAATGCCAAAACACAGACCTTTTGGAATGCACTGGCGCTGTGGAGAGCACCAGGGCTCAGAAATATCCCCAGGCAGGTTTCACAGGCACCCAGTGCTGCCCTGCAGTGCAGGGGGATGCTGTCAGCACTGCTGCTGCTCTGTGCCCCTGCTGGGCCATACTGAGCAGCTGATGGGCTTGGCTGCCTGAGGTGAGCAGGGAGCCTGGAGAGACATTCCCAGTGCTGGGCTGGAAGTGGTTTATTGAAAGGAAAGGATCATATTACACTCAATTTTTGCTGAGTTTATCTTGGTTTTTATCAGATTACACGCAGGATAGCTCATCAATATTGTGATCCTGCTGACATGTAAGTGAGCCGCTGCATAATTCATGGCTGCTGCAGGGCTCCAGCACTGGGAGGCACATATTTAATTAGGCACCTCACCATTCCAGTCTTCTGGAGCTGCCCCAGGATTGCACCCGTGGAGATGGATGTGGTGGCCCTGCCTGTGCAGCTCCTGGCTGTGTTGGAGGAGCCATGCTGGCACTGTCCCTGGTGCCAGCCCGGGGGCAGACACTGTGTCATGGCATCATGGTGAGCAGCACTTTCCAACAGGCTCCTAGGGAGGGAAAGTGTCCTGGCAGAGATGAGAGGTCCTCTCTCTTGGGTGCCCTTTGGAGAGCAGGGGTGGTGATGGATGAGGGGTGCAGCATATTTTTGCACTCCCCTGAGCTGTAACATTTAACTCTGAGAATCCATGTTATTAATGAAAACACCCTGTCCTTTGTCAGTCTTTTCAAGTTCAGATTCCTTCTACAGTGAAATCTGGAGCCGAATTGTGTGTTTTGTGGCAAAGTCTTCCTTAACACCTGTAAATTTCTCACTCTGGTTCCACTCATCTCCTTCATTTTGGGCTGGAGACCCAAGTCCCTGCCTGGCTCTGCTGCCCCTCTCCGGACCACCCCAGCTCTCTGGGATCATCATGGGAGCCCTGCTCAGAACCTCCCTCCCACGGCAAGCAGAATCCAGCAGGGCAAGGACCCATCCCTGGGGTTCAGCAATGGACCCTCCCCAGCACTGGCCTCTGCTCTGGCTGTGTCCAAGGCAGTGTGTGTATCTTCCTCCTCTCTCAGTGTGCTTGAAAATATATCTAGGATAGGAAGAATTCTTTTCCATTTTTGTGGTGCTTCCCTCCATTAATTTTCTGGTTGTAGTACATTACTCATGGATAATTAAGAGTGAGCTATTAATACAACAGTTAATATTCAAGTGCAGTGAAGAGGAGAGAACAATAAGTCAAGGAATCATATACTACAAGACATTTTAGTTTAGTGATGCAATTTTTTTTGCTGGCTTTGGCTATCAGAGCATAGTGCTGCTTCCATTTAAGTATGGTCCTGAGAACTCCATTTATTGATAGAATACAAATAGGACATTAAATCAAGGGAAGTGAATTTGAATTGCTGGTCATATATACAATTATAAACGGGATTGGCTACTTCTATCTAGTATCTTGTATCTTAAGTTAGGAGAATTATGTTAGGGACTGCTAAAGAGAGCTTGAAGTGTCTTAAAATTAATGAGATTTAAGTCTGTCTAGGAATAAAAAAGAATTAATGTTAAAATGCAGCTCTTGCTTTAGGATGAAAAGATGGCTTTAGAGAAAGTGATGGTGCCTTGTCCAGATGGAGGAATTTGGGGAGGATGGGCTGTGCACCAGCATCAATTAACACATCTCAGCCTTAAATTCTCCTCCCTGCCCTGCCATCCTCACTGGAATGGAGGGATGGATGGATGGATGGATGGATGGATGGATGGATGGATGGATGGATGGATGGATGGGTGGATGGGTGGATGGATGGATGGATGGATGGATGGATGGATGGATGGATGGATGGATGGATGGATGGATGGATGGATGGATGGATGGATGGATGGATGGATGGATGGAGGGATGGATGCCAGCTGCAGAGAGGAGAGAGGGACAACCCCCCTGGTTGGAGGGTGGCTATGATAGAGCTCACCACCCTCCTCCCTTGCAGTCCTGGCCTGCTGCTCCCAGCACTGCTCTGCACCACCCAGACACACCTGCAGAGCCCCATCATGGTGTTTTGGGGGGTCACTGGGAGCATTCTCCTGTCCCCCAAAGGTTTGGGTGCCCTCTCTGCAGTGTGGTGCTTTCTGGGGCAGCTTTCCCAGGGCGTTTCAGACCAGCCTGAGCAGAGAACACCTTGCTTTGTCCTTGTGCTGGGTCTCCCTCTGCTTTGGAGATGAGGAGGGAGGTTTGGGTCCATGACTGTGACCATCAGGAATGCACAGTGGCTGGTGGCACTGGCAGTGCACACCTGGCCAGAGGTCACCACTCCCTGGCACAGGGCTCCCAGCTGTATCAGGGGCATGAGGGGTGGGCACAGAGGAGGGGAGATCCCCCACTGCACCGGCAATTTATATACAGACAAGAACGGGATGTGGGGCTGTTAGGAAAGCGTCAGGAGCTGTTTATTTCCCAGCATCAGCTTCATACATGATTTTTTACATGCAAGATGCGAGCAGCTCGCTATCTAGGCAGCAATCTAAAGAAACTTACTGTTACAACATACTAAATGCTCATCTTAGCTAATTACACAGAGCAAAGGCATATTGACAGGGATTCTATCTAATCAACATAAGCACACGTAGCTTGGGTTAAAACAATGCTTGCTTATTTTCGAATACAATGCTCATTTATAAAAAGACAAGCATAAAACTCTATTCATGAAGTTAACTTTGTTATGGAAACTTATTGCAACTTAGAAAGCTATTCTGAATCACTTAATACACAGCTCTGTTGTTCTATTCTTCACGTCTTCTACAGCTTACATACTTCTTCTGATGCATCAGCAATATTCATAACTCTGCTGCAACTGAGACCTGTCTTTTTCCCACCTTCTTATAAACCCTCCAACTTTATAGATTCCCACACCCAGTGCCACTCTGAGTGCCCCAGGAGCACCGCACAGTTCATGGCCCACATGTGCTGACTGTGAGGAGCAGTGTCCTGGTGTGGAGCTTCTCCATTCCCAAAGGCTGAGCAGGGGGTGAGTGTGTGAGCACGGGGAGGGCTATGGGTGCAGGAGCCTGGGCTGAGAGCAGGGATCTGGGGGAGGGGGAGCCTTCAGCAAACAGCTCCTTACCAAAACAGCCCTGACCTTTGCAGGGCTGGAGCTGTCTGATGCAACAGGCTGAACCTTTCCAGGCTTCAGCTCCAACTTGAAATGCTTCAGAGCAAAATTGATGGCTGCAGCACTGGCCCCAGAGCTCACATCCAGTGCTTGCCCAGCTGCTGCTGGGGATGTGGAGAGGGTGCTAACAGCCCAGTGTGGGGCCACAGCCTGTGGTTCTCATGTGTAGCCCCACCAGTGCTGGCTGATGCCTGTGAGGGTGCTGTGGGTGCTGTGGCATGGGCAGCTGAGCTCCTTGAGCCCTTTGGGGCACAGAGGAAGGGGCTGTGTTGTGCATTCTGGAGTACCAGCATGGTTTGGAGGTGTTAATTTTGACCAGAGGGAATAGTCAGCGTGTCCCTGAAGAGGACTCACACCCAGTCCATTGATGGCAAGTGGGAAGTCATTTGCAGCACCTCTGGTGTTCAGGCAGGAGCTGCTATGCCCTGGGGGATCAGTGCTGAGAGGGCTCCTTGCTGCCTGACTCTGGCAAACCAGTGTTAGTTACAGAGATGCTGTTGTTTCTGTGTCCTGTGGTGAATAAAATTCAACAACTCTTTATTTCTGAATGACAGCCCAGGGACTGCACTTCTGCTCTGGCTCTGTGTGAAGTGGCTTCATCCCAGCACAGCTCCTCTGGGGCCTGAAGCCCTCGATTCATTAGTTGTCAGGCTTGTAGGTGGATTCTGCATTAGGCCTTTAATTTAGTGTATTGCCATGGGCTACTGACCACATGACACTGCTCAAATGTGAGCAAATCTAACGAGGATCCAGGACTGCTCTTTAATTTGGTGAGAATAACAGAGTGAGCATGGGCCCGGAGAGTGTTAATCATGAAGGAAAACTGGCTGAAAGCAGGTCAGCTGGTGCTGCTTCTCAGTGCAGATGATGGAGAGGGAGCACGGGGGGTGGAGGACTGGCAGTCCCACACCTGCAGTGACAGGGAGCACCATGGCCACTGCAGCCTTTACTGCTGCCTTTCTCCTCCCTGTAGCTGAGCACCGTGGCCCATTTGGTGGCTGGGGGCTGCACTCAGGTCCCCAGCCCAGGGAGGTGCTCCAGGCTCCGGGGTCCCCTCATGCCCTCGGTGCTGTGGGAAGGGGCAGGTGCTGCTCCCTGGCTGTGACAATCCAGGGGTGCTGGGTGTCCTTGGGGGAGCTGATGGCACAGGCCAGTCCCAGCTGCCACCTGCCTGTCCCTCTGTGCTGGGTCATGTGGCACAAAGGCCCTGCAGTCACCAGCTCCTCACGGGAGCAGCAGCGTGTCCCCATACTTAGATTTGTTCTGTGCAATAAACAAATCCCCACTGCTCTCCTGCTGGCTATTCCTGCCTGGGGCTGGCTCCCCTCAGCACGTATCACGTGGATTTATGGTGTTATCCTGGAGTGCTGCCTGAACTTGGCTGGCTTCTTTAAACTCTCATTTTTGGAGGGGTGGGCATTGAGAGAGGGGCACAGGAACCCTCTGTGGTAATTCCTGTTGACTGCAGTGACCAGCGAGGCAGAACTGATCGACTGCAGGCTTCCCTGCTGCTGAGCTCTGCCAGCAAAGTGCTTACATCTGCTTTTACACTAATGGGAACTTTATGGACTGGTGTGTCCCCCCCAGCAGCAAATTCCAACAAGGTCAGAATTGAGAAAGTCGCCACTTGACACCCTGAAGGCCTGAGCCAGCCAGGGGAGGCCAGGTTGCACAGAGGACTTTCTGGGGCAGCAGATCTAATGCTGTCACCTGCAACTGATAGCCTGGAGGGCCCCCAAAAGCCACTGCTGCCATCCCACTGCCCAGTGGCACAGCTCCTGTGTGCTGGGCCATGCTGCTGCAGGAGCTGTGTGGATGGGCGCCAGCGCACAGGGAGCCCTCGTGGCTGTCCTGGCAGAGTGGGCTGCTCTCTGTGCACAGCCAGAAGGTGTGACAGATGATGTGGCAGTGCTGCTCCTGCTGCAGGGTCTGGGAGCGTGGCTGTGCTGCCACTGGCAGGTGGGTGCCACGTGAACAGGGTGGCTTGGGGCAGCAGTGGCCCAGGACATGCCATGCACAGGGAGCACAGGTGCTGTGTGGTGAGTGCCCCACGTACTGAAACTATGACATGGTTGCTTTGAGGCCCTGTATTTTCCTGAATTTAATGAATGACCGTTACACATTAATGGCTATTAAGGTGATTAATATTTAGTTTGTGTGGAGGAGAGTTTGCAGAAACATAACTTGCTTCTGTGCAAGTTACTGTTCATTTTTCAGGACATACAATCAGCCTGGACAAGGCCTGCTGAACTGTGGCTGCTTTGGCAGCCTGAGTGTGAAGGATTATGGAAGATCTCCTATTAACTGTCTCTTTTTTAATCTAACATTGCAGGGCCCTAATTGCTTTGACTTTGAGTAAGGAGAAGATAGTTTCTGTAAGGGCATCCTGTGGTGCTGTGTGGTCGCTGGCCCTGGACAGGGCACTTAGGGTTGGCTCCCCATCCTCCCTGGTGCTGGTGTGTCACATATTGCTCTCCTGGGATGTTGTGTGGTGCAGGTGAGGATGGAGCCACCTTCTATTGCCTCTCTCCTGAACAGGGGCCAGCCAGCAAAGCTGGCAGCCCTGTGGGGCACCTGTGGGTGTTCACCCTGTGCCAGCTTCTGCAGCTGGTGAACGAGGCAGGAGCACTCCTCTTGAGCTCTTCTTGCACAAAGCTGGCTTCAGCTCTTTGAAACAAAGCCTCTACCACCCTCTGGGTGCCCCATGGCGCAGGGATGCCTGGGATGAGTGATAGTGAGGACCCTTGGGGCATTGCTGTGTTTGCCAACCCTTGTCCTGTCCCAGGCACAGCTCTGGTACTGCCACGCTTGGGACCCCTGGCCACAGCAGGGGATGGGCAGTTCCTCATCCCTGGAGCTGTGACCCCCAGGTCTCAGCTGCTGGGAGCAGGTTCAGGTGTCTCTGACTGATACTGGGAGATGGATGCTGCTGGGGATGCCCAGAGAGGCCGAGGGCTGCTGTGCCAGCCCAGCTCCCTGGCTCCTGCCACTGCAGTTTGCAGTGGTTTGTTAAGTGAAAGGCGATTTCAGAGCAGGCAGCAGCGAATAAATTCTGTTTTTCTCAAGCATTTAGTGTTGCTTTCAGTTTGCTTTGATGATGTCTTCTCACAACTAGTGTAAACAGACTGCGCAACGGGGAGCACTCACATGTGTACAAGAAGCTGCACATGAAAGACAGAGGCATCTTGAAAGCCATAATAACGCTCTGAGTGCCAGTTAAAGGATTTGTCACTAAGAGCACTTTACAGATAGAAAGAACTTATTAACTAGTGTGACTAACAGCTTGCAAGGTTTAATTGATGTGTGTTTGTTGTCCTTTTATATCTCTCCCCCTTGTCTTCCTCTTGGCAGTGATTCCAGCAGTTGCTGGTGCAAGAGCAGCAACCTCAAAGCAGCCTGAATAGGTACCAGAAATAAAAGGGAGGCCAAGCCCTGCCCTGAGTGCCCCCGGATCTGGGGCTGCAGCAGCTGTGGGAGCTCGGCCCCAACATCTGGATTTCCCCTAGAAACTGAGGCTGGGCCTATTTTCTTGCTCAGGGTTCTGTTATTCCTCCCTAAGTGACGCAGAGTTTTTGAAGATAAAGCTTTTCAATGCATGAATAGGATGGATAATGAATGTTTGTGCCAGACAGACTGCTCGTTGCAAGATTGATTGACTATTAAGGTCATAACGCAGCAGCCACCCACACGAAGCAAACAGGCTAATGTTAGACTCCAGGTTAAGCCGAGAGTTGGTCAGCTGTCCACGGGCACAGTGGGGGCTTCCAGTCATCTGTCAACAAGTGATTGATTGATGTGGACACCTTCCAATCTTATTCTGATGATTCTCAGCAGCTTGCCTGCCTGGTGGCCATTTTTCAGGAGTTGGCAGCGCTCAGACCTCCAGGACTCCAAGCCACGACTGCGTGGGGGTTAACCCTTTCCTTTGATCCCAAATGCCTTTGTTGTGCATGGGGGAAGAATTGTGTTTGTGAGCCCCAGTTAGGAAACACACTGTGACACTCCCCGAGTGAGAGCAATGCTTTGACTTTCAGACATTTCTGAGCTGGCCTGAGTGAAGCTGCAAATGGGGATCTGCAGAGAATCCCCTGGAGCAGTACAATGCTGTACTTCATGGGCGTTTTAATGTGCACTGGGTAAACTGCATGCATCAGAGGTCCAGCAGCAGCATGGCAAATCCAGGTAGGAGTGAGTTTGGTATTCAGAAGGAAAAAAAAATAAGGATTGGCTTATTTTAATATGGACTTCTTCTGGCGTGAGAGACAGTTAGTTAAGAGAGCTCTTCTGGTTTTAAGGATTTCTCCCTAGTTCAGGGCTTTGAATTCAGCAGAAGTTTGTTGCCTGGATGCTGGCTTTACGTGTGCATGAAGAGGACTTAAATATATCTCTCTGTATTGTTTTATGTACATGTTATACTTGGTGTGTGCCCACACACGTGCTAGTGGGAAATGGAAGTTATGCATGCCATGTAGTGCACGTTTGCCATCTGTAAACAACTTCAGGGGTCCTTTGGCTGCAGCGTGTGACCTTGTGTTTCCTTGTCTGTTTCTCAGCAGTTTTAGTTTAACTGTTTTGGAGGACCCTGACACCTGAGTTCACCTTTCCATGCACTTTCCATCTGTGGTTTTAGCATTCCTCATGTACCCTAAAAGCCTGCTGGGGGGAAATGTCAAGAGCCTCCTCTCCACGAGCTGGACCTTTATGTAACTCAAGCGCATTGTTGAGTTTTGATGGTGTGATCCAAGCACTGTAATGTGGCAGAGCTGGCACAGAGCTGTTAAAGGCAGCAGGAGAGCTGTGCTCAGCTGCTCTGAGTGCTGCTGTGTTGCTGTGCACACCCTTCCCCAGCCCCAGCAATGGGCTGCAGGCTGATATTTTTCCCATGGAAGATGGTGCCTCAGGCCCTGATCCAGGACCACATAATGCCAGTCTCTCCTGGCTGAGCAGGGATAGGGTCTGAGCCAGGAGGAGCTGCTGGGAGCTGGGCTTCCATGGCTGTGGCTGAGTTCTGCTAATCCTCTCTTCTCTCCATCCCTTGCAGATGGTGATTCCCTCTCCGACGGTGCCCCCACGCAACACCACGCTGGCCTTGCTGCTGACTGTCTCCTGGATGCCAAGAACCATCTCCCACTGCCAGGCTGGCCATTGTCCCATTCAGAGCTGCTGCCCTGGGTGGGCTCTGTGGCAGCAGCACTGACCTGCACCTAAGGAAGAGTCATGCCCAGTGCCCAGGGCGTTTGGTACAAGGTGAACCCATGGGCAGGCTCACCATGGCAATGCTGGTGGAGAGGCTTCTCCATCAGCCCCTTGGCCAGAGACAGCAGGGCTGTGCTGGGGAGGGAATGAATGACCTGTGCTCCTGTAAACTGAAACAGGGCACTGAAATGCCACGTGCCCGCCGCAGAGTTTTTCCAGGGCACAGCAGAGCCATGGGTAGTGCTTCAGCCCTCCTGTTCAGGGCATGGAGGGCTGTTGGTCTGAGTGCATGAGAGATCAAGAACTTGTCTCTAGGACCTTTTGTAGCAGCACCATGGCCTTCTCCTCTCTTCCTTGCACACCCCATGCTCATACCTGTGTGCTCAGTTCTGCTTGGTGGGGAAAAAGAACCTCTGTGGACCAGGGGAACGTCTTTGATAGTGGAAGATGAGCCATGAAAAGCAAGCAGTCGGTTCTGTCCATGGAGTAGTATCACCAATTGCTTTTCTCCCCTCAAGCATCCTTCCCTCCTAGGCCTTGGCCAAAGGGCAATACCACTGGTTGCAGCATAAGTTCTGGGCATTTTCAGTAAAGCTCTCTGCCATCATTGCTCTTATCACTGCTCCATCATTGCCCCATGTGTGGGCAGATGCAAAGTGCTCTGGGACTGCCATGAAGTGCAGTGGAAGTGTAGAGGTCAATGAACATGCTCCCATTTTAGCTTTTGTCGAGCAGAAAGGGGCTTGTTTGGGGCATGGTCATGCCATGGAGCAGTGGTAGGGCTGAGAGAACCCAGCCTAGGGTCATCCATCCCTAGCAGCCTGTGTCCTCTGGATGTTGAATATCAGCCAAGAAGGGATGCTGCTGAGTGCTTTTCTGCAGAGTGCAGGTGGTAAAGAGTTGAAAGGCAGCAGCTCTGCTTGCTGACAGCTCCTGCTCAACAGAGTGTTTGGGATTTCTGTGGAGCAGCCCCGGACAGACAGAGAGCACTGCTGGTGGTGCATGGAGAAAACCTTCCCTGTGCTCGGGGAGGGGCACCAGGGCGTCTCCTGTAGCTCATTATGTAGAAGGGAGAGACCTGTAGTTATTTCTCCTTGACTGATCTCTGATTTGGCACTGGTCATTAAAATGGTTTTGTGTATTGGAGAGTCGCACTGAGGGGGGTGTACATGACTTGAGCCTCCCTCCAGGCTTCCTGCCGCCCACCGTGTGCAGCCCCCCGGGCAGAGCTGCCCCCAGACACAGCCTGAGCAAGGGCCAAGGAGCCTGGGAGTGGAAGTGGCAGCTCTGCCAATGGCCAAGGGCTGGGAGCGAGCAGCTTGGCCGTGCTGGCTTCTCTGCCAGTGTCCCCATGGTGTGAGCCCAGCCAGCGTGGCCTCGGGGCTCCTCCTGAGGCAGCGCTGGTATAATAACACTGATGAAAAGCTGATTAATCCTTGTGAACGAGCCGCAATAGCTTCCCTCTAGAACTGAAGAGATTACCACTGATTTGTCATTCTGATTGTTTCAAAGAGACGTGCAATTAGTTGCTCTAATTTAGCTCTGCTCGGGAGCGGCGTGACAAGGGCGCCGCAATCAGTGGGGCTGCGATGGCAGCCACTGGTGGTGCAGCTGTGCCGACACCATTTCATCTGAAACGGGCGCAGGGTGCCGCCAAAATGGTGGAGCATCACCAAAATGGTGGAGCATCACGTGTGTTCTGGTGCAAAACCAACGCATTTTTGAAGGACCAGGTGCCCGCGGTGCTGTGTGGCACTGGAGCAGTGGGGCAGGCCTGGCTCAGGGCATTCTGAGCTGTGCTGGTGGAGCTGGAGCTCCAGGGGCTCCTGTGCTGTGTTTGATCAGTGCTGGTTGTTCAGAAGACTCTTGGGAATTCACAGAGAGAGCAGCCTAAAACCCCTACGAGGTGCTGGATGGTGGGCATGACATTACACTTACTTTGATTATAAAATAGAAAGTCATAAGGAAATCTTGTTTTCTTATTCTGACCCCTCCAGCTATTGGCCCTCTTCGCCAGGTGCAGTAAAACCAGTCCCAGGTACAGCAGAGGGGGGGTATTTGCTTGAGGTTATTCCTTTCTGAGGACTGTCTTTGCTTTGGAAAAGGTACAAAGCTGCCACAGAAAATGAGGAGCTTGTGGCTCAGCCCCCCAGCTCGCTGCACTGGGTCAGCAGCCAACCCCCTCTGGGCAGAGAGGAGGGAACACATGGGATTTCAAAATGTGTCCATTTTCAGTGAGACAAATCACTTAAAAATTCAATTCAAAATGAAAAAAATAAAAATGCTTTAAAAACAAAACCTGCCTGTGGCTATTACTTGGTTGAAGCTGTCTCTTTTTTTTTTTTTTTTCCTCTTTTTTTTTTTTTCCCTCCCTGGGAAGGCATTTTGTTTCTGGATTGAGCTGGCCATGCTTGCTAGGGAGGGTCTTTGAGGGGCCTCTGAGCAGCTCTGGTGCTGGCTACCAGCAGCCCGTGCACCTCGGCCCCTGGCCAAGCACCACCAGGCAGCTGCTCGGCTCATGTTCCCGGTCACAGCATGGCACGGCCAGGCCCGTGTCACTGCAAGGTCGTGGTTTTCCCCAGCCCCTCCAGCTCAGCTGTCAGCTGTCATCCCCCACTGGGCAGCAGCTCTGCACCCCGTGGCACCCAGGGGACCCTGCCTGTTGTGTGTGTGGCTGAGCCTGAGCTGGTCATCCTGCCCAACAGCTCCACTCTGCTGCCCTGGGCACAGAGCAGCCCCCAGCCAGTGCTGTGCCCCCAGCCCTCACTGTCCTTGCCATGGGGGCTGCTCAGTGGCAGCTCCCCCAGTGCAGGTGAGGTCTGGCTTGCTCTGCACCCGCTGCTCTGCTGGTGACAGCTGATCCAAAGGGCATTCGGGGTCTCGGCAGTGCCAGCTGGGCCAAGCCGGACGAGTGCCATCGCCCGGGACACATTCCCCTTGCCTTTCCTGGATTGGGTCAAGGTTGGCCTCAGTGAACCGGCTGAGGGATGGTCTGGCACAGGGAGCACCAAGCAGGACATTTTGGAGTGCTCCTGCTCCCCTCAGCTAAATATAAGCCCCAGTGGGAAGCCTACCTCTCACTAGTTTCATGTTTCTTGCCCCTGCGCTTCCTAAACCTGGCAGCAGGCCCAGTTGTCTCCAAGTCTAAGATGAAAATACCCTTGCAAATCCCACTCATAAAAATACCTGCTGTATTCCCAAAACATGCCTGAGATAGCTTCCAGAGAGGATGGGGAGCTAAAATAAGATGCATGAGCTCAGAGCCCCATTTTCCACTGGCCCCACGGATCCGTCGCCGCAGCACACCGCGCCATGGACTGAAATGGAAGTGCTGCCGTGCAGGGTGGCCTTGGGCTGGACCAGATGAGCCACCGCTCTCCCAGAGCAGGTGCTGCTGCAGCCCTTGTGTGCACCAGCAAGGCCTTGTGCTCCTGGGGACAAGCTCGCAGCTGGTGGCACCACCTGGGCAGTGACCCTGAGCAGCAGCGTTGGCCTCAGCAGAGGAAACCTGGGTGAGAGTGGGGCACAGAGCTGTGGGGAGTGTTTGGTCCCCAGACTGGCCAAGTGAGGGGCAGCAGGAGGCTGCTGTTCCCTGGGAGGTCCACATGGCCTTGGGATGGGATGCAGGTGCTCTGCTGTGGACCTCAGCCATCCCATGTCACCCCTTGGCCACCTCTGCCCTGGTGAGACTGAGGGGACACACAGAGCTCTTGTCCTGCTGAGAGGCACAGGCCTGCAGTGTGGGCACAGCAGCTGGGGACTGGGAGGGCAGTGAGCCTCACTCTGCATCCAGGCAGTCCCTGGGCAAAGAGGTGAGCCCTTGGGGAGGTGACATGACCTGGTCATTGGAGACTGGCTCCTGGCAGGGTCACGGTCATAGAGCAGGGTGTCAGGCTTCCTGGGAACTGCAATCTCAGCCTTGTCCTCCTCTGAAATTCTCTCCTGCAGCCTGCAAATGTATCCCAGATCTTCTCGCAATCACACATCTCTTTTTTTACTTTTTAACAACCCACTGCTCCTGCTAGATGCCAAAATGTTTCCTGGATCAGGCACAGATGTCCCCACAGTCACGTCCTGCCATTGTCTGTGCTCGGCTGTGGCCTGAGGTGGGGGCAGACACAGCCCCAGGTTTAGTCCAGCTGTGGGCAGGAGTGTCGTGGCCAAGAGCCCTTAGCAGGGACAGTGTCTGCCTGTCTGCAGTGGGGTCTGGGGGCAGCAGCAGAGCCATTGGCTGCTCCAAGCACCCCAGCTAGGATGGTCACAGGGCACAGAGCACTTGGAAGCCATGAAGAGTGTCCTGCAGCACCTGGACACAAACACCTGCTCATGCTGCTCACATTGGAGACCCCCTCTTGTACCTGCCATGCTCTGAGTTGAACTCTTGGGGTCTGCTCTTGCCCTCATGGCCCTTCTGTGCTGCGCTGCTCCCAAAGTTTTGGAGGGATTTTGTCCTCACAAGGCTGATCACCTTGCAGCCATGAGCTCAGTGGGGAGGAAAAAAGATTTTAGCCTCAGCAGTGGTGGTAATGGGCCCTGGGCAGCCTTCCTGTCCTCTTGGTGGTGCCCAGGCCATATGGGTCCCTCGGATCCACCTGCAAGTGAGGAGTGCTTTTTTGGATGCAGGATCCACCTGCCTTAGTGCTGGGTGTGGATGCTTTGAGATGAGATTTATATGGGAGGGCACAACTTTCCCCCTTCTTCAGATGATTGCATCCTGAATCTCATTGACTGTGGGGCTGGGTGGCAATATTCAAAGTTCCCCACTCACTTGCATTGCCTTGTATGTCAGCAAGTGCTACTTAATGATCTGTGAATGGAGGGAATGCTGGGAATGGGCTGGACCTCGTGTGAAATATCCATCCAGAGTCTATAAATAATGCGGCCTCTTTATGCTGTGCACAGTTTGGAGCTTCATGGGAGGAGCATCTCCCTGCTATGACTGGAGGAGCCTGTAAGTGATTTGGGTATGAAACAAAGGCGATGAAATGTAAAGAGAGGGACTGTTCAATTTCTGAAATATCCTGCAAATGTGCCTCAGCCACTTCTGCCAGCTCTTGAGCTGCCACCCACCCTGTGGGTAGTGCCTTGGGCTGTGCCACATGCACCAGGACACGGACCCCAGCACTGACCATGGAAACACCTGGAGAAGGGTTCCTGCTTGCCCTCAGGGCTCTGCCTCTCATCAGTCACAGTGACAAACCCGGGGCTGCCAGGCAGGGGCTGTCCCTGGCACTGGTTGCAGTGTCCCAGTGAGTGCCAGCTGCCCCAGCCCTGCTCCTGAGCTGTCCCACTGCTGACAGGGTGTGTGCTCCCAGACCTCTACTGCCTCTGTGGTGGTCTATGGCTCACAATGCCAAGGAAACAACCTGGCATTGGGGAAATACAGGTGGATTTCTGCTGGAGCAGTTCTCTGGTCACTTTTTAGGGCAATATATGGGTTTCCCTGCATGTTTGGAGATGCAAGCAGAGGCAGCTGCACAGTGTGGGTGTTCATAGCCTGCACTGGGCACCCTGAGGGTGTCAGCTCAGACAGCTCCCAGCCAAGGAAAGCCAGGCTGTCACACTCAGACACGAGTGGATGGACAGTCCCTTTCCCTGGCACATTCCACCTGCCCATGTACAGCCCTTCCCTGCCAGTGCCACGACCAGCATGGGGTGGCTTCCTGGGCATGGAGGGTCTGCCTTGCTGGGGCAGGAAGGGTTGCACGAATTTGACTAATTAAAGGATACATTTCTGTCATGAATATTCTGTCACTGCTCTGCACGTCTTGTGAAATGTGCTGTGCCGGTGCTCACAACGACATTTGTTGATTAATAACAGCAAAGCAGGAAGGAGCTGGTGCTGCACCAGCACGGCAGCGATCAGGGCACAGGGAGCCCAGCCCTGGCATGGCCCTGGTGTTATCTGTGGCAAAGCAGGTGGAGCAGCCCCAGCGTGGGGATCGCAGCCGGGGCTGTGCCTGGCTTTTATTTTTAACACCCTGCTCCCAGGCGGTGACAAGCCTTCGCTAAGTGAGGTAATAGCCAATTGATTTTGTTCCGTTTTGCAGTGGGCAGTAATAAATCACACGGCTTGTCAGGGGGTGTTTCATGTTTTCAGTGAGAGTGTGCCAGCAATTAACCATCAGAAAGCTCTTGTGGCTCCGCTCCTGAAGACGTGGCTGCAGTCTGAAGCTCAGGAATGTGGGGCCCTCCGCCACCCAAACAGAGCGGTTGTGGCGGAGTTAAAGGGGGTTTATTTCCAGGCTTCAGAGTGGACAGAGCAGGAGATTGATGGCAGGGAGGAGCAGCCACTCCATCCATGGGCACAGGGAGTGTGGAACTGTGGGATGTCCCCATCCCTATCCCTGTTCCCACTGTAGCTTAGGGACCTGCAGCATTGGGGCCAACAAAGGTGTGAGACCCATCCAGCTGCCTGCTCACAGCCACACTGGCAGCGGGTCACGGGAGGAGGACAGAGTGAGATGGAGCTGCCAGGCACTTTCTGGCCCTGCTGTAGCTATGGCTGTGTGCTGCTGCCATCCTGGGCTGTCTGTGCCTGGCTCTGGGGCTGCAGAAGCGCTGTGTCGGGTGCAAGGAGGGATGTGGCAGCCACTCTTCCCTCCAGCCCTGTTCAGTGGGGTGCAGGGTGTCGCTGGGTTTGGCTCAGCTTGGTTCAGTGCCCCTCACACCATGCTGCTGGGGTTCCTGCAGCCCTTGGCAGGCTGTTGGGGTTTGGGGGGGCTGAGGCACACATTGGTGGTGGGCTGTGGGGTCAGACCGGTCTCTGCAGCCTGCTCCATCCCTCTGGGCTCTGCCTGATGATTCCCAGATGGTAATCGCTCTGCTTTTATTTCCCGTAACCTTTGTTACTCTGGGAAGGCAGAGGCAGAGGCTGGGCTAGAGGCCGGGGTGAGGGATGTGGCGGGAGGGTCGGGACCCTGGGGAATAATGCTGGTTTCAAAGCAAGGCCTTTCACAGAGGCATTTGCATTTGGAAATAGGGAGCGATTGCTTTGCATGCAGAGCTGGAGCCTCTGGTCCTGGGGGGAAGGAACGGGAGCAAGTGGCCAATTGATCCCGGACTGAAATCAGGAAATTATCAGGAAATCATCCCCTGCTCTGTGCTGAGGGGTCTGTGACAAAAGAACCTTCTCCAGCCACGGCCTGGCTGCCCACTGTGGCCCTGCTCAGGCTGTGACTTTCCCATTGCAGCGCTGTGCATGAGAAGTCCAGGATCACAGGATCACAGGAGAAGGGGGTGGGCACTGCTGGCCCCCAGCCCTCATGTCACTCCCGGTTAGATCAGAGCAGCAGAGCTGCCTCCTCCCGGGGCCATACTCCCCCTTCTCCCCAGGACTTTACTAGAGGCAACAGCAGCTCCAGCGTCTGTCTTAGGGAGCTGATAAAAACAAAAGCTCTGGAATGAGTGAGATGGGCACACATGGGCTCTGCTGCTGCTGCTGCTGCCCAAAGTGGCATTAATGAGCTCTGTCCCACACCCAAACAAGCTGCATACACGTGTGCATGTTTGTGATGGCTGGAGAAGACCCTTGGGAAGGCTCCTGAGGGGAGGGAAGGGACATGTCCCCTATACCTTCCTCCCTGGGACCTGACTGTCCAGTAAAACCAGTTTCCCTGTTGGCAGCAGTTGTTACAAGACTGTGGCTCCACTGGAGGTTCTGGTGCTGGCACCAAGGCACTGGCATTGCACTGCATGTGCCCAGGCATGGCTAGGAAGGATGCTTTCATGGAAATGCATCTGGGATTTCATGGGCTTGTTATGGGTTAAAATTCCAGATTTGACATTTTTGTCATGGAGCTTTGGCTGGTGAAAGCCATGGAGAAATCCCAGCGAGTGCAGGCTGGTGCCATGCTGTGCCTTCTTCTGCCCAGTCTGGGCTCATCTTGTGTGTGCAGGGAGTTCATCTGACCTCCTTGGGGTCACCCCATTAGAAAGAAGTTCCTAACCCTGACTTTGGGGTTCCCAGTGCAGTGTGGTCTCACCACAGCCCTGTGAGCAGGACTCGTTCTGCAGCTGCCGTGCACGAGGCGCACGCAGACACAAGGACAGTTGTTTTCAAACCTCCTCCATGGGAGGAAAGGAATGGATGGAAACGCAGTGCTTCCTCCCCCAGACCCCCAACATTTTTGTGATTTCATGGGAACTTGTAGGAAAGGAGTGCACATTTCCCGTGGTGCTGGGCAGAGGAGCACGGTTCATGGGCTGTGACGGAGAGCGGGGTCGTGGGCCCCTGGGCAGGCAGGAAGCAAAGGCTCTCCTCCCAGGGAGGAACCTGCCTGTGCGGGGGAAAACCTGCCTCATTACACACCAATTGAAAAAAAATATTTTTTCATCATTGCTTTTATTTTCCAACATCCCAAGTGACTTCTTTGTTACATGATTAATATGCCTTGTGAATTACAGCCTGAAGTGTGATACGTTGCTGGGATCTCCATGGGAGCCTGAGGCAGGTGATGCTCCATCTCCAACTCCTGCAGCCCTTTCTTTTACAGACTTCAGGATGGAAAAAAATTCTGTCTCCACTTGGACTCTATTTATTGCCACAGTGTGAGACTGATGAGGGGTGACACAGCTCACACGAGTCCAGGTAATGCCTCATACGGAAACAAGTGACCCAGAAACATCCTGGAAAAGTGCAGCCAAGGAAACAGCCCCTTGGAGTCAGCTGGGGGTTTGCTATCTCCTGCATCTTGGTGCCCACTGCGACTGGAGTGGAGGATTTCTTCCCTGCACCTCAGTGGATGCAAAGTCTGGGCACTAGTGGGCTCATGGAGCAGAGCTGTTGAAAAGTCTGAAATATTTTTATAGCTACAAGAAGCTGTTTAGCTGTTTCACAAATACCTAAATGATGGTGCTGCATGCCAGCCCTGGGTTTTCTTTGCCTGGATTACAGGGCTCTTGCTCCTCAGGTCCAGTTCCTCCTTCAGAAAGAGGGAACTGCAGTGCTTGGCCCCTGCTTTGGGTGCAACCTTCTCCACCTGGAATCCAGAGAGGTCCAGTTCCTTGTCACCATGGCTGTCACACTATTGCACAGGACTTTGTTCAGACAAAGCCTGCTCATCCTTCTCTGGAGCATGGGGAGCCTTGAGGCTTTCCCCAATATGAGGGCTGACGAGGGGCTATTTTGGACATTTGCATTTCCCAGTGGAGGAAATTCTTATACAATCTAAAGTTAAGATGGACTTCCTAGAGGCAGTGTGCACTGGCTGTGGTGGCCCTGGGCTCAGCAATCAGTGCTATGTAGCAAATGGCAAATTTTTTAGAAAAGGAGCAAAATTGCAGAACCTGTCCAGAATCACTGCCACACTTGTCAGCCCATGGATGCGTTCTGAGCATCCATGCAGTGCAGAGCAGCACTCCCACTGGCCAAATGGCTTCTGCTGGCCTCCAGAAATGGGGTATGAGAGCCAGGACCCAGTGCAGCTCCTGGTTCACATGCCCCATGGCTGGGGTGGGTGACACTGAACACAAGGGCTCTGCCAGGGATGGCTGCTTAGCTCGGAGGAGCTGGTGTGAAGCAGCCCTGGCAATCTCTGGAGCTACATTTCTGAATCATCACTGCACATGTCTTGTTTCTATAAAAGGAAACCAAGGACAGATTTGAAATTGTCAACGTCTCCTTTGTCCAGCTAAAAGCAGAGATTTTTCCAGTTCTTGCTGTCTGTACTAGAGAGGAAGAATGTGTGAGTTTTCTAAAGACTGGACCTGGCACTGTCCCTCATGCCCTGCACTGTGGGTGACGCACCTTGGATTGCTGGAAGGAGGTGTTTAAAGCCATAATCAGGGCTGCCACTTCAGAAAAAAAAAAAAAAATACAGGCAGGCTCTTCCCAGGGCGGTGTGATTTTTAAAATGGGAACACAGTGGCACCCTTGTATGTGGAAGTGGTTGTTTCCTTTCTTCCTTCCTCTCTCACTAGCGCTGGTCACAGAGCTCCCGACGCTCTGAGCGGGGCCTTCAGCCTCCCTTCCTGTTACAAATTCTGTGGGACAAATCAACATCTTCCCATTAGGAAGTGATGACAAACCAGTCCATTTGGGGTGATTAATTGACATCTTAAATTAATCACGAGCACTCCTCTTAATGCTGTGACTCAAGATATTAACTGTTCCACCAGCCACATGAGAAAGAGCAGAGACCATTACAAAGCCCATTTGTCAAGCAGTCACTTACACAGCCATTGTGGTGGCTGAAAAAAGGTCAAGTGACTTTGTTATTGTTAAGTAGAGAGCAGACCGAAACTCCTAATTCCTTACTCTGTGCTTAATGTGCCAGTTAAGTAGTGGTAATTGGCAGCAGCTGTGCCCTGGAACCGATGGGTCCTGTACTGGAGCAGGAGCCCTGATGTGCTCAGTGGTGCAGTGGGGAGACTGGGGTATTTACAAAGCAGGAACTGGGGAAAGGTGAATCCCAGGGAACTGGAGGTGTTGGGGCAGCTGGCCGTGATGAGAAGGAAGCGGGTAGGAAGTGGGTCTGTGCTAATTCGAACATTTAAAAATCAACAGACAAATCAAAGTGTGGTTTCCATGGGGGTGAATGCAGTGGTGGTGATAAACGGCTGGGAGCTGTGGCTATCGTTTCTGGTGTCAGCCTCCCAGGACTGTCCTACCTGCGCTGGTAGCACAGAAATGTCACCTCAGCGTCACCCAGGAGGCTGGGCTTCCTTGGAGGCACGGAGATGCTCAGTATATGGACTTGCTTTTGGCTCTGTTCCAGTTTTTACACCCACCTTGCTCTGGGCCAAGCCGTGCAAGCTGCTGCTGGGCTGTTTCTGGCTCTGAAGGGTGGTTGCATAAGGGTTTCAGTCCGGTTTCCAGGCCTACAGTTTGCACAGCTTTGGATAAACAACGGATCTTTCAGGTGTAAACGCAGGGTGAGCAAACTTCCCCTGGGACTGGGGCTGTTTCCATCCCAGAGCGATGCGAGCAGAGATAAGCTGTGCTGGAGGCAGGTCAGGAATGCTGAACAAACTGAACATGGTGAGGGCACCCAGAGCAGCCTGCCCGCGACCTCAACCACTCCCGGATGCTTCCAGGGGTGTCCCTGCTGGGAACCTCTTGGTCCATGTCCCCAGAGCAGAGATCTCCCACCTCTGCATGTCCAGCCCTGTGCCAGGAAGGAGCAGCGTGCTTGGTCACTAGGATTGGTGCCCTGATGGACCATGGTGGCTGCTCTGCAGGTCTTCTGGAGGGTGTGGGGGCAAGGGGAGCACCAGCTAGACCCATGCTGAAGATCCTCCCCTGCGTGCCCAGCCCTGCCTCGCTGCAGCCGGGTGAGGCTCAGCACCTTTGCTGAGAAAAACACAGGAAGCTGCAGCACTTCGTCTGAGAAGTGGAATTAGGGAATGGTCACCTCCTGCAGCTGGATGGAAACCTCCTTCCAGCAGAGGTTGGAAACCTCCATAGCTCGAAGTGGTTGTTTCCCCACTGTGAACCTGGAGCCTTCATATCTGAGCACTTGGAATATTTATTTTTTCATGTTGCTTACTGACGGCGGGGAAGGGGAAATGAGTAAATCTTTATGCACGTTTAATCACCTGTTAGTGGAGGAGCTGCAGGGCACTGCTGCTTTGTGTCTGCCGATAAAAGACTGCGGCTGGGCTTGCCAGGGAGAGGCGCTGGCACCAGAGCTGTGTGGGTGCCTGCAGTGGAGGCACCCCGGGCGAGGGGGGCAGGAGTGCTTTGATGGGATTATAACAAGGAGGGGATGATAAAGCAGCTTTCTCCCTGGAGTGGAAAGGGGAGCTGATGCCCCTGGAAGCAAGGATTGAGGGGGATTCAGCCTGGTGCCATACAGGGTTCCCTGTGCCTGGGTGTTCCCAGGGCTGGATGTGCTCTTCAGGCTCTTGGGAGCAGAGCATGGAACTCCTGTCAGGACTGGTCCCGTGAGGAGAGCTGGGGCTGCAGCCATCCAACATGGGGCCATCCAGCAGCAGGAGCTGGAAAAGCTGGGGGCATCTGAGGGCTGCTCTGGGGCTGCTGTGCTCCCACCCAGTCCTGGCAGTGGTGCTCATCCTGGTCATGCTGGTCTGCTGCTCTTGGGTGATGCTGGCAGTGACCCTGAATGGCCAGGCAGGACCCTTCGACCTCCATTCCTCCTCTTTAAAACAGGGAGAACTTAAAGAAAAGGAAGGGTCTTCCAGGGGAAGCTGCATTTAATCAATATCCTTGAGGGCCTTGGCTGAGGGTCCCAAAGTGTTGTGGTATTCTCACTAAAAAGGACAGTGTTTAAAGTGAATCAGCTGACAGGCACAAAAGAATAGCAGCCACTTTAATATTCTCCGTTTCATTCTGTACTTAAACCCCCTGTCAGTCTCCAGTGAGGAACAAGGAGAATTTATGATGAAAAATCAAAGTTGTCCATGAAAATCAAGGATGAGATCAGTGGGCTGATGGATGACTGGCACGCACACGCCCGTCGCCGTGGAGGTGCTCTTGGCAGCGATGGGAACGATGGATTCCTGCGCAGAATGGCAATGCCCTCCTCTTCCCTCACTGCTTTTTGTTGGAATACGGGGTGGCTTTGCTCCTGGAACACCTTAACTTCCCCCCACGGTTCTCTCCTGAATTTTAGGGAAGGTTCAGCCTTCCTTCCCTCCTTCACCCTTGCCCTGGCCTCGGTGCCTGTAGGATCCAGCTAAGGGAAGGGAGGGCAGGCTGGGCAGCCCTCGGGTGCTGCCTGTCCCGGGCAGAGGTGACAGGCAAGTCCCCTGTCCCGGGCAGCGGTGACAGCCGTGCTCCGCCGGCACAGCGATGCTGGGGACCTGCGCTCGAGGCTAATTAGCGGTGCCGCAAAGTTCATCAATAATAGATCTCGTGGCGGCAGCTGATTGCCGGCTCGCGGCGGGTGGGCACGGGGTGGTAAATCAGCCTGATTGATTGTTGACCACTCCAGTTTTTCCAGCAGTAATTTAAAGCAATTAAAACGCCTCCCTCGGAAATTAACAAGGTAAATAGTGCCCCCCGCGGAGCCGCCTGCGGCAGAGGGTCCCTGGAGATCCAGCGCTCCTGGAGACCCCGGGCAGGCATGGCCAGCGGCCATCCTTGTATTCCTGGAGAGCCCTTAAGCAGGGATGCGCCCAGGGATGTGCCTGGAGCTCCTGGATGGGCCCCATGACACGGTACCCAGAGCGGTGTTCTGCACATATGTTTGCAGCGCTGATCTTGGGAAATAACATGACTGAGCCTTGGGATTAAATCCTTGACTCTAGAGCTTCTACCCCTGCAGGTATTAGGTAAAAATATCTAATTTTGAGGTACTGGAGAATACTGGATTTTCCCTTCATTAGGAATTGTGCCCAGCCCTTCTGCTGCAGCTCCTGCTTTAATTGCACAGCCTATTCATCCTGCTGCAGTGGTATAAATAGAGGCTCCTTCACCCATGAAGGGTGATTATCTTTTATGAGTGTGAGGGATCTATAACTCTTGAGGTGCAATAGTGAGGAGAGGTGGGGAGTCAGTCTGCATGGATCGGATACTCTGTTCTGTGTATGGGAAATGTTGGCTTTCAACTAAAACCTGTTTTTTTCAGAAGTGAGGATGAGGTACAGGTTCATTTCACACCAACTGCTGAAGCTTCCCCTGACACTGCTCACCCCATAGGTCATCCTGGCCTGCTGCTCTTGAGTGATGCTGTGGAGGGATGAGCTGCAAGCACAGGTTAAGGTGTTCAGGTGTGCCAGGTGACTCCACTGGGCACCTGTCTGCCAGCATCAGCAGGCTGGGTTGAATCCCTCCTGCTCACTGCTGCTTGCTGTTGCCTGGGTTTGGGTGCTCTTTGTTCCTACAGAGTGCTGGTGGAGGCACCTGCTGCTTGTTTATCCCCAGGAGATCAGCAATTTTGTGGCTGTAAGTGACCACTGTTGCGTATTAGCAAGCCCCTCTTTACCTGAAGGCATCAGCAGAGTTTTGGAGCTGTTGGGCCTGTGCATGCTGCTGTGTGCTGCTGCTCCTTGGGGCCATGACTGAGAATGGTTGTGGTTTTCAGGCATCGAGGTGAGTGACAAATAAGTGACACTGGAGAGGTTCCTTGCAATCCAAATGGCATCAGCCTTGCTCAGCCTAGGGAGGAGAGACCAGGCCTGAAGTGTCAGAAGTCCTGAAACAAACACACTGATACCCATTAGCAAATGTGTGCTGATCTCCCCTGTTTTTACTCAGTGTGTTTTTCTCTTTGGAGAGAGTCACAGAAGGCAAGTCAATCCTGCAAGGCAAGTGGAGAGGGTGTTCACGGGATGCCATTTATTTTGAATAATCTACAGAAAGTCAAGGGAAGTTGTATGTTAAGAGTAATTTAATGAATTTAAGCTGTAATGCCCTACCTGCTCCAGTCAGATGCTGAATAGGAAGGAACGAAGTGCAATTTGTCAGGGCCTTGGTAACGGCGGTGTTGCCATTAAAAGAATACGATCTTACAAAAGAGGTAGGATGCGAAATCCAGCGGAGTAATTAAGCTACTCATCTAATTGAAAGATCTATGATTTATTGAGCCATAAACCCCAATTCTTTCCACTTACTGACCAGGACCTACGATATATGCTATTGCCTGATGGATTCTCATTTCCAGCTGGGCAATATGCTCCTTAAAAACAGTGTTAAAAATGTCACCAAGGAAGGCATCCTTCATACCAGGCAAGTGATTTAGCCCCATCTGAAGTCTGCAGCACATCAGAGTTATTCCTGCAAAGGACCCCAGGATCCCATAATGGATGTGTGTGCTGGCACCTGTGGGAGCAGAGCTCTGCAGGGCAGGAGGTGGTGGCAGAGAGGTTCAGCAGATGGTTTGTAGAGGTCACAGGGGAGATGAAGGTGCAACCACCTGCTCACACAGCAGTTAGTGAGCTACAAATGCTTCTACTGGTCACCAAAGCCTGGCCCTGTGCTGGTGGGACAAGGCAGTGTGCTCCTGGAGGGGTGGATGCTGTGCTGGTGATGGGTACTCCTGGTTGTTTTGGGGCAGTGTTGCCACCCTGGACCAAAGCTGATCCAGGAGGGATCAGTTTGTCTTCCTTCCCATGCCATGCTGCGTGTTTAGATTCATTCTGGTGTGTCCGCCAGGGTCCTCGCCCCCCCACACCCAAAGGCACCGGGGGGCCCCCCCCCCCTCCCTTGAAGCCCAGCCCCTTTGAGCAGCCAGGATGTCTGTCAAAAAAAACTATACTTTTTTCTTATGCCCTTGGCCTGTCATTCCCTGGGGTCACCTGTGCCTCTGTGGCTCCTGGATCCTCCAGTAGTCTCACAGTGATTGATGTCTGAGGATATTTCCAGCCTCCAAGTATTTTTAGCTTGGAGGTTTCCTGGGCTGGATAAAAGTGTGTGTCTGGAATTGTAACGATAGATGGTGTTCTTTAGATGGGTGGATGTGGAAATTGTTACACATCACTTGTGTGTGAAAACACACCTGTGGGTGTTGGATTCCAGATATTGCTGACACAGGGAATGGGAGAAAATGGGAACAGAGGAGAATTAAAGCAGTCGAGAGTTCAGTGATGATTTGCAATATCTTTCCCTCAGTCTTTCATCTGGACAGAAGCCTCTGGAGTTCTGTGCTCCTGATCATAAATGCAATGAACTCTTGAAACCTCACAGTGTCCCCAGCCTCCCCGGTTAATGCAGGGCTGCTGCAAGGTGGCTCTTTGTATTATTTTTTTCCTGTCAATTAGGTATTTCTTAGGCCATCTTTCCTTTAACCTGTACCGATTGCCTTAATTGACTTCCGCCTTAATTGGTAACAAATCATTTCCACTGAGCCCTTGTAGTTCCTCTATGTCAATTGGTTCAGCCTTCCCCTGGGAGTGTGTGTGAGCTGCTGAGCAGGGCTGCAGGAGCTGGGCAGGAGGTGCTGGTTCCTGTCCCAGCCATGTCTGCCCCATCAGCTGCGAGTTCCCCAGCTGTGTGACTGCCCAGTGTCACACTGGTGTCCAGGGCCATTACCTGGTGCTCTCTGGCTGGTGCCACAGAGGTGACTGAGTTCACCCTTGTCACTGTATTCCCCAGATGCTGCAGCTGCACCTGGAGCAGGACAACTTGAAATCATGAGAGGGAGAACGTAGTGCAGCATATGACAAAGTTGGGGTTGAAATCCCAATGCACACTGTAAATCAAAGGAAAAGGATCTTGGAAAAACCCTTCCCTTTGACATTCTTGCAGGGGGTTTAATTAGCTGTAACTGGAATATTATTTGATCTGTGCTGTTGAAAATCATGGTTTGTTTTCCTTTGCCTGCATTTGAATATACTTAACAGCATCTCTTTGTGCTAGTTGTTGTTCTGAAAGCTGCAGCTGACCTCCCAGAACACCCAGACACAAAATCTGGGGCTGCCCATAGGCAAATGGAAAGATCCATTGTTCCTGAGAGAGGTCTTGCTTGGGTGTGATGAACAGGAGAGTTGGGTTGCAAGGTTATGGACACATCTGTCCCCAGCAGCCAGCCTGCTCCATGGAGCAGCTCATCCCTTTGGGATGCTCTCCCACAATGGTCAAGCACGAAGGTCTCACCCTATGGAACTGTGCAGTGCCCATCTGGTGGGTGAGAGAAAACTCATGTTGCCTTTTCCAAAGGGGATGAAATCCCTGGCCTAACAGCAGTCCCTGAGAGAGCTCCCTTGGTGTCCACAGCAGTTGGAATTGTGTGGTTCAGCGGGGAAGAGCCCAGCCCTGTCCCCTCTGTGTGTCTGCAGAATGAGCTGCAGGGCAGAGCATTGCAGGCAGAGCATTGCAGGCAGAGCATGAGCTGTCTGTGAGGCCGGGGTTACCTGGTGCCCTGGCTGAGCTGCCACTTCCTTATTTATGCCATTTCTGAAGCACTCACACCCGAGCAGGAGCAGCGTGTTCACACTGGCTGCGGCTGGCGGCGTTTCCCTCTGCTGCTGCTGGGGCGTTCGGTGCCGCTCGCGTTCCCAGCGCCGGTGCAGGATTAGTCACGCTCCTCCAGGCGTGTCTCGGCGGGATGAGATGCTCCCCTCCCAGCCCCAAAACTCCTCCCTTGGCAGGGGTTGAGGGAGCTCATGGGAGTGCTGCTCCAGGTGCCTGGTGGGTCAGGAGCTGGCTGATTTCCTCCTGCCCTGTGGGTACAGGCAGCGGGACATGGCATGCTGTGGTTGCTGACTCAAGGGTGTGCTGTGCTGAGCAGAATTCTCCCTGAGAAACACTGTGCTGTGACCACCCTGACCCCTGGGAGGACTTCTGGGTGCTGGCACGATGAGATTTAGTGGGGTGGGCTCCTAGCTCTGGGCTCCAGCAAGGCTGGAGCTGGAAACCTGGAGAAGATGGGGCTTTTTCTCTCCCTGTGTCAAAGTATGTTATCCTGTCATTGCTCTAGACCAGATCCCTGCACCCACTCCTGCCCAGCCCTGATCACCCAACTCCATGTCTTCTAGGAGAGTTTGGATGAGGATGATCCTGAGTCCTACAAGGTGCAGCCTCCTGACCCCAGCAGCAGGGTCCTCTGAGCAGCTCTTGGGCTACCAAGGGTCTGGAGATGTAATTTTAGCTGCAGAGGTGGTGATAGACTTGCAGGGTCACCACCTCCATGGTCATCCATACCACATAGGCAGAACGGAATCATTTGAGGGGAGCTTGCTGCCAGGACAAGAAATGTCCAACACCTTCCATCTTGTGGAGCTGTCTGCCTCCAAAGCCAGTGAAATTTCTCTTATGAGTTGTCCAGATTGCTGCCAATGCATCCAGTTTCCTTGGAAAATGCTTTGAAAAGGAGTCAGGAAGGACCACCCTGATTAGAGGGGCAGCCCTTGACTCCTTTTCCATGAGCTCTGCTCTGGCACCCAGCAGCCTCCTGACAAAGCATGGATATCCTTTGGAGGGGAAGGGAGGTCTCTCCTCCCCATCGCAGGGATGACTCGTGGTATCAAAATAGCTGGCAACAGAAAGGTTTGTGAAAACAATCCCTGCAAAGAATTTTCTCTGCTGCAGCTGGAGCAGTCCCAGCAGGAGCCTCGCCTCTCAGGAGTCACAGGCAGGGGCAGGGGCCAGACTGGAAGCTGTGTTCCCAGCCAGCAATAATACAGATGAAAATGCCAGGAGCAGCTTTGCAGTCCTGCTGCCGTGAGGTGTGATGGAGAGTCCAGAAAGATGAATAATCACCTCTGAAAGGACTGCAGGGGTGAAATGGGGGAGATGCAATCCCTAAGAATGCCCTGTGCTTCTGCTGGGGTGTCCTGCCTTGCCCAGGGTGCATGGCAGGGTTTGGGGGGCTGTGAGCTTGTGAGCCTTTGGAGGGATCTGCAATTAGCAGAGGTGACAAATGAGCTTTCTGCTGGGTGCCGAATCACTGAATCACCAATCTGTGACCCCTGCTGATGGCCCTGTATTGCATCCTGCATGTCCTTTCCAAAGCTGAGGAGAAAACTGGCACCATTCTATTTGCTGGACAATTACTGTGTGTGCTCTTAAAGAGCTTTCCTGCTTCAGCAGCACTTTAAATCCAAGAGACAATCTGAGTTTGACTTGGCCAAGTGACAAAGGCCATTTCCTTTCTGATTAGCCCGGTTGTCTCTTGGCTTTCCTCCATTTCCATCCATATCTGCTCATGGAGGTCTCTGTCTGAGGACATTTGGGGGGTTTGCAGCTTGCAGAAACGTGGTGGATGAAGTACATAATCTGGGCTATAATGAATGTTTGTTGTCATCATCTTGCTAAGTATCTGCAAGTATCTTGCTAAGTTCGAAGACCTGCCATATTTGCCTTCAGATGGTGGGAAGTGCTCTCCAAGAGTTCCCCAAGGACTGGGGCCTTCAGCTGCAGCTGCTGAGGAATGGGGTGGGCAGTGGATGCAGATGAGGATTTGGAACCACCCTTGGCCAAAGCCTCGGGGCTCTGCCTGGCTCCTGAGAAAGCCCAAGAGGAGCAGGAATGTCCTGTTCCTTTGTGCAGCAGGTGCTGGGGTGAGGGGTCTTGTGTCCTTGGGCTCTGGCTGCTCTAGGGTACAGGCCAAGCTCAACCTCTCCTTGTGCAGGTCCTGTGGCTCCTCTGTGCCCACAGCCCCGTTGGCACTGTGGGCACCATGATGCTCCCTGCCATGCTGGGCGCCCTGCCTACTCTGTGTGGCCCCAAGGTGTGAGCTGAGGCCATGGGAGAGTCTGGGACCAGGAACTGGTGCACATGGTGGGGCTTGACTGGGGTCACACTTGCTCTTAGCTCCCCTTTAAACCAAGACACTGTGAAGAGCTGCTGGTGCAGGCCAGTGGGAAGAGGCCGTTTGGGTTGTGAGACTTTGTACACCACAGCACAGCCTGGCTGGTAGGGCAGAGTGCTTGGCAAGTGGAGGCCTGGGAGGGAAGAGGAGTAATTAATATGAAAAGCTGGAAGGATGCATGCACTGAGCAAACCCTCTGCTTTACTCTTTTGTTTTTTTCCTTTTTTGAGCATTATCCTGCAGATGGATGAAAGGGCAGGCCTGGAAACCTCCCCCAGCCTGGGGAGATCTGCTGCTTCAGTGCAGAATTTCAGTTTTCTAAAGCTGCAGTGAGTCTTAGGGACGTAAATGGGGATTCAGGAACTGAGGTGGGGAAAGTCTTGGAAGGCTAGGCACCAAACCCTCGATGAAATGTTGAGTTTTTCCTCATTCTTATGCCCCAGAAGGAGCTTTCCTGAGGGAGATTTCACTATCAGCAGACTCAACGTGTGTGTTCTTACAACTAATGCAGGGAGCACAATCCAGGCCCCTGTGCTGTGGTCCAGGGATGGTGCCAGAAGCAGGATGGTGGAAGCTGCTGATGCTATTGAGGCCTGGGAGAAACAATTCGTGATAAGGCAAGTCCTGACCTGAACCTGTGCCCAGCAGTTTTCAGTGAGAAGGGAGCAAACCTACGCGGTGGTGTGAGAAACCTCGTCAAACTTCCTTGTTTAGTTTTCCCACAGCTCTGTGCTTCCTGCTTGCCCTGGTGCTGGAAGTACTTAGATAGCATCAGGGGGCTGTGCTGGTGGGATCTCTGTCCAGGCAGGAGCAGGATGTGCCAGCCATCCCCTGGGACAGCCCTGCGAGCATGGGAAGGGCTTGGGAGGCTGCTCTGGAGCAAGGGAGGCTGCCCACTCCCTGGGGTTATTTTCAGGATCAGATCCTGGCTGTGTGATAAACCTGAGTGAGGGCCACAGGATACCTGGGGAAGGACTGCTGCCCTGGTTACAGGAATTAGCTTTCAGGGCGATGGTCCCTGCCCAGCAGGAGGGTGTGTGGTGCCTCCACAGACTGAGATTATTGGAGGGGGAAAAGGGTGGGACGCGAGTCTGGCTCTTCCTCCCCCTCCACAGGTCATGGGCTGTAAATTGGCTCAGCCTTTCTGGGCATAAGGAAAAATACCAGTTGCCTGCCAAGGAAAACAATAGGTCTTTCCACTGTTGAGCCACGTCCAGACAGTCTGGGCCTGTGTCCAGCCCCGCACTGGCGCTCAGCTTGGCCTCCCCTCGCCAGAGCTTTAATGGGAAGGAAAGGAGAAGCAGCGGAGAGTAATGAAACAGAGGAATGTCTGTGACATTTTTCTAAAAAGGAAAAATGTGGAGTTTCCAGTCAAACTGAAAGACTTATTGGGTTCGCTGGGAGGCTAAGTCCAGCTCCTTAGGACAAACTGCTAGATAAGGAAAACAATTTAGTCCCAAGTAATATTCACTTCAGGATGGCCTAGACTCTGCCAGAATCTGTTTTGACTGCACGGTGCTCATTGATTTTTTTTTCTTCCCAGCTCTTCAGCAAATGTGGCCCTGCTGGTCCACTCTGGAGAGCCAGGATGGTGGCTGTGCCCTGCGCTGTGGTCACTGGCACAGGACCCCACAAAAACAGCCTCAGCCAGCCCACAACATCTGCCAGACTCATCAGCTGGGCAAAGGTTAGGCTGAGCACCATGGGCCAGCAGAAGTGGCTGAGTGGCACCAGGGGTCCAGGTGCTGCCTGAGGGAGGGCAGGGGAATGAGCTGATGTTGCACTGAGAACTAGAAACGTTTCTGCTGCTCAGGGCCTGCTGCCTTTGACACAGGGCCCGGTCACCTCCCAAAATTTTATGCCTCTACACTACCAGAATGCTTCTGCCCAAAAGCCACAGGAGTTTAGGCCCGAGAGTCCTGTGCCTGCTGCAGTGGCACAGCATCTCCCAAACACTGCCTGCTGTTTGCCCAGCACTTGCCCACTCCCCTGGACTTGGTGTTCCTGAGGCATCTGGCAATTCCTGACCCAGAACTGCTGCTTTGCTGCCCAAAAGCCACAGGAGTTTAGGAGCACTGTTGATCCCCAATAATTAACTAATAATTGGAACTTCATGGAACACTCACAGGGTTTGTGCAGGCTCACCGTGCTGCTATGTCTTTTTTCTGGGGTCTGGCTGCTGGCAGGTTCTCCCTGTAGTTTTCTGGGGCTGTTTTACACAGTGCCATGGTGGAGTGGAGCTCATGGAGTGACTGAGCATGCTGGGGAGATTCTGTCTGCTCTGGAAGTAGAGGGCAGCCCGGGAGCAGAAACTTGGGGGTTCCTTGCAGGAGCAAGCAGTTAATTACAGAAATGGCCAGACATCTTGCACACTTTCCCTTGCTGATCTGGCAGTGCTGTGTGGAGCAGGGACAGGCAGCTCCTGCTGGGAGAAAACATATGAAGAGTCCAGTATGATCAAATTTTGGGCCTGGTTAGGAAGCGTAGCACAGTTGGTGCTGTGTATTTCAATTTTTTTGAAGATGTTTGACATTTTGCCCAGAGAACCTGTAGCTAATAGCACATATTATGTGGATTAAAAATTGGCTTAATGACAGATTTCAAAGTCTGGTCAGTAATGGCAGTGTTGCTCCCTGTGGTGTTCCCAAGGAACATTCTGACATGATTTAATGTGTGATTTAACAACAATGATGGTAAAAACCTTTGCTGGAAGTGCCTGCAGATGACACGGAGATGGGTGGTGTCAGCAGTGAGAGCAGAGCTGTGACTCTCCGGGTTCAATGGTCACAAACCAATGTGATGCATTGCCACAGAGCTAAATGCAAGATAACCCCCCAGAAATGAGGTGGGATCCCAAGTCCCTGTGGATGGGATGCTCCCACAAAGCTCTGAGCCAGCAGCAGATGTGGGGGGATGTCAGCTGACACCAGAACCTTGGGATTTGGTGAAAACCTCCCCTCACCTTGCTCTTGTTGCTCCCTGTCTTGGGCCGTGCCATGGACTTGTACAGTTTTTAGATGAATTTTCCCAACATGGGGCTGAGTTTTGGATTTTATTCCTCAACAAACCTGTGTGACTCCTTTGCCTGTCCAGAATGGTGTAACTCCTAGCCTTTCCCAAGCATGGACCATGTTTGTGGGTGAAACACTCCCTGTTTGTGTTACTCTGTGTGTTCCCCCTGTGCCCCTCAGATGGAGAAGAGGGTCTGCAGCCAAATTCCAGCTTCTATCTGAGCTGTGCCTTGTTGCTTGCAGCAGAGTGGAGCGAGGCTGGCTTCAGCTGGAGGGACAGAGAGGAAAATCCAAGCATGACAATATTCCCTCTGAGGGCAATTACTCTCAACAGGCAACAGCCACAGCATGAATTCTGGCACCTCAAACCCTGCTCTTCCTCCCTGGGTTGCTTGGAGGGTTTGTCTGATGCAGAAAGTGAACTCCCTTGCTGGAAGCCCGTGTAGCCTCAGCGATAGCTACAGGGATCTCATCAAGAAGGAATTTCTTGGCAGGGGATAGGACCTGTCTGCCATATGGTTTCCATGTTTGGAGCAGAAGGTGATCTGTGGAAATGGAAGGAAAAAAAAATTCTGAACTTCTGCGGCTGATTTTCACTAGAGACTAATTGTTGAGTGCAGCCCCGTAGAGGGACCAGGGACAGGGCTGACCCTCAGCCCCAGCAGATCCCAAGGCATTTTTCGCAGTAATGCCTCAGGACCTCCTCTACAGAGCATGCTTATCATCCAGAGACTTTAGATTTGACAGCTCCAATATCTTTTTGAAGGGCTTAGACAATAAAAAATAAGACAATAAAATGTAAAACTCTCCAGAGCATAAAATGTACAAATGATGGTCACGTCCTGCCTGGCTCCAGCTTCCCTCTGCCCCCATGTCCTGCACTGGTTGCAGGAGATGCTGGTCCAACTGCATCTCCTTTCAAAGGGACTGGTGCTGTGGAGATGTCGACTTTGGGGCTGCATCTCTGAAAAACCTGTTTTCCCTTAGTGTAAGGAGAGCTGGGAGCAGCCTGTTGTGAGAAGATGAGTTGTAAGTGGACTCATCTGCCACCTCTGCTTTTCTGGTGTCCCGTTCTTCAGCCTGAGGAGGTGGAACATGTGCTGTGACCTTATCAGAGGGTTTTTGCACTCTTCCACCTTTTTCCTAAACCTGGTGCTAGGCCAGTAGAGCATATTCCTGGGGGCATAATGTCTGACTGTGT
Source organism: Camarhynchus parvulus (assembly GCF_901933205.1). Lineage (NCBI taxonomy): Eukaryota > Metazoa > Chordata > Aves > Passeriformes > Thraupidae > Camarhynchus > Camarhynchus parvulus. Next base: position 9,038,954 of record NC_044585.1, read on the forward strand.
AACTGGATAGATGAACAAATCTGATCTCCCTCCTGTAATGGTTTGTCTCAGAGAAATGCTCGTTTACTTAAAATCTGAGCCAGGAGAGTGAAGCTTATGTCCTGAAAGAGCTGGAAGCATGTGAATGGCTCAGCCAGAATGCCAGGAGTGCTGTGCCACAGAGACATAAATTTGTCCCATGTGGAGGGGGCAGTAAGAGCTCCCCAGGGAAGGGCACAGGCACCACGGGGCTGTGGGGAGTCATGGCCTGGAGCTGAGGGTGGCAACCTGCTGTGCCACTTGTGTACACATGGGGAGAGATGTGAGACTGAGTCTGAGGGCTTGGGCTCAGCACGATGCTCCTCTGCCTGGCTGAGAATTCATCCTGCTCTGTGAGGGCCTGGATCGCACAGCGCAGCTTCCAACTGGCAGCAACAAAGCAGGATAAATGGCTGAGCAGATGCAGAAGAAAAGTCTCTCTGTGCCTGACACACAAAGACACTCACTACTCTTGAACAAATATTTAGGCCATTCCTGTTGCCAAAATCATCACAAGGACACATGTTTGCAGCAGAGCTGTGACCCATGGTGTCCTCAGACCTGCAGCTCAGGGCCTGGCCAGGGCAGCAGCTGAGCTGTGCCCAGTGGGGAAGGGACACAGAGCCCTGGGCAGGAGTGGTAGCGCTGGAAATGGGGTATTGGGGATAGGATTTTCTGTGTGAGCCTGGGCCTGGCAACTGTTGGTCTCTGTGCTCATGAGGATGGTCAGGATGCTGCTGCCACAGCGGTGTCACTGTTCCCCCTTGCAGGGCCGCAGGCTGTCCCTGCTGATCCAATCTCTGTGGCAGGAGCCAGTGATCCCTTGTGTGGGGTGGCTGCTCAGAGCCTTGAAAAGTGCTTTTGTACCTTATTCCCTGCTGCCTTCCCATCCCCAGTAAGGAGCGGTGGGTGCCTGTGCTGTCTATTCCCAGTGTGCCACAGGCTGGTGACAGCTGATCTCTCTGTGCCCCTTCTGTGAGTCACTGCTTGGTTGGGAAGTTCTTGCTTGTTCTCAACAGAAGGTTGTGCCCTGGCATGTTGCTGCTGTCTTATGGGGTACCTGCCCAGAATCTGGGGTGAAGCTGGAGCTGGGAGCTGCCCAACTTTCTGTGAGAGGAGGGGAGCTCCCCTTTCCTTCCTGTGGACCGAGTGAGAACCAAAGTGGCACCATGAGGCTGTCCTTAAATGTCTTGCCTCCATTCTGATGGAAATGTTGCTAATCAGCAATGACTAAGGAGAGCCAAGTAAAGAGCAGTTGGTGTATTTGAATTCTTTTGACATCTTTGCAGTGTTTCTGTAAAGGCATGGAGTGTTTTAAAACATGAAATGTAACATCAAAACAGTAAAAGTAGATCAGAATGTTCTGTCTTGCATTTCAAACAATGCCCTGGAAATTTCCAACTCTTTCCTGTTTGTCCCACTGCTTGCTGGACTCCTCTGGTTGCCATCCTTCTGCTGTTTATGATGGCAGAGCTGTTTGATTTTTCCTACTCACGGGCATCGATCTGGAGGCATTTAGCATATTTTGCTAAAATAGCCTCTCCAAAAGTTTCCTAGCGCGCTCAGGCAAAGTGGAAACATTCCGGTTCCTTCTATGGGTTGGGCTGCTCTGTCCTGTCGGAGGCAGGAGCCCTCCCACCGTCCCCCAGTGCAGGGCAGGCAGAGCCCGCCCGGGCTCGTCCCAGGAGGAGCGCTGGACTCCAGCCAGAGCTCAGCTCCAGTAGTTCCAGCCGGGGACCCAGAACCTCTCCTGACTCGAGGTCAGACGAAAACAGAGCTCCCTCCTCCTGCTCTAGTTCTGGCAGGCAAATTCCATCACTGCGCAAATATTTTGGCGATCAGCAATAATGGAAAAGGAAACGCAGAACCGTCCAGTCCGTCAGGAATTCTGCAAACTAGGACAGAGCGAGCAGGGCGAGTGGCAGGGCTGGGCTGGGCCCTGGGCAGTGGCTCTCCTGTGCCTGCCAGCCCCAGTCTGGCTGCTGGCCCTGGGCATTTGTGGCCTGAGCGTGTGATTTGTGGCCGCACGGATGGAAGCGGTTTGTGCTCTGTGTGCTTGCAGCAGTGTGGGGTGGTGTGTGTGTATTTTGGTATCTATAAACAAAGCAGCTCAGGAATGCCTTGATACCAAAGGTTGTTTTTGGCTTTGGATCAAATACTCAGTGTCTAGTTTTTTTGCTTTTTCTTTGGTTTTTTTCTTTTCATTTTCTTTTTAAAAAAAAAAAGAAAAAGTTCAGCTGTTGAAAGTGAGGAAAAGGAGCTTCTCACTCATGTGATTCTCATGTGAGTTAAAAGGGATAATTTCCAGGTCTTTGGAAGCAGTGGATCTCTCAGCTCGTGGTCAGGGGCAACTGAACTGCAGATGGGGGCTCTCTGGCCAGAGCCCCTGAGGAGAGGAGAGCTCCCTGTGGGCACCCAGGCCAGCAGTGGGAGAAGTGGGGATCCCCGTGGTGGGTCTGAAGCTGGGAGGGTTTCAGAATGAAGCCCCGGGGCTGGGGACTGATGGGTGCCTTCCCACAGCCCATCCAGCATCAGCTGAGCTGCTGTGGGGGCACTGTGTGTCGGTGCTGTTCCCCCATCCCACCAGGTCCTGGTGAAAGTGGGGCTTCTCTCACTGGGGCCAGCTGGAGCTGGGGGCCAGAGTGCCACCCCTGCCCCAGGCACTGCTGTGTGCCAGCCCGTGGCATCCCGGGTGGTGCTGGGGCTGTCTCTTGAAATGGATGTTGTGGCACCAGACAATAATATCCATTTCCCTGGTTTGAGGAGCTGAATTCTTGTGTTTCATGCTATTTTGGTATTCATTTCAGTTTTTATCATTTTAAGGTTCATGCGTTTCTAATTGTCATGAATACCATGCTAAAATTAATAGTTCTATGGTTGGTTTATTACATTTAGTAAAATTATGGGCATGTAATGTTTGCCAAGAAAAGACGCAGTAGAGACTTTAATCATGTAAAGATGATAATTTAGTTGTTACACTTGTTGAAATGATGGGATTAATTTTTTAAAAGTTTGCAAACTAGACAAGAAATGTAAAACATTAAGTTAGTCAGACAAGCCAGCTAGTGAGTGAGTGGTCCCCCCAGGCTGGGGAGGAATGCTGGCATCATGGCAGGGAAAGGGGCACTGGACAGTTTTATAGTTATGGGACTTGTTATTCAGGCCAGACACGGACTTTTCTTTGATGGACTTGGAAAACTTCAAAACTGCAGCATTCTCCATGTCTCACTCCTGCCTGCACCATTTCTGGGGATGAGCTCATCAGTTCTGTACAGGGAACAAAAAATGATTCCCAAATCTAAAGCTCTGCATCTGGAGGGAATGCTTTGGTACCAGAAGGAGCCAGCTGATGCTCCAACCCCAGCCCTTTGTCCCTGGCTGGTGTTTGTGACCCATGGGGAGGTGTGTGTCCTGCATGGGAACTTAAAGCTTGATCCTGAAGGTCTTTTCCAGGCTTAATGATTGCATGATTCTCCACACAGGCTTTTCTGTCCTCCCTGGGGTACAGGTACTGCTGAGCACTTGCTGTGGGAATCTGGCCACAACTTTAGCCTCAATTCTGCTGAATGTTTTGTGGCAGATTGTCAGGAAAGGAGAGAAAAATGTAAAATAAGTCTTGTTTACTATAGATGATGATGTGGCAAAGTAACTCAACAGCCAGTTTGCAGAAGTTTATGACAATAATCATGACTATGTTTTATAAGTGTATAGCAATGTGAGTGGACTCAATTCTGGCTGAATTTAAATAATATGGCTTTGTGCAGCAAAGTCTAAATCAAATGGCTGTAATTTATGCTGAAATGTGCTACAGGATGCATTTAGTCACAAGTATGTGCTGATTGTAGCATTGTGCCTGATTTATGGCATTTTACTTTTTCAGATGAAAATCCCTACCAAAAATAATATTTAGAGACTCCTTTTATTTACCGAGCCCAGCAGTTTTCAGTGGCACTGCAGCAGAGGATTGCTTATCTTCCTTCCCTGGTTCCCAGCAGCCAGCCTGGAGCCAAGGGCTGGATGTGGCTCCCAGTTTATGGACCAGGAGAAGTGATGAAGGCTCAGTGGGAGCAGCTTGGAGCTTGCATCCCCATCCAGCTTTGATGCAATAAGTGTCCATCACATTCCGAGCCTGGCTAAGATTATTAAGAGTGAAGTTAATTAAACCATTCCCCTTCATCTCTGGGGTGTCAGTGAGCCATAGCGGATGTCAAAAATAGGTCAGGGAGAGCGGGACGGATTTTATTCCTCACCCCTTCTTTGGTTGGTGATGTGGATGTGGAAGGCACATATGGGTGTGTTCAGACTGCGGAGCTGAGGGATTCAGGTCTGCGAGCTCTTTGCTGACACAGGAGGCTGAGATCCAATCTCCTCTGACATTTGCCGAGTTCCCGGGCAGTGGGCCGACCGGCAAGCCCACGGGACCCGCAGCTTTCAGTTCTCATTAGACCGGGCCCTTCATGGCCTCTGCCTCAGGACTGAAACCAGGCCCTTGCGGCCTCTGGGCTGGGCCCTTCACGGCCTCTGCCTCAGGACAAAAACCGGGCCCTTCATGCCTCCTACCTCAGGACCAAAGCTGGGCCTTTCATGGCTCCTGCCTCAGGACCAGGACTGGGCCCTTCATGGCTCCTGCCTCAGGGCTGAAACCAGGCCCTTTGTGGCCTCTGGACTGGGCCCTTCATGGCTCCTGCCTCAGGGCCGGGGCTGGGCCCAGGCATGGCACCCTCGGGGTCCTGCTCCTGCCTCCGCCCTGGGCTATTGCCATGTGTGGCTCGAGGTCTCACAGCAGTGCCAGCCCCAGGGGTGCTGAGCCCTGTGGGTGCTCCAGCAGCCAGCACGGCTGGGCTCAATGTGCCTCAGTGTGTGCCCAGCCCTGTGCCAGCTCCCAGCAGTGCTCTGGGGACGTGCAGAGATCCCAGCAGTGGTTTTGGGATGTGCAGAGATCCCAGCAGTGGTTTTGGGATGTGCAGAGATCCCAGCAGTGCTGTGGGGACATTCAGAGATCCCAGCAGTGGTTTTGGGACGTGCAGAGATCCCAGCAGTGCTGTGGGGACGTTCAGAGATCCCAGCAGTGGTTTTGGGACTGTGCAGAGATCCCAGCAGTGGTTTTGGGACGTGCAGAGATCCCAGCAGTGCTGTGGGGACGTTCAGAGATCCCAGCAGTGGTTTTGGGACTGTGCAGAGATCCCAGCAGTGCTGTGGGGTTGTGCAGAGATCCCAGAGTGCAGGGGAAAACCAAAGAGGGCACCAGCTGGAGATCCCTGTGTGGGACCTGCAAGCACCCAGTGCATCCTCTTCCAACCTCATTATTCTGTGATTCTGTGATTCTGTGATCCAGACGTGAGGCCTGGGCCCTCCATTGCTGAGGGAGCAAAGGCTAAGCCATGAACAGTGACAGGCCCAGGTGTGACCCCCTCCCCATGTCCAGCACTGGGGGCACAGGCAGTGGGTAAAGCTTGGATGGGCATCTGTGGAGGAGCATTTCCTGAGCATGACCCCATAGCCTGAATGGCATCCCTTCAGCAGCTGTACTGCCAGAAGTATTTTATATTGTCCCCTGTACAATCAAGCTAAGAAGCTCATTTATCATCACCACTGAAGGCGAGAGGCACACTTTGAGCACACTTTGCTTTATTTTTTTGGAAGTCACTGAAGAGGATTCTGTCATCAGGGAAGTGGGAAGGTTTGGGTGATCCTGGCCTTGCAGAATTACCTCAACAAAGTGTCAAATCTCTGGCTCTGCAAGAAAAACAAGTAATTCAGAGGCAAAAAGAAAGATTTATTTAAAGCATTTGAAATCCCTAAATAAATCATTTCATCTCATAATAGGTCCCAAACCATCCTAGGAGTGAGCACATCCATTTGAAGACTCAGGGTCCACAGTATTCCATCCTGCATTAAAACCAATTGTGCTGAAAATTTATCAGTGATTTATTCTGCAGAGTTACTCCATTTGTAACTCTCCTTCCTGAACGTTTCAGCACCATTGTGTTTGATGATAAGAACTTGTTGTAGCAACCTCTGTCCCTAAACACTTGGAAACTCTTGTTTAAATAAACATGCAACTTGTGAGCAACATGCAGCTCCAATGTGTATCTTATTAAAAGCTGGCAGGAGTGGAGCCTCCTGGCTTTCTTGCCAGTGTTTGGAATACAGTAGCATTTTTACTCCATAGTAATAAATTTCTGTAGAATGAAGGGCCATAATGTTTGCTGTTTTGGGGGGATATTCTGTTTAAATAGGCGGAGTGATGGAAAATATTCCTAACAACTAGGAAACAAAATGAAGCAGGTAAATATTTAGGTTGTTAACATTGCGTCTGCCTTTCCCAGGGCTACAGAAGCAGGGAAGGAGCCATTTCCCAGCTCTTCCAAGGAGAGGCCTTGTGGAGAGTCATTAAAAGAAAATTGATTTGAAACTTGCTCAAAACCAGACTGAGAATTCTACTTTTGCCCATCCCCATCCACCCCTTGCCCTTTCCAATCCTCCCCTTCAGCTTGTGCTGCCTCACTCCAACCCAACTCTCTTTATGGAAAGAACTTTTCCTGCTGTCTTTAAGTTAGTGTTTTCTAATTAGTTCACTATTAATTAAAGGGTTTTGATATTATGATGTGAAAATTAGCTGGCAAACCAGACTGCCATTATCCAGAATTTGCGGAATTAAACTCAGAATTCCAAAATAACTTCTTCATTAATAATTCTGATTTTCCAGACATTACACAGAAACACTGGTGATTAGCGGAAGCGTGATATGTTCTCATTCATACTATCCCCAATTAGCAGTAATTTAGGTATTAACTCTGGTGCAAATGAGCAGGGACAGAGCTGGGGAGCACTGATTTCTTTTTGCACAGGAATATTTTGCCACTGCTTTTAGGTCTTGTGCCCTGAGGAAGCTTTGTCTGCCCAGACCCTGTGCTTGCTGCAGGATGGGCCCTCTCCTTTGCAGGGTTAGAGGACAATCTGAGGGGCCAGAGGAGATCTTCCATGGACTCCCACAGCTCCCCAGGGCAGCTGGGAAGCACTGGACACTGGCTGGTGCTGAGGCATTACTAGCTTCATTCAAAACTCGGCCAGAGTTCAAGTGGGCAGGAAGCTGGCCCTCTGCCTGGGAGAATTTGTCACAAGATTAAGGAATTAATGAGAAAATACAATATATTAAAGAATGAGAGATTTTGCTAACCTCTTACCTTGTCTTTGCCTTAATTGCCTTTAAAAATCATGGGATACAATGAATTATCATTGATTTTTCTCAATACCTTTTTATTTCTGAAGAAACCTGATAAGTGGCCGTGAGAGGTGATGGTTCAAAGGGACCCAGGAGATAGATGAGGTGGGCAGGATCACAGAGATCCCCTCAGGGGTCCAGGCTCTCTTGATGACAGCACCAGTGTGTGGCAGAGCATTTTGGCTCCTCTTTCCTGCCCAGATGCTTGGCTGGAACTGCATGGGGACGATGGAGAAGATGGTGCTGGGAGCAGGGATGCTGCTCACCCTCAGCCTCCTTTGGCTGCTGCAAGGAGCCAGGCAGCCCTCTCTCAAGGGCAGGGATTTCTGTTTAAACCATGTTGCCTCAGCTTTATTTTTATCCTAAATCTGATATTTTGGCCAATGTAACTTCTCTGTGAGCCAGTGTAGGACCGAGCTGGAAGCTCTGTTACCTCTCACAACCGCGTGTTCCATGTGCCTGCACAGCCACGTCCCCACAGACAGGATGGGGACCTTCTCCAAGCACTGTGGCTGTGCACTATCCCCTCTGTGGGATTTGGGTTTATCGACCCAGGAATGAACACCACTGCCATGGCAATGCAGCTCTCATCCTGGGGGTTTCCAGCCTTCATTGCAAAGGAGTCCTGTCAAAACTTCAAGCAGAGACATGGGATTTGTATCAGGAACGGAGACAAAAAAGCCCCCAGGTCTGTTCTCCTACTTACCAGAGGCCAGATGAGCGTGAGGATCCCTCTGGCCTGAAATGTATGATCTGTTATTAGAAAACACCTGGCAGTCTGACTGGCATGGCTGGGAAGGGACAAGGGACAGGGGTAGGAAGGTTCTGAACTGAAGCTCTGTTCCCAGGGCCGGCTGTGCACAGGGGTAGCCCCAGGCAAAGAGTAACCTCAGATTTAACAAACCTCACAGACAACAGCACATGCTCTGTCCAGAGCACGGCTTTCCAGGCTGTGAGGAACGGCTCACATCTTTGGTTCCAGGCAGCAGAAATTTGTAGCTGCTTTCCTTTGCACGACACGCCTGGACAGTGTCCAGGTGGGACTGCCCTCCCCATGGGCAGTAGCATCCTTGGAGTCCAGCTGGCGTGCAGTACATGTTCCCCTGCAAACCAGAGCCTCAGCCTCCTGCCAGCCGCTCACAGGGGCTGCTTGGGAAGCCTCAGACTTAATGGGATCATTTTCTTGCAAGCTGTTTTGGGAGGCTCACCCAGGCAGTTGTATTTCTGTGCAGCATCTGCCAGGGTTCTGCACCTCAGTGAGCTTCAGGCAGGACCATTGAGAGTTTAAATAATGCTTTATTCAGAGATAGATTAAGATAACTTCCTTCCCTCTGTTCTGCGGATATGATGTAATTTGGACACGTCTATGGAAGTTGGAATGAAAGAATTGTCTTGTGTGCATGATGAATATTCTAATTGAGAATAATATTCAATAAAGACCAAGACAGGTGCTTTCTCCTTCCTGGGATTCCTAATTGCTGATGTGTGACTGCAATTTGTATGTCCTCTTAAACCTCTTTCCAGTGGTTTCCCAGATTTATTACTGTTCCATACTACCAAACAAAAAGAATTCAAATTAGCCTTTGCCTTGGTACTTGATATAAGGTGGATTTTGCTGCCCACATGCAAATTCCACATGTGTAGAAGGTACCAATCAGGGGGCAACCTAAATTTTATCCTGACTTTGGCAGTGCCTGGGCCACCTGCACCTGGGTTGTTTGAAGCTGCCCTGATGTAGCAGCTACTCCTGATGCCTTTCTGCTGTTTTCAGATCATTAGATAGTTGCAGAAATCCTTCCATGGTCCCCAGCCTCAGTTGCCAGAGACAAGTCAAAGTATTTTGGAGTGGAGCAGGGAGATCAGAGGTCTGGCTATGGGTGCTGACTTCAGGTGCTGGAGAGGAGACAGACCCCCTTTCAATGTCCATGTAACTCAGAAGTTAAAACCCAACAACCTGTCCTGGGGACATTTGTCATAGTACTGGAAATAGCTGGAGAATGGCAGTTGATTTTAGCAGTCTGGGGTTTGTCTGTCTGGGACTGGTTCCCTCAGCTTTCCACCCCTTCCTGCCAATCTCTGTTTGGTGGGAAATGTCTCCATGAAAGGACAGCAGAGAGGGAGATGGAAATAACCCTGTCCTGTTTGTCCTCCTTGTGGCTCATCCCATCAGACAGCCTTGGGGCCCTTCTTCACTCTGCTCCTTTCTTGAGCTGTATAACACCATGGGCTGGAGCATTTCCTGGTTTCCTGGCCTCCTTTTCCTCCACCCTCTTGGTTTCCTCTGTGTTTCTGGCTGTTTTCTTCATTTGCAAACCTGGGTTTGTAGTTTCCCAGCACTCCAGTTCCTTGAGCAGTTGTGCTGACGGTGCAGCGAGCATAGGTCTCCCCGCAGACCACCTGGGAAACAGGAAACGCTCTGAACCTCTGGATTAACTGAAACACCATACTTAGGTCCCCCTTGACTTCTCCATTTCCAACTCCTGCTCTGACTTTGGGCCACCTTTAGTCCTAGCAGTTATGATCATGCTCACACACCGAAGTGGTTTGAGGCGCTGGAGAGCCCTGCACGCCAGGAATAAGTGGATCTTCCTCTGGAAAAGCCTGGGATGTGCATTAAGGCTCTCATACAAATCTTCCCACTTTGTTGACATCTGATTTGACAGAAGCTCAGCTTCCTAGGTCCCTGCAGAGCAGAGGTGTGCTCACCAGGCAGCTCCTAGTGGCCTGGAACCTGCTCTGGGACTGGCACACTCTGCCTCCTTGTTCCTCATTGTCACAAACTCAAATGGGTGGAAAACCTGTGATTTTGAGTCAAAAGCAGGAGACTCTTTCCAAGAACCATCTCCAGGCTGAAGTTCCCAGAGGCTGCACGGAGCTGTGGGGAGACTTGCCCTGTGTGCCTTGTTGAGGGTTCAGGCTGGGTGCTGTGAGTGCAACCTCCCCACCCCTCCCTGCCACCCAGAAATGCATCCAGAATCCATAATTAGAGCACTCAGGGGAGTTGGGCTCCTTGATCCCGTGCACATTAAAGGAAATGGAGGGGAGCACAAACCAAGCCAAACATTGCTGTCCTGTGAGGAGTGTGTGAGGCTGGGGGTGCCGCAGCGCCGGCCCCGGTGCGAGGAGATGGCCCTCTTCCCATTCATGTATTTTGTATTATAAAATGACTGCGGTTGTCATAGCAACATAAAGGGAGCAGATCTCATTACTGAGGCCTGGCCACATTATTTTCTCCAAGGAATTTCTTCTTTTCATTATTTTTCTCCAAAGGTCAGTTATCCTCTGAGGCAGGGTGGGAGATTCTGCGAAAGGTGAAGCATATTCATGGCAGAATTCCCCTGGTGGAATTTACAATCATTTTTCTTTTTTTATACTTGTAGAGAGATTTCTTTTAGTATAACATTTTCTTTTAACCCTTTCTGTGGGAGCCTGGCTGCTCCTCATATCCAACTGGGTTGGTGGCTAAGAAGCTTTGCACAGGGATTTGCTACAGAAAGCAGAGAATTAATGTCAAATCATGCTTTTATTATCACATAAACCGAGGTGTGTCATGCTGCTTACGAGCATTTTGCTGACTTTTTGTCTGCCTTTAGCAGCTGCACAAACTGCAGGAACTATTTCAAACTTTGTTTGGAAGCTGTTTCTTCCTTGCAAAGTAATCATCATTGGGTGATGGTGCCAGTGGCGAGGGAGCAACTCCAACCATCACATTCATCACTTTGAGTATTGGGGTGCTCAGCTCAGCTGGAGGTGCAAGAAAATATATGTACAAACAGGGTATACCTGTTCAAGAAATGGCTGGACATGGCAGTCAGTGCTCTGCTCTAGTTCACGAGGTGGTGAAGATTGGACTTGATGACCCTGAAAGTCTTTTCCAAACTAAATAATTCTGTGATTTTTAACTGTGGCATTTCATCAGGTCCAGAATTTCACACAAATATCCCAGTTCTTTTTTGAAAGAAATATTTCTCATTACCTGATTATTAAAGCTTTTAAACAGGCATTCCTGCTCCAAATGGCAACCTATATTTTCTAAGTATGTTCTAAAAGAATGATAATGCTCAACTGAAGAGAGAGGAACACAGATTGCACCCCTGTGGTGGGATATCCATCAGATCAGGTAAAAGACCTCTCTGGCTCTCCAATATGTCACTTAGAATGTTGACAAGGATAAAGATGTTTTTTCAGCTTTGCAGAGTTTTCAAGAATTGCTTGTCTTGAAATATGAGAGAAAACTTGGACATATAAAAAGAGAGTAGCTCTGGATTGTCTTACAAGATGCAGAGCCCTGCGTATCTCAGAGTTTTATATGAGATATTTGGGCCTTTATGCTGCACAGAAATTGTCTTCCTCTTCCCAGGTGTTTGTAAATAATTGTGTGATGTTACATAGATAAGGGATCTGATACTTTGCTCACACCTGTGTCACACGTGGTTCAGAGGGAAGCAATCCCAGTTCCCTGTGCAAAGGATTCCGGCCTACTGAACTGTACGGCACAGCCTTAAGGAAGGAATTGAGTTGTATATCCTGCTGTTTTTTTAAATTTCTTTAATTTAACACGAGTAAGCCTTACAGTCCTTATATTTTAGTGAAACAGCACAGAAATGTATCCTGTCTCTTCCCCACCATGAAGAACATGTAAGGAACTCGCAGTGAGCGGGAGAGGCTGTGGGGAGCATATGGCCGTCAAGGCTTTGCTCATTAGTGGAAATCTGCCTGAAAATAGGATCACTTTCTGCTATAAACTTCAGTCATGCTGAAAGCCAGGATTTCCCAGAACGGCTCCTTTGTGTGTGGCAGCCGGAGCGCGTGTTCAGTGGGCTGCCAAGGAGGGAAGGCAGGAAAGCCTTGTGGTGCTGTGCATGATGCACAGAGTCATCTTCCAGGAGCACTGGCTGGACATGGCTGGGGTGAGACTCGCGGAGTCTTTGCCAAGCCCATCAGCTCCCATGGTCACTGATGAATACAGTGTTAGAGATATCCCCCTTCAAAATGTCCTTGGCATTGCTCGGAGCAGGGTGGATTCATGGGGATCAGAGCAGGTTGAGAGGGAAGGGGCTACTTCTGACCCCTCACAGCCTCTCCTCCTTTGTCATGTCTGGCAGGCTGCACAGAGCAAGGGCCAGGGTACAGGGGTCAATGCTACTGACCCACTCCAAAGGTGTCTTTTAAAAATGAATGGATTCTAATGAATCTCCACTATGAAAGCAGCAACAATGCCTGGCCATTTCACAGCCCTTTTCATCCCGTGCTCATCATGGTTTAGCACTGTCGGTGCTGTCTGTAGCAGGGGCAGAGCCAATGCTAGGACTTCGATTTAGATGTCCGTTTTCTGTAAATCACATTTTGCATGCAAAATGAGTGTTTGCATATGCAAATGAGCAGGCATCTAAGTGGCCATGTGTGGCTGCTAATATCTACTTTGCATGTTCAGTGATGGTAACTGTGCCTGGTGAACAGGAGCGTGTGAATTTGCGCATAACCACCACAGGCACGTGCTCAGTGGTAGCAAAGGAAACCCAAGAAAATCGAAATGTGCCTTGGTTTGAAATGATTGAGGCAGCCCTGGGTGTTATTTTACAAACAGATTAGCTGAGGGCTAGACTGTACCAGTGAGCTTCAGGAGAGCGCGACACTCGGTTGGGGAGCCCGGCAGAGGCAGGATTTGTGCTGAGCACATCCATCCCAGCCCAGCCCGGGCACTGCAGATGCCGTGATGGTTGGCTGCATCTGCCAGGTGATGTTGCTGTGCAGTGTCTTGCTTGGGTTCCTGGCAGGCTGAGCCGCTGCCTGGCTTTAATTGCAGGCTGCAGCAGGTAGATGGTGTCACATCACACGCGCCTCGGAGCGAGCAGGAGTGCCTGGAATATCTGATGAACACGGGTTATTATAGGGCTTTTAACTGTGCATTTAGCAGTGGTGGATGTAAAGCTTTTAGCTTGCACTCCTGTTTATTAATTAATAAAGGGCTCTGTTCCGACATTACTTATGTCCCCCCGTGTCTCGTCAGAGCTGCAGGGCTCATTGCAAATGATAAGAGGCCCAATGCACTTCTCATGAAATTCACTTAAAGCTGGCAGCCGGCCCTGCAACCGCGTGCCAGGATTCCGCTCCGCTCCTCTCTGGCAGGCTCTCCTCCAGGACCCCTCCACTGCTCAGCTTTTGCAGTTGGCACAGGCAGAGGGATGCTGCGATGTGGGCAGCTGGGCAGAGCCAGGGCCAAAGCCATTCCCTCGACGGCTGTCCTGTGGTCAGCAAGGCTGAGCGAGGCTCTTCTGAGCTGTCCTCACACATCTCCTTCCAACTTCTGGGAGGGATGGAAGATTTAAAGATTTAAACTGGCACAGGGTGTCCTGCAGACATATGGCAGGGGGCACATGTGCCATGGTGGGACAGGAGTCAGAGGCAGCATGGGAGCAGGGCAGTGCCAGGAGCTGAGGTGGCAGCCTGGGGACTCTGCCTGGTAGAGCCCTCAGTTCCCACACAGGGAAGTTGATGGAGCAGGAGGGTAAAAACTACAGGAAAGGAAGAGAATCCCTAAACTCTGGGCAGAGTGCTGCCAGGTCCTGGTGTGTTTAATGGTGTTATTTAAATACATAATTTCCCATCCCACCCAGTCCACCATCTACATTGGTTCTGCCTAGTCCTGGAGGACTCTGCAGCATCTCTCAGCATTGAGGACAGGTGCTGGTGCTGGGCTGGAGCTGGACTCTGCAGGGTTTGGTCCCACAGATGTGGCAAGGGATGTGGCTTTGGCAAATGCAAGCCCCAATACTTGGCACCACAGAGCCTCTTGCCAGATTGTCAAGGTGGTCTGAGTCTGTGGTGTTGAGGTCTGGGGCTGAGGGTCCTCTTTTATGGTGAGAGGTGCCTCAGCAGCTCCTCTGGCAGCGGATGTGGTTGGGACTTGCCCAACTTGCTGTAGGCACTGGCAGCTGCTGGTGCTCAGCTTCTTTGCAGCCTCTTCTCTCTCTTCTCTTTTTCTTTTTTTTTTTTTTTACCCTGACTGGCTTGTGGTGGGCCAATAACTCACAACAGAAACATCTTCTTCTGATTAGGATCTGTTGAGGTATTTTTGTATCTTTAGCTCTAATTTGGATGACAAATCCCCCATAGCTGTGATAGCGGGGAAGGGAAATGGGCACTGCTGGTTTAGGCAGGATGAAGTGGTGTGATAATGTGGTGTTTGTGCTTATTGCAAACATGTGTGGAATGGAGAGAGAGCCTCTTTGCCTACAGCAACCCTGGGTGCTCTGCTTCAGAATCAGCACGTGAGTGAGGGGTGAACCCAGTGGGAGCTAGAGAAGCTCTGGGGTGTTATCCCAGAGAAGTGCCCCATCCTCTCCTTGCCTTGTGTGGAAGAGCCTGAAGGTACATTTTTGTTTTAAAAGGTTGCAGGAGGAATGTTCAGGGCTTGGTGCTCTGTTTCCAGAGCCGACAGGTGAGGCTGGGAGAGCTGGGGGTAGCCAGCTGATTCCTGCCCTGTGGTGCCAGGGTTCCCTCTGGCCCTGCCACACTCTGAGCTGGGTGGTCAGGGCAGGGCTGAGGCGCTTCAGTCACTTTCCCTTCCTTTCTTCCAGCTTGTGCAGGCTGGGAGAAAGTTCCCAGTGCCAAATCCCTGGTCCTGGACTCGGTGGCTCAGCCCAATTTGGCTGTGGATTCTCTGGTCTGGCCTGGGTCAGCGTTCCTCCAAGGTGCAGCAAACACACAGCAGATGTACCAATAGCAAGGATATTTTTGCTGTGGATGTTGAAGGTTTGTTTTCATTAAGCATTCTGGAAACGTTGCTCTTTGTGCCTGAGCATTCGGGTTATGGAGCATCCTGCAGGCTCTGAAATTTGCTTTTTTTATTTAAGTTTTTTCTGACTTGAAAGGCTGGTTTTTATAACAGGTCAATTTCAGCCCATTTGATATTGATATATGAAGATCCTCAGGGATTATTGTAATGCATTTTTCATCCTGCTGTGATAGTATCATATAAGGAAAATGGGACTGACTGTTAAGTACAAATTGAAAAAGACATGGTCATTTAAGATAACTCCTTATCTGTATACAAGGAAATGGTATCAAGGAAATAGACCACCAGTTGACAGAAACAAATTTTGCCTCGGGCTCCTCCTTCTCTTCCTTCCCTGTTCAGGTTTTCCCTTTCCCTTTCCCTTTCCCTTTCCCTTTCCCTTTCCCTTTCCCTTTTTCCCCCTTCCTTTTTAATCACATTTATTGAGGGGTCTCTCTGGGCTGGATGTGAACCCAGCCAGGCTCCCCTCAGGTGACACAGCCCTGCTTGTGCCCCAAGGACCCCTGGGATCCTGGGGACCTGTGATGCGACTGTGACTGTGCCACCACCAGCCTGCCCTGTCCAGGTGGCACAGCTGGAGTGAATGGGCCCCACCAGTGTTCTTGGGATGAGCTCCAGAAAGGGACACCCGGAATTTATTTGTGTGTATATCTGGATGTGCTGGAACAAGTGGAGGAGCTTAATGAATGATTTCTTTAGTCAAGTGAGAGCTGTTTGTTTTTATAGCCCTTATAAAAAGAGAGGAAACAAACTCAATAAGCCAAGTCACACTCGATCCAGTCAGAGTTTTTTATTCCTGGCATTTTATCTCAACTCTCTCTATTTTAATAAGCCATAAATCAGGGCTGATGGTGTGAACAGTGTTGGTGGGTCCTGCTCGCACCACCAGGAATGACGCTGCCCTGCCAACACCTTCCTGCAGACAGCCTGGCCTGTCCCTGGCTGGTGGGATTTGTTGGAGAGTCTTCCTCACAGAAAGCTGCAAAAGCCATTTGAATTTATGATCGTTTTGGAGTCTGAGCAGGAAAAGTGTGTTTTTCCAGCTCCTGTGAGGTAATCACAGTGCGATGACATATGCTGCCGTTCCCTGTGCACTGCACACGCTGTGCTGAGCATCAGCTCCGAGCGTGCTTTCTCCTCCTCGGTGATTATTACATCCCCTTTGGGCTCCAGGCGTTCTGACCATCAGCAGAATGAGGGCGATTACAATTTGGCATAAGGCACTGCAGTCAGAAGCCAATGTTTAGAGACAGTGGTATAAGAGAAGTTCCATAATTGGAGCTGCAGGACCGAGTTTGCCAGAGTATCTATTGCTGGCACCGCGTCCTTCTTGGCGCTGCACCTCTTGGAGCTGCACTTTGGCCCACACCTTGTTTCATACTGAGCCTGCAATTAAAGCACAATCAGTGGTCCCTGTCCAGCCCTGGGATGCAGTTGTGCAGCCCAGATTCCTGTACGTGCCCAAAAGGTCTTTGAGGCGCCCGCGGTGAAACACACACGCTCACTGCCGGCGCCTTGGCTGGGGCTCACGTACAGTCCTGAGAACTTCTCCAGCTTTAATTTAGTGTAAAGACAGTCCTGGAGCAAAATCCCTGTGCTTACCATGCACTGCTGTCCAGCCTCCCAGCACTTCAGGGCTTCAGCTCTCAGGTTCTCTTTGTGTTGTGGCTGGGCACTCAGTGGATGTTGCATTTAGCAATAACTGTTTATTTTATTATTTCCTTGCTGAATTCATATTTCTGTGTTCTATTTCCCAGTAGAGATACCTCAGGACACAATAGCAGCCATGGCTCTGAACCAAAACAATAATGGAAAAGCAGTGAGAGAGGCACACGTGGAGTACTTGGGAAGGCAGGATGGGTGGCACAGAGGGCATGAAGAACCAAGAACATAGGAGATACCTTGGCAGCTGAAAAAGTCCTCAGGAAACTCCAGCCAAATGTAGATCTGCAGCAGCGATGTAGGAACCACGTCTGACTCCAGAGAAGGTCTGTGATGGCTTCATCCTTTGCCCTGGGACTTGATCTGTGCCAGGGATGCAGCGGATCCTTGTCTGTCCCAGGGGTGTGAGGTGGGTGTCTGCTGAGGAAAGCTTTGTGCTGGGAAGGGTGGTGACACTGAACCTGGGATGCTGCAGAGTGCAGCTGGATGTGGGTGAAGCTCCACACTTGGCTGTGGGGAGGAGCTCGTTGGCTTTTTTGGAGAAGCATCATCCCAGCATCCTATTTAGAGCCCATGCCTGGTGGCACTGGGCCTTCCCTGAGCCGGTTGCTTCAGATAACTGACTCGACAGCATGCTTCATAATTAAAATATTATAGCTGGAAATGTTGACTATCTTCCAAGTATGCCAGGAGGCTTCTGTTTGCACGGCTTGGAGCACAGGCTGTCAGGGAAGGCTGGTCAGAGCAGAGACAAACGCATTTATGTTGCATATTGCTCCAGCATCTCAGAGCATTCACACAGCCCTGCTGCTGCTGGCAGCTTCTTATTTCCTTCACACCTAATTGAACTTTGTTTTAAAGTCTTTTGTCTGACTAATGTCCGGAGTGCTCTGACATGGCTGCTTGGCCTTTCATTCTGGTTCTCCATCGGTATTTACAATGGGAGGCTTTGGGAAAGGCTGCACGGAGGGAGGCTGGGAGGTGAAGGGCATGGCTTGAGGGAATGGCTGTGGGGGCTCACAGGGAACCCATGGAGTGAAGGCAAGGTGGCAATCCGGGACCTGGCTGGGACAGTCAGGTCTGGATCCCCCCAGCCCTTGGTGCCTGTGCTCCTACCTGCCTAGGACGAGGTCTGGCGCCACTGTGGGTGCTTTGGTGGGATCCCTGTGCTGTCACCTGATGCCTCTGCTGTGACCTGAACATCAGCTGGAAACAAAAGCATCTGCAAGGGAACAGCCTGTCTCTCTCTTCAGGGGCTGCTTAAGACTGTACAAGGAGATAAGCAAATTATATGGCCTTAAATATCGGTGGGATCTGTGATTCTCCAGACAGCCATCAAGGCAGGGCTAACAAGGGCACTTTAAACACTGAGTCAGGCATTTCTGCTGCAGAGATCCTTGTCTCAGCCTTCCCCTGGGAGAAGAGCAGACAGCAGGTTTGTTAGAGAACACCGCTTTAAGTTTTTCAAAGTGAAATTCTTGTTTTTCTGCTATTGCTAAGGAAACTGAACATTTTGTCCCTGCTGGCCCCTGAGCTCCAGCACTCAGTGCTACAGTGGTGTAAAATCAAGACTAGAAGGCCAAGAGCCCTTCCCTGTGTGTGCAGAGGGGAGGGGGGATGCTGGAGCACAGTGCCTTGCCAGCCTGGCACATTCCTTTCAGGAGCTGTCCTGGCTGGGACAAGGCAGATGCAGCCAGGGAAACTGCTGACAGTGGCAGGATCTCTGCCTGGCATGGGGACCCTGCCCTCCACCCCACAGCTGCCTTCCAGGGTCACACCATTTTTGCCATCCCCATGCCATGGCCACACACCTCATGGGGCCGCAGAGCTGGGAGTCAGGGAGGAGCTGGGATGAGGGTTCAATGGATTGATCAGCTGTTCCTTGGGCTGGCAGGAAGGATAATCCTCATTAACACACCAATTATTGCTGCAGCTCCCCAGGAAAGAGATGGAATGCCAGCATTGCAAAGAAAAGTGCTTTGAAATTAGTAATGTTTGCCTAACACAGAAAACTCCAGGTCACCTGGGATATTTCACAAGTGGTGCCTTGTGTTTTGGAGGAAGGGGAAAAAAAAGGAGTTTCAAGAGACAAAGCTGAGCTGGGTAGGAGGTACAGGACCACGGGAGCTGTGGACAGGCAGTGACTTTCTCCACGGTGTCCCAGGCTGTTCTGACCCTCACCAGGAGCTTGTCCTGCCCCTCCAGCCCCAGCAAACCCTCAGCACAGTGCCCGGAACCCTCATCCTCTCAGCTGTTCCTCTCCCCCTTGCTGCAGCGGCGTGCCAGGAGGATTCCAGTCTTGCTCGGGGTGATTTTCAGAGAAGCTGAAGGATATTATTCTCTCTGTCAGACTCATCAATACTTTTAATTAGCTTTTTTTTTTTTTTTTTTTACCCTGCTTCCATTCCCTTCCTATATATCAGCCTCTTAACAGATTTGAGTATGTTTTGAGCTGCCATACCCGACGCCATTTAAATCACTTCTCAAGGGCGCTGGGCCAGGGATGTGCAGTGGTAGTTTAAAGGGATTAGAGCCCTTTGTTTTTTCACAAGTGGTTCAATTTACAAAAGATCAGGGTTCAAGACCTGCACACTATAAAGTGACTTAAAGCCATGAAATCTATTTCTCACTAATTCTAGATTACTCTCTACTTAGGAGCCCAGGGTGCCAAAAATGGTGGTTTTTGTTAAAATGATATGAAATCCTAATGCCAGTCTTTTTAACCACTATTGCATAGTGTACAGTGTCATGCAAATTCCAGACCTATGTGAGCAATTATGGAGCAATGAACATGATCATTTCGATTAAACCAACATGTGTTTTCAAAGATTTTATTTAAGGCAGATAACCGTAAAACTTTGTCACTTCGCCTCTCCTCTCGGGCATACGCACAAAGCCTTAAACACCCCACGTATCTCCTTTGTAAAGTCTGAGCATTAATTGCCCACTGCTTATTCAAGCAAAGCCCCCATTGAGAGAAATGGGATTTTGTCTGAATAAAAGCTGCAGAATTGGACCTCTTGTCTGTGGGTGAGAGATAGGCGACCGGTTTGGTTTTGGGGTCTCCCGTTGCAAAATCGGAGCGTTAGGGAAGATGGGCTTTCTGTTAAAAAAAGTTTTATCTTACTCAGCATCATACTTGTAATTTGAAATGGAGAGAACCGGTGGCCCACGCGATCATGAATAAAGAACAGTGGGAGAAACTGGGTCAGGCTGGCAAGAAGGTAGGAGCTGCCCCGATTGTTTTTCTCCCAGCCATTAGCTTCACAAGAGAATCCTTTTTCTCACTGGACGACTGTACTTTATTTTTCTAAAGCAGTATCCCTCTGACAACCCAAAAGGAATACTGCATCTGCAAATGAATGGTGCCTGCAAAGAGACAACATGAAATTTTTAAAAAGCATGGTAATAAACGCTATTCAAAAAAACACAATCTCTGAAAAACACGGCCTATTGAAATGACAAGCCGAAAATCATTTGCTAAGCACTGAAATGGCCCCTTTTGTCACCCCAATCCTTCTGTTGACAGTTACCTTTCAATCCTACAATTGTGCAGTAAGTACTGATTTTTATTCAATGTTCTATTCACCCTGCGTATTAATGAAAAGAAAAAAACTTGTAAGAATAGCCTTTAATAGGCTGATAGACAAGGCTCCCCTATTCTCCTGCTAGAGCTCCTCTTATCAGCTTCTCACAGTATTGCTGCTCGCTCAATTCTTTCCCATTTCTAAACTTTGCTCACCCATCTGGGCTTGTTCTCAACTGAGATGGAAACATTTTTATTTCACAAGTCTTGCTGACCTTTTCTTATTCTTCAGGCGGCGTTAGGTGAAGCTCTAACCTCAGACCAGCCTTTTTTAAAGCTCAGAAAGCACAATGAGCAGATCAGGTCTCAGCTCATCTGAAGAGGAACGGAGGGGCTGTTCCCTGAGCACTTCTGAGCTCTCCAGGGCCAGGGTGATGGGACAGCAGTGACACAGTCCCGGTGGTGGAGGGTGTAGGGGAAGGCTGGTCACACTCCTGGGTCTCCCAGGGACCACTGGCATCACTTGGCCAAAGCACCACGTTCATGGAGTTGCTGCAAATAAAAAGTGTTTAACAAAACTGTGCAGTTCTGTCCTTGGCTGGGAGTATCCAGTGCCAGTTCTCCCAAGGTTCCTGAAGCAGTAACGAGTAGCTTTGCCCAAAATTAGCGATTACATGTATCACAATTAAAACCCAGCTTTGTAACGCGTGTCCCAGCCTGTGATTGCAGACGTGTCCGCGCTCACTCAGAGCTGGTTACGGTGGTTGGGCTCTCTGCAGAGCTTCGTGGGGGCTGCCCCTTGCCTGGGCCCCTGTCTGGGGACTGTCCCTCTGCCTGGGCTGCCCAGTGCGACCCCTCAGCCAAGCAGGGCTGTGAGGGGCCCCTCAGATGGGGCAGCAGGGTCCCTGCCCGCTCCCAGATGCAACGCATTGCCTGTGCTGCGAAGGGGAGAAGCCTCCTCCTCCTCCTCTGCATTCCCCACTCATGCAGTTTTTCTTTCCAGTAGGGAAATTCAGCGCATAACTATCCAGGATTGCAAAAATGTAAACAGTCTGTGTTACATGTCTTCAAATTACAGCCCTGCTGCTCGACACATGTGCAGATAATCGAAGCCCTCTGCTCGCGGGGCCTCGGCCCGGGCGAGCGCCAGTGACTGTCCAGTGTCCCCTGCCCCAGATGTCCCCTGCCCTGGCTGTCCCAGCCCCAGCACTGCTCCAGCACCACCACCGTGCCCTTCATGCCCCACTGGCACCTCCAGCACTGCCAGGGCTGCCCGGGGCTGGCCCTGCCGCCCAGCCAATATTAACGAGAAGTCTACTTAGGGGTTGTTTGAATAGAGGAAATTGTTTTACATTGTGATGCAATATTTCCACACCGGGGTCTCATTTATGCAGCGTATTAAAGTCAACACTCGGCACATCTATCTCCATAAGGAGCCAGGCCCATTATCCCCAGTTACTTTTAAGCAGTCTTTGGCTGAGTCCTGACGTGCTGCCGGTGCCATACATCACAGGGATGCAGTTCCTTAAACTGCAGCTCGTGATTGATAGTTTAACCTTCTTCTCGGAGGTTAATTCGATATATGCTGGTGTAAACTATAAACCACAGCTCCAGCCTGTCGGGAGGAGGTAATCTGCATGGCACTCTTATGAGATCTCAGGTGCTGCAGTAATTACACCATCATCTCCTCCTCCTCTCTCTGCTATTTCTCCCTCCTGGAAAGAAGAGGAGGAGGAAGAGGAGGAGGCTACTCACCAGCACCTGAGGAGTCCAGCTCTGACTCTGTTGTGGCCCAGCCTGAGGAACTCACTGAAGTTTCTGCTCCCACCAGTCTTGAGGTCATGCCAGGGTTTCCCCAGGCAGGTTGGCATTTTGGTGTGGCACAGCCCTTGTGCTGCTCCCAAGCTCATTCCTTCCTGGAATCCCTGTGCTGTTCCTGGGAATGGCAGTGGAGGTGGGAGATGGGCAGCACCTGTCTTGGCAAAATGGAGTCCATTCCTAGAGCTGTGGGGGATGTAAGCTCCCTGTCCCACTGTGTGTCCGTGGGTGTCCCTAAGCCCTGACCCATGGTGCTGTCACACACCACAACCAGCTACCGTGGGTGGTGCTGGCTCATGCTCTAGAGGGCCAGGATACCTGTGCCCATGGCAAGAACCTCAGTGCTCTCCCACCCCCTCCTAGACCTTCAGCCTAATTGCTTTCCTAATTTCTCTTTTTTATTAGTTGTTCTGGCTCCTCAGAGGAGCTGGGGTTGGAGGGATGTGCAGCCATCCAGTTGCTCTTTGGTGGCTCTTCCCACCAAGAGCAGGGTTGGGAAGGCGCCCAGCTCCGCTGCTCAGGCAGCACCTGCACTGCCCTGGCCTTGTGGGAACCTGGTCACTGGGGAGCCCTGCCCCTGCTGCCAAGCTGGACTGAGGTTTGGGGGGTCTGCAGTGGGTGTGGGGGTCTGCAGTGGGTTTGCCATCAAGCTCTCAGCCTCCCTCTGAGGGTCTCGTGCTGGCTGTCCAGTGGTCGACTGTGTGTGGCACAGCTGTGACCTGCCAGTACTCCCCAGGAATGGTTGCATGTGCTTCGTGCATTTTTTTTGGCCTCTGTCCCCAAAGTGTCGTTTTTTCCATAGGAAATAACTATTTCTGCTCAAGATCAATAAGATTTTGTTAAGAAAAAGGGAGAATTTTAAAGGCTTGGTTTAATTTAATCTATTTCTTTGCAGGACGCTCCCTTTGGTAACAATAGGAATTCGATTCCTGCCAGAGCAGACTCCTTAATTAGACCCCACAAAATGAACAGTAACGTGTCTCTGGGCTGAAATTCTCCCTTTCTGGAGCTTGCAGAAAGGAGGGAGTTTCTAACTCATAATTGCATCTGAATGCAAATGGCTGTGCCAATGTGAATATATTAAAAGCAGCAGCGTCAGCAATCACTGTGAAAAAAAAATACATACAAATGAGGCCCCAGCTTATTGCTCCATTTGGATGCTGTGAAATGGCACCTTATTGTGTTATTATAAGATTTCTTGCTTAGTTAACAGAAAATGCTTACAATTAAGTCTGAACTCATTTAGTGCTCAGACTAATTCACATTAGAAAAAGGATGTGACCTCGGCTCCAGATCTTTTTTCTATGGCTCTTGCTGTACGTGGAGGTGGCAGTGCTGGGTTGGGGAGGAGCTGTGCTGCATTCCTCGTGTCCCCTGTCCCAGCAGTGCCTCAGGGACAGGGCTTGAGCATGGGCCAGGCACTGCCATGACCCCTGTCCTGCCTGTGAACCAGGAGAGTGAGATGATGTCACGGGAAAGGCTTTCTGCTTTTTCTACTTATCTTAATTCCTGACACTCCCATGGCTGGGCCCTGATGTGTCACACCCTGCTTAGTCACTGCTCCTGTGCTGGGGCTGTCTGAGGAGGGGGCTGCTGCTCACAGAGCCCAGCTTTGCTGCCAGGCAGATTGTAGGGAGTGGGGATAACAGCAACAGCAAGAGGGGCTGAAGTTTTGTGGGTACAGCACATCTGCTGTGACTCCCTGGGTATCCAAATTAGTGGAAACCATTGAATTTCATCCCCTTGCATCTCTGCTCTTTTTTATGATGCTGAGAAATACCATCCCTGTACCCTGTGGGAAGGCTGCAGATAAATGAGGGTAAGTTTGTGTGTACATCAAACGCTGTGATGATGTGCCTTGTAGAACAGCCTCCCTGGCACAGCACATGAACACTCCATCTTCCAGGCACAGCTTTAGATATGGCAGGGACCAAGAATGAGAATAATATATATATTGAGAAAGTGTTCTGCTGTGGGGACTTCAGCAGGCACCACATGGTGAAGATCTGGCAGGGCTTGGGGCAGATTCCAGAGCCTGGCCATCCTCTGTGGCTGCCAGTGCCTCCAGGAGCTGAGCTGGGGCTGCCCAGGCCAGAATATTTGTGGCACTGAGGTCTGTCCTTCACCCCCTTCTCCTTCCTTTTCCTCTTCCCTTTCCTTTTCTTCTTCCCCTTCCTTTCTCCTCTCCCAGCCATCAAAGCACCAACCCTTCTGTACAACCAGTTACCTGCAGGACGAGGCCTGTGGATAAATTATTATCGTGACCCCTGTTGTGCTGTGAAAAACTTCATGGAGCTGCTGAGTGAAAAGTCAAAATTTGCATTTAAATAGAAAATGTTTGGCAGCCTGTAACCCACCTGGCCGTGCATGGCAGGGGTCCCTGGCCATGGTGAAACATCAGTGGGGTGCTGGGAAGCTCCAGCTGCCAGGACAGACCCTGCTCTGCTCCCTGGCCCCTCTGCAGGGTGGGGATGTGGCTCTCTGTCATACCCTGACTGCTTTAACAGCCCGTCCCAGACCCCCTGTGCTGGGGGCTCAGCCCAGGGTGCCTCTGCCCCTGGCCAGCACCAGCCATGCTCTGCTGGCCCCATCTTCACCACATTCTGCATTCAGTCACCTCCCAGAGCTCGGGGGCTGCACGGGAGCCTGGTGAGGCCCAGCCAGGGCCAGGCACAGGAGGGAGAAGTGTGAAGCATTTTAGGAGGTCTATAAATTAATTAAACCCCTTTTAAAGGTTAACAAGGTCCACTCTGTCCATCATTAAAGTAACTTCATGCATTTAAATTTTAACAGTCAAACCAATTAGCAATAAAAATGTTGTATGAACTGCACTTTATTGGATTCTGGTCAAGCCAAAATTGGTTCAACATTTGATGTCTATTATATTTTTTCTTCCCTTTTCTCAATCTTAAACACAACCTCTATTTCCCTTGGGCTGTGAGAACACCAGTGAGCTCAGGAGGTGGAACAGTGGCAGCAGCAGCCAGGGCCACTCTGACTGAGACCCCTCCTCACTCCTTGCAGCAGCCTGGCACCTCAATCCACACTTACCATCCTTGAGAAAACATTCTGAACTCCTGGCAAAACCTTTCTGAAAGGAAAACTCTTGGGACTCTCGGTGACACCTTTCCAAAGGCACCCTCTGCTCTGCTGCTGCAGGGCCCCCTTGGAGCCCCTTCCCACCTAAACAGGCAGCGAAGGAAAATCATCTACAAAGGGGCCCAAAATGCTGATGCAGCAAGTTCCAACCCCAGCAGAAATTACAGGATTAAGGCACATCTTGTGCCTGTAACAAGGACCATGTGAAGGGGATGTTTGCAGGACTGCAGGCTGCTGGCCCAGCAAAGAGACTGGCTTGGGGGAATATAAAGATACCTGATCAGGTAAAAATTTAGAGGAGCAGAAGGAGCTGGCCTCCCTGAGAGGATGGACAGTGGATAAATTCTCTGCACATGGACACAGTGGATTTTATTTCCCACAGGCCCTTCAGCCAGCAGGCTGCACAGGTACTCCAGAACCTGAACTGGCAAAATGAAATGATAAAAAGCTACCAGGATAGAGCTGGGATGCAGGAGATTCACTGCAGAACAACGTGGGTTTGGCCCCTCTGAAGGGCTGGAGCAGAATCTGTGCTGCCAGGAAGCCCAGGATAAACCCATCAGGAATGGTGGAATGGGGGAATTAAAACCTGTTTGATGATGAACACTGGACAAAATGAAAAATTATGGGGGGCGGGAGGGAAGGGGCAGAGGAGGTTAATGTTCAGCAGAGCTGAAGGGTCTGTGCTGGAGCTGCAGCTTCCAGTACCCCTGAGAGGGGTTGTGGAAACCAGATGTGGAGGAATGGTCACGGTGGGGGGAGCAAGGGGCTGGTATCTGCTCATAATTACTCTTGATTTTGTGCGATGACATTGAGGCTGCAGGCAAACATGAAAGAACACTTGTGGGGACAGCAGCGCTCGCGCCGGCCAATGGATTAATAAAGAATGACTGACATGCAGGGAGCGGGGAGGCCCACATGGAAGTGTTTTGTAGGGTTTTGATGTTCTCCAGGCCCACAGAGACCCTTGCCAATGCTGCTGATTGCCCCCCAGCACAGCCGCAGGAGCGCTATGCTTGGGAGACTCCCAACCCTTCCACACCACGCTCCAACACCTCCGTGTGACCGTGGATAAACCATGGTCAGTAACCACTCGCTTCTGTGCCAAGGTGCTCCTCAGGGAGAAGCCATCAGGTGCAGGACATGGGCTCCATCCACACCACAGACAGCTCAGAGCTGTATCAGTGGGGCAGCTTCCAGGAGAGCACAAAGAGCCTCCTCCCAAAGCAGCTCCTTAACAGGTAAAGGTCACCCAGTTTCAGTTAAATCAAAGCAATTAACACATAATCACATTAACAGAGTACTCTATTCTGGATAAAAGGATTTTTTTCCTTTAGTAATTGCCCCGTGGCAACACAAAACCTGCACTTGAAGAAGCAAAGGCTGAGGATTAGGTGCTGGCCCTGGGCACCAGGGTGACCATCACCAGCACCCTCACACCTGGCTCCAGGTGTGTCCATCCCTGCCACCTCTTGAGTTTAGAGTGACTGCTCCTTCTTCCCCTCAGAGACGTGCCAGGCTCCTGGTGGATCTAGAGACCCAGATAAGATCCTTTCTGAGGAAAGCCAGCCCCTACCCTGTGCCAAACAGGGAATCACCCAGCAGGGAGGTTCACGCCCACATCTGGAGAAGGATTCCTAGGGCAGGGAATGGGGCTGAGGGAGAGCTGTGGGAAGCACACAGCAAGGGGGAGTCACTCAGCCACCACCTGCCTCCTGCACTCGCTGCAAGCCTGCAGAGAGACTGTTACAACTTTTAATTTGTAAAACCAGGAGGAAAGGAGCGTGTGAATGGAGCGAGCAAGAGAGCAGATGGGCAACGGGCTGCCCAGCTTCACAGGCAAATTCCAGACGCTTCTGGGATTCCTTGCACCAGCAGGGTTTGTTTTGTCAGCGGTTTGGCATCCTTCCTCTCCTAACCTCCGTGTTGTGAGCAGGAGCCTTGCTGGGTGCAGGACTGGGAGAGCCCAGAGCCACACTTTGCATCCCACTGGCTCTGCCAAGCTCTCCAACACGTTCACAGGTTGCTTTGCTCCTTCCTCTGCATTCAAACCATCACCACCACCAGCAGCCCCATTCTCAATTACCACAGGTCAATCCTAGTCACAGCCTGTGGCTTGGCTCCTGTTTGTTTAACTTGGTGTGGCTGGGAAGGGGTCACCTCTTCATGCAGATGGGGGCAGAGCTTCCCTACAGGACCTGGGCCGGCATCCAGCCAGCACAGGGGTTCCCTGAACACCTCCAGGCTCTGCTTGACACCCACTGAGCTGGGAAGGTCCTGACCACAGCCCTGTGCTCAGTCCTGCTCAGCACCTTCCCCTCAGGGTACAGCAGCTCACACTGAGTGTTGGTGCAGGGATGCTGGGATGCACACAATGCTGCCCTGTGGGGGGACAGAGGAACCTCCTAAGGGACTGTGAAGCACTGTTACTGGTTTTCCAGACTCACCACTGCATGTCCTGAGCTTCAGGAACTGGTAACCCTCCTGGAGGAGTAAACACAATCCTCAAAGTTTCCTGAGGATTTTCAGTTTACACCCGGGTCATTCTTTCTGGGAGCAGTACCTTGGAGTGGCAGCACTGATGGAGGTGGCTGGCTCCTGGCAGGTCCTGTTGTCTGCAGGGATCTCAGCTTCCAGGGACACAGCTGCAGCCCATGCTCAGCACTCATCTCTGCTGCAGCCTCCAGCTCCAGGGCCCTTTATCCATCCCCAGCCAGAGAACTGAAATCTGCTCAGCCCCAGGCCCACTTCAGTGCTTTTATCCACTGGGTCCAGCCTCAGCTGATCCTGTTTGCCACCCTGATGAATTCCTTCTATGCCAGCTGGGCCAGAACCCTGTCCCCACTCAGCCCCATCCCTGTTCAGTCCTGCTGTGCTGGCTCCAGTGCCACCACATCCCATCCATGGAGAGCCCGTGGTGTGTGTGTGGAGCACTCACTGTGCATGTTCCTCTGTCCCCAGCAGCAAGAACCCTGCCTGAGGTTTCCCAGTGATTGTGGACCCATGGAGGGATCCAGAGGCAGCTTTTCCAAATGCCAGTGGCTCTCATGGGCAGCTGGAGGGTGCAGCACTCACCCCATCGTGTCTCTGGGCACGTGTGCCTGCAGCAGGGCCAGCTGGGCCAGCAGGGAATGGCCTCTCTCCAGAGCAGTAATGCTCCACACAGGATTGTTTTCCCTAGGCCAGGATTATCACAGTGATCTGGGCAGCCAGCACAGCTCCAATCCCATTACTCCATTAGCATGGGCGTTAGAAGGTGACACTCTGCATCTGCTTGACAAAATGCAGCTTCAGACTCCGGGCTGAGCGTTTCCACCAAAAGGAACAGAGTTTTCACTTGGAGAGGATTTGCTATTATTATTGGCTTGTAGCTGCTTAGAAATAAACAGCAATAAAGACTTCACCAATTTACTCTCAGAATGTTCTCATTTAAAACACGCCGTGCAGAAAAATATTAACAAAATAAACTCCCAGCTTAGAAGAGGCTAAAGAGAGCTTTTTTTGGAGTGTCAATGTTTGTGGGAGCGTTTTCTGAAGAAGCTGCAGTTTGAATTGAGCAGCTGTTGGTGCCATGTCCCCCAGGACAAGGCACTGGGGATGGCCCAAGGGCAGTCCTGGCAGCACAGAGGGGTGGCAGAGCCCTGCTGCCCTGGGAAGGGCAAGATTTTCCTGATGGGATGATTTTCAGACAGAGACAAGCCCCACTCCATTTCAGCAGCCCAATGCCAGCCTGGGAGGGGCGAACATGATAAGGTGGGAAAGCCTGAAATAAAGCTTAACCCTGAGATTGAAATGGAGTTGTTCAGCATTATTGGCTTGTAAATTGTACCTGTGATGAGATTTAGTAAAAGACTGAGAGGTCCTTTGGCAGTGGGAGAGTATTTATGATGCTTTTGTACTGGTACACGAACACTTCTCTGTTCTGCCCGTGTTCACACTGCCCCAGAGGCCGTGTCCTGTTCCTCAGGGTGGTGTTATACACACAAGTGCTAGCAGCCAGCTTTGGGCTTTTCCAGCCTCCTGCCTTCAAGTACTTTGTTGTAAAGGTAACAAAGGAGTCCCTGTCCTGGCAAGGACGAGTGGGGTCCATGGTCCATCCTCGAGAGTAGGTGAGGACCAGTGTCTCACTTAGGAGCTGAAGGCTTCCTTAGGCTTGTTTTTGGTGGTGAATCCCTGCTTTTCAGGGCAGGATGCTGTGAAATGGCTGAGCCCTGCTGCTGCCTGGCTGCCAGAGGAGCCCATGATACCTTGAACTGGCCTTGGGGGTGATGGCTGGTGACCAGCAGCATCAGGGATCTCCTTCCACCCTCCCTCCAGTTGCCTTTGGTGGCAGTGGGGCTGCCCCTGTGGGCACTGTGCTCTGCCTGAGGATGCCAGATCACTGCTTCCACCAAAGCCAATTCCACATCACCAGAAGCTGAGTGCAGCAAGGGGCTGACAGGTCATTTGCTGTGGGCATTTCCAACAACAAACGAGCTCCAGAGAGCACTCTCAAGGATGGGGAGTGCAGGAAGAGCTTACTGAGTGGAAGCCTAGTTTTGAATTTACACAAACATTGCCCCTTGTGTGAGGACAGAGGTCATTGGGAGTGGGGGGAGCACACAGACCAATGTTTCACTGAAGCAATGGAGAAACCTTCCTTTAGCACTCTGGTCACATACACAGCCACCTCGCTGCTGCTGGCAGCCAGGCGCCTTTGTGTCCCTGTGCCCGTGCTGCTGAGAGTCACAGCCATCTCTGATGCCACACTGCATGCTGGGGGTGGTGCTGTTCCTGAAGAGCACAGAGAGTTACCCTCCGTGGGGATTCCTGGCTGTAGGAGTCCATGAATCCTCCCGCATTAAAGCCCCAGCCCAGTGGGGCATTAACTGTATACCCACCACCTCCCTTCTTTGAGCTTTCTGAGGCAGGAAGCAAAACCTGTGTTGGAGCACAGACTGACAGACTTTTCAGGAAAGATTGCACCTCTGGGATTTCTGGAATAAGCACTGTAGCAGGTTGCAGCATTTATACACTGGTCGTGTCAGGCCAAATGGGACACGCTGCCCCTGCTGACTGCTGGGCTGGTTGCCACTGGGAATCTCACAGACACACTTGGGATTCCCCTGTTTGTATTAACAACACAAGGAAAGCTGAGCAGGAGCCTGGCAATGTGCACGGGCACTGCTCCTGTGGGGCTGGAAGGGATGAGCAGGGCCTTGCACTCCTGTGGCGCTGACTGGCAGGTGGTGCCAGCCCGTGGGGACACCCTGCCCGTGTCCCTGCTACAGACCATCTCCTAGTCCTGCCCTTGCTTTTCCCTCCTCTGCTGGAGTTCTTGAGCCTAAAAGCAGCAAGCCAGAGAACCATGGCCAGGGTAGGAGCAGGGAGCTGAGCCTGGGATGCTGCAAGATCTGGAGGAATTGGGATGTTGCACAGAAAGGCAATGTCACTTCCCACAGGAACGCTGTGACAGTGTGGACGGGAGGGAAGGGATCAAGAGCCCACAGACCTCCAAAGTGCAGGATGGAGGCACTGCCCCATGACTGCTCTGCTCAGCTGGACTCTCCTGGGAGCCTCAGACTGCATGAAGATGCCTTGGACTATTCCCAGCTCCATGGATGAGCTGTTCCATGGGATACTCCCATCCTAGACGCCATCAGGGCGGGACTCAGGCACTGTCACCAGGATCACATAAAACATGATGGATCTTACTGTAATCCTTGGAGCCCACGTAAAAAGATACTCTCTAGATATCTATAAAACATGCTGGGATTTGCAATTAAAATACCTGGGTGGTGACTGTGCCCACAGCCTGCCTTCTCTCCCTCCCTCCCTGCATCCCTCTTTCCCTGCCTCTCTGGTTTGGAGCAGCTCCATGTAAACCCTGTTTTGCAATCACTGTTTAAATAACAAGCTGCCTTCAAAGGAATATATTTAGAACAGAGGGTCCCCCCATAAGCACGCTCTGAATGTTTGAGTGATTTCAGCTGGTTTGGCGAGCGTTCTCTGTGATATCATGGGCAGAACATTTCTTTGCGGGTCTGTGAGCTCAGGCTCTGAAGAGCTCATGGCTCTGCAGCTCCTGCAGTCCCACCAACAGCATTTCCAGCTGCTCCTGGGGCAGGCTGAGTGTGGTGGATGTGCCTGGTGGGGGCACAGCTGCCAGCCCAGTGCTGGCACAAGGGGAGCAGAATGACCAGGGCTGGGCACTTCCCCTGGGCTGGGCACTCTCAGCACTCCCAGCTGGGGTGGCTGCTCTCAGTGACATCTGTGGTGGAGTTGGCCATGCTTTTGTGGCCTTAGTTGGCCCGTTATCATGGGCCCAGACCTGGTGTGTTCCCTGTCAGTGCACGTGTGTGATTTTGACATTTTACCAAGGAGTCTCCATGAGGCAGAGGCTCGTTTGGCTCAGTTAAACACCAGTCTTCCCCAGAGGAGTACATTCACCCTGCTCACACATGCAACAGCTCTGACTTGTTCCTGTAGCAGGCAAGAGCTGGGAGAATTTGCTGAATATCAAACGAATATCAACGTTTTCATTTTGTAACCAACTCCTGCTCGCCCTGACAGCCAGGTGCCACTGGCACACCAGCCAGGTGACCCAGAACTGCCAGCTGCCCTTGCCTCGGGAGCAGCCCCCCTGGCTCCCTCTCCATGGTACAAAGCCAGTTCCCTTCATTATCTGCTGGCTGCAGATGCTCACAAAGCCACGAACCGCATTGGCATCGAGCATTTTAGGCGAGGTTTGTTCAGATTTCTGTGTTCAGATTTCTGTGTGTTTTCCAGCAAAAGTGAAGCAGCAGCTCATGGGCAAAAGGACACCAGAGTCACTTACTCCCCTGTCACAGACACCCTGCTTCTGATGGGGACCCACCCTGCATAGCAGGAGGCAGAGATGGGCTTGGCAGAGCCTCCCCGGAGAGCGGGAAGAGCCCCAAGGAGATCCCTCACCTCCTCCTGCAGGAGCGCCAGGATGCTGCTGACAAGGGCTCCTTTGTTCCACGCAGGGCTCACCTGAGCACCGGGACAGCTCCCGGTGTCTAATTAGCAACAGGAGCCGCGCTCGTCCTCCCTCAGGCAGCCCGGTCATGTCTCTGCAGCTCTCCGCATTTTTTGCCCAGGTGGTGAAGCTGAGGGAGGCGGGACAGAGGGATGGGCTCCACTCCCACCGTCCCTCCTCGCCTGCAGGAATGCCTGCAGCAGCTCCCAGCCTGGCAGCAGCACAGCCTGATGGCATGGGACCGCCCCAGGGGCATGGGGACAATCCAGGGCACAGGGACAGCCTGGCACCTGCGGCCACCCGGACTGTACAGGGGGAGCAAAGACAAAGAGAGACCCAAAATGAAGACCTGAATTGCTGCGCAGGCCTTGCACAGCTGACTGTGGTGCGGAACTGGGTTGCTGAAGCTGCAGACCCATTTTTCAGCTGCTCTTGGAGTGTCTGGAGAGAAGGGATGTGTGTATATTTTCAGTGAGAGATTCCCCTCAGTATTCCCACAAGAATTTCCGAGGCTGTATTTGAATCCAGATGAGCCACGGCTGCTCCCAGCTCTGGGAGCAGAGCAGCAGCTGCAGGGCCCCAGCAGCACCCCAGGGCTGAACCATGGGCACAGGGGCTTTCAACCAGCTCAGAGAAATGCCTGGCTGAAGAGATTTTTGTGCTTTAAAATGTGTGTTGATGTCCCACTGGAGCAGTGAGTTTAGAAGTCCTGTGCCCAAAAATTTAAACTTGTGTTAATTTTAAGGATGGGATCCTGTTTTTCCACGTGGGATGCTCTGGGATGCACATGGTGCTGCCAGAGATGCCCAGGGTTCAGCTGGGATGCTGACACCCACTCCTGGAGGGCAGTGGGTGTCTCAGCACCCTGGGGATGCCTCTCTCTGGGCTTTTAAAGATTTTTCACATCGTGCTGAGCACTGACTGAATGTACCCATGCCTGTTCCAGGACACATCTAGCTGTCCCCTTTGTTCTGGGCCCTCAAAATATTCCTATTGATGTAAATCTAGTAAGATTTACTCCTCAAAATATTCCTACTGATGCAAATCTAGTGAGATTAACTCCAGCCAGGCTCTCCTCTGATGGCTCTGACCCAGTGATGATGCTTTCCCCCTCCCTGGCCAGGGACAGTGCTGGTCCCACAGGTGCTCCTGGCTCTGTCCCAGGGCTGCCCCTTCACCTCCCACATGTCCCAGCTTTTGGAGGAGTGAGGGAGCAGGAGGAGGCAGCTGCTTGCAGGCTCCAGCATATGCTCGCCAAGGCTTTTCCTCCAAATGCTGCTCACTAGAGAAACAAAGAGAAGGAGAGAGAGATGAGACGTGCAGCAAACTCCTGGACACAGCCTTTGGCTCTTGGGTTGTGCTTTGCTCTGTCTCTGGTGTTAACTTGAGGCTGCATCCTTGTCCAGACCCCTCTGTTGTGGCTGTGTTGGGGGAGAATGTGGCTCTGACCACCCCATACCCCATCTCCCTGCAGGAAAAAAGAAGGAGAAAAGCATGTTCACGACAAAAAATAGGAGTCAGAGATGGGGGAGGCTCCTCCCTGTCATGCTTCTCTCCCTCACCACGCTCAGCCCCCCCTGGCTTGCTCAGGAAACACTGGGAAGTGGAGCTGGGGGGTTGGCTGGGAGAGTGTCTGTTCCTGGAAATGCCCAGGAGAACTTTCTCACTGCGGCTCTCCAGGTAAAACCCTGTAACTTTATCATCCTCAAATAATATGAAAGCAGCCCCCTGTCCTCCAGGCACACAAAGAATGGCTTGATCCGTTGCTAACAAAGCCTCTTAAAAGATAAAGAGCAAAATACAAGGCAAGGAGAGCATGCCTGGCAGGCAGACAGGAGCTGGCCAGTATAGGCCAAATTCTTTAGGAGTTGAGTTTCCGTTTGGGCTCAGCTTTCCCGCGGATTCTATACACCTAAAGAAAACAAACCGTAATCCTATCTGGGGCCCAGCACTCTATTTATTTCACCTGGTGAAAAGATCTTGCCAATTCCCCCACGCTGAAACCCAGCAGCTGCCCAGCAAGGGAGCCGGGCTATAAGTGTGTTCTGCATTACAGAAAAATTGATATTAAAATATAAATGTGGTCTTGCAAAGGATGTATTTGCGCTTGTACTGCGTGAGACATTCTTCCAGGTTTCTCTGCTGTTTTGCTGTGTGATTTGGATCCCACTCAGTGCCTCTCCTCAGCCTCTGGTAATCCAGTTTCACAGCCCTAATCCGCAGATTACAAGGGAGGAATGCTCAGCCTCCACTCTCACCGTTCAGCTGCACCTCTCAGGTGAGGAGCCGAGCAGAGGAGGGCACTGACCACATGGAAACATTATTTACACCTTTAAATTGCTCGGAATTAGAGTCCCTTCCCCTGCCTTTGCCTTCCTCTCCCTTTCACCTCTTCCTCCCTGATTCCCGTGGCTCTGGAGCAGCCAGTGCCAGCAGGGGCAGGCAGGATCTGTCCCGTGCTGGGGCGCAGGTCAGGACTGGTGGGTGACACCCGTGGGTGCAGGCTCAGAGCAGTCACAGCCCACAGGACCCCCCAGAGCCCCGGGGTGCTGGGCAGTGCCTGCAGAAACACCCGCCCGCAGCACAGGCACGGTTGTGTTTCCAGAGAGCAAGGAGACAAAAAGCCAAACATTTTCCACTCTCATTTCTCTTTCCTGCGTTTTGTTACTGATACCTCCCCGTGGGCTTTGGGGCTCTGACAGACGAGCTCTGCAACGGATTAAAGGGTTACTGTGCTCAGCTGTCAGAGGTTGCCGAACCCGAGCGGGGTGGTGCAACCAGATCCTGCCTGTGCCCCGTGCGCTCCCCTGGCTGCTGCACCAGCCCCTGTGGCTGCCGGTGCAGGCATGGAACAGGAGCCACAGCCACGAGCTTGACCTTCCCCAGCCTCCCCGTTTACAGCCCTCCATTCCACTTGCCCTTTCAGACACACAGGGAGCTGACCCCAAAGCCAAACCTGTGGGCACACAAGGACTCTGCTGCCCTGGCCTTGTGCCCCACAGCAGTGGGGCTGTGGGGCCTCTGTCTGGCTGCTGTGGGTCTGGAAGGGCTGTGGAGGGGTCCAGCATCGTTGAGATCCTTGAACACAAAGGCTGCTCAAACCCAACTGCAGGGTCCCACGTGGATGGGAATGGATGGGAATAATTGGGGATAATTGGATGGCAACCCTGGGTCTGTTCTTACGTGGCCAGCAGGGTTTTTGATATCTGGGATGATCTGCCCATGGCAGCTTGCCCCTGCCCACCCAAGCCCCATGCTGCTCTCCAGCTGGGCTTTCCAGCTGAGACGCTTCTGAATCCCCTGTAATTGGCAATGGTCATAAAAGAAAAGCCTGAAGTATTTGCAGTGTTATCACAATCATTCCAGGCTTTCTGTGGAGATGGATGCTGCTGACAACATCTCCGTAGCTGCTTCCCAGGCTGATAAGTCACCAAGTATGAAGGAGGAATGGTGCAGAGATACCATCAGCATTTCCATGATGTGTTAATTCTTAAATATGACCAAAGGGAAGGGACCATTTTCCAAAACTCCCCCTTGCTGCAGCTTTGAGCAGAGCCCTGTGAGGAGCTCTTGGTCCTTGCATTCACATTTGGGCTCACCAGTGACAGCCTCAAGCCAAGTCTGCTTCCTGACAGCCCCAGGGCTCAGCAGGAGGGGGGCTCTGGGTGCACTGGTGTCAGCCCTGCATGATGGTACCTCCTCTTCAAGGAGCCCCAAGAGCAGTGTGGATCTGGGGAGATGTCACTTCTGTGCCACCCAGGGACAACTGAGCTTAGCTGGTGTCATCCAGATGTCTCCAGTACAGAAAAATGAAAATTAATGGTTGGATGGGAACCCTGGATCTGTTCTTATGTGGACAGCAAGGTTTTTGATATCTGGGATGATCCTGATCATGCACAAAGAAGATGCTCATTTCTGGAGCCTCCTGGAGATGTGTCCTCTCAGGAGCAGGGGTGGGATTCCCCATGGAGGAGCAGCAGGTGGCAGAGGGGCAGGATGCTGCTGGACACCCAGCTGGCGTGAACCTGGTAAAATGTCCTGGGAAGAGGCAGGGGACAGCCTGAGGCTGCACCCCACAGAGCTGGGGAGCTGCCGAGGATCCATCGTCACACAGTTATCAGATTAAGCACTGCTGGGCAAACTATGACTTTTTGAGGAGCAGGCAGAGCTCACCAGCTGTTTAAACTGTGATGGCTCTCAAATAACAAGATTAGGCAATTGTGGGCCACAGGAAGGATACCAGCAATTACTGCCTGATTGGTAAGAGCTGTAATTAAAGTGCAGTGTCTTTCAGCCTCTCGGAGCACGAGTCCGGTCCACGCGCAGCCATCCCTACATTTGGTTCTCATTTATTTGCCTCTCCAAACACAACCCCTTCTGCACCTTGCCAGGCACCTTCAGCAGCTGGCGCTGGCTGTGGGCACAGATCTGGGAGTAGGGCTGCTGGGTCCCCAGGTGGGTGCCACCTCCCACCCCTGTTTGCCCTCGTGCTTTTCCACAACACCTGGGGCTCCTCTCAGGGCTGCTCTAGCCCCCAGTGTGGGGGTGAGCTAAAGGGAAAGAGGAACACAGAAACCAGCATCTTCTGCCTCTGTAACCCCCTTCCCTGCCAGGATGAGGTGATGCTCTGCCTGTGAGCTGCCTGTACGTGCTGCCTGCTGGCCCTGGAGCGCTGAGGAGGGAATCTGTGAGATGGTAAAATGCTCATATGCTTGTAGGTTTGCTCATCTTCTATCTTTGGTGATTCAGTTTATGTTTTAAAATGTAAAAAGGCCTCCTACGTACATGATGTCTCTATTGTATAAAAATATCAGCCATGGTATTTCAAAATATCTGCCTTTCCAACAGTGACTCCTCCCCGCCAGCCTCAGCCCCCGTCCCCACTGTTCATCCTGGCATCCCAGACCA
This sequence comes from Camarhynchus parvulus, assembly GCF_901933205.1. Lineage (NCBI taxonomy): Eukaryota > Metazoa > Chordata > Aves > Passeriformes > Thraupidae > Camarhynchus > Camarhynchus parvulus. Next base: position 9,075,990 of record NC_044585.1, read on the forward strand.
GCTGGAGCACCAGGAGTGTGTGGGGACACTGAGAACTGCTGCTGTCCCTCAGCTCTGAAGGGATGTTTACTGCACCAGGGATGTGTTGTCTACCACAGGGTGGTTAACTCCCCAAACTGGGTGAGTGAAACCTGGCTGTGATGGAAGGCAGCTGCTGGCGCTGCTGCTCCTCTGCCTGGCTAAAAGTGAGTGATCAGTGTTTCCCAAAGGGAGCCATCCATCACCTCTGGTGTTTGTTTATCCTCAGCAGACAAGTCAGTGGGACTTGTGGGAGTGGCATCTGTGGGCTGGGGGCTGCCCGTGCCAGGCAGTGCCCTGATATGCATCTCACTCCCTGTGTCCAGCTCAGGGTCTGGCCAGCCCAGCTGGCAGTGCCTGCTCTCCAGGCAGCCCTGCAGGGATGCTCCACATCCATAACCTGCCCTGTGACTGGAGCTGGGGGCTCTGGACGGGCTGACTGGTCCATTGCAGACCTGGTGATGACTCTGCCCTCACAGGTCTCTGCAGGTGCCCCAGCTGGGACTGTGACACACGGGGTCCTGTCTGCACAGACACCTCACACCTCCAAAGGGACTCTCCAGCCAGAGCAGTGGGACACAGATAACTTCTTCTTGCTAATTCTGAGCAGCACTAAAATTCCCTTTTTGGCCAAACATTTTGTTTGCTGCAGCTGCTCCTGTGCTGGAGAGGGATGGAGAGAGGGACTCAGAGTCACATTGCTTAGGAAATGAATCTCTCTGACTGGGATGGTCAGGTGAGGCTTGGAGTCCCAGGTCTGTGCTCTTTCCTCTTGGTTTGTGCCCTGGAACATCTCCAGATGGAGCTGCCCTTGCCATCCTGGCACATGGTCAGCTCAGCACAGGTTGGATGCTTTCTGCTGGAAATGATGAGTATTTCTATCAGAATGTCTTGAGCAAGGAGTGGGGAAAGAAAGAAGCTTTATCTTTACTTAGATATCCATGATCAGCTGAGCAGTGGTGCTTTGTGGCTGGGAGGGCCATGGTGGGGCTGCCCTGTAGGCACAGAGTCACTGCTCAGCCACAGAGATATCCAGCTTACTTTCTTTTTCCAGGGAAGTTTGCTCAGCCAGTGGCTCACAACACTGAACTGAGGGATTCCACAGCCTTCCCAGCAGTGGTCCCACTGTGGACAGTTAACACTGGAGAAATTAGTCTCTTGGTGGTTCAGTTGTTTCTGATTAACTTAAATACATGCACCAAGTCCAGGCTGTGGAGCAAAGCTGAATTTGTGGCTTGTGCACATTCCCCTGTGGTCCTAGGGTGGTGACAGCCAAACCCCTGTGCTGCCTGCCCAAGATCCCTGTCTGCCCCACATCCCTGCCCTCTGGGATCCCTGTCAGCCCTACATCTCAGCCCTCTTGGATTCCTGCCTGCTTCATATCCCTGTCCTCTGGGATCCATGCCCTGCATCCCAGCCCTCTGGAATCCCTGCCTGGCCCTCATCCCTGCCCCAGATCCCTGCCTGCCCCTCATCCCTGCCCACTGGCATCCCTGTCTGCCCAGGATTTGGTGTCCCAGTCATTGTGGGTGGTGGCAGTCAGCAGTGACTCATGGCTGGGGACCCTCTGCTCTGTACCCGACTGTGCAGTGCTTTCAAGGAGCCGGGTACATATTTATTTATTATTTTTTTTCCCTTTCCAAGCTCTTATTTTCTCATGCCAATCCTTCAGCTGTCCTTGGGAACGCGGCTGCCAGCGCGGCGGCGGAGGGAGCCCGCGATGAGCGATGCCACAGAGCGACCCCTATAGTTAAGGCTACACGAGAATTTCTATAGGCTAAAAATTTTCCCAAACATTCACCTGCTGGGCTTAAATTTTCCATGCTTGTTGTTTGCCTGAAGGTGAATTGTTGTCAAGCTTGAGAAAAATTCCTTTGGCTGTGCCTGTGTTATGGGAGAAGAGAAAATACTCGCTTCCCACTGGAAAATCTTTAGCTACTTTTTTCCCCTCTTCTCCTTCAGACAGGGCTACAGAAAATAGCCTGGAGTCTGAAAAGCCTCGGAACTTGGCCTGGCCCAAGCACCTCAGTGGGAAGATTAAAGCGAAGGGAAAAAAGGGATAAGAAAATGGGAAACTGGGCAAAGGGGCTGGGGGAGGGCACAGCTGTCAGAGCATGCTCTGTCTTGCCATGATTCCTCTCTCCTCTCTCTATTTTTTTTTTGCTGTTGCCTCCAGCAGCATCACGAGGAGCAGATGGAGACGGGCTCGGTGTCTCGGGGCAGGCGGAGCTTGCCCGGGGTGGGGTGGAGAGCTGGGGTTGGTGCTGGCTCCTCACACCCCGTGCACACCAAGGGTCTGCCTCTCCTTCCGTGCTGTGCAGCTCTGAGTGATAAAAACAAGGGGTGGGCACTTCCCCCTACTCCAAAACCAGTGGTTAATCGGGGATAGGACTCCAGGCTGAGAAACACTCCGGGAATTCTCATGTTAAGAAACTCATGTGGCTTCCTGTGAAGTTGGTTGTTTGGTATTTTTTTTTTAAGGAGTTGAGTTCCAAGCAGGATCTTTGTGGATGAGGAGTTGAAGTTGCACCATCAAAGGAAGGAAATATGAAAAGGTGGATTCTTACACAGATTTTCCCTCCGTGGTGCTTATGAAGTTTTAGAAAGTGATTTTTATTTTTATTTTTTTAAATAAAAGTGCAATTTAGTAAATTGGGCCAGACAGCAAACCATGTAAGAACATGCACATCCCTGCATGTGTCCTCTGGGTTTTGGAAATCTGAAGGATGTGTTTGAGGATGAGGGACCCCCTGAATGCCTGGCCAGCAGAGCTGTGGGTCAGACAGAGTAAATGACTTATTCAGAGGGTGCCAAAGGTGGGATTTACACTTGACTCTCCAACCCCAACTGGGAAAACCCTTGTGGCATGAAGTGCACAAGCTGCTGGGTGCAGGGTGAGAATTGACTGCTGTGTCCTTGACTGGTTTGCAGTTATGCAACCAGAGCATCACATTCCTGTCATTTTTGCATCTCATGCTGGCTCCTGCCTTTGGCTGGCAGGTATTTTCTGGAAGGAGAGGTGATTCCTGCCTTCCCCCTTCCCTCCTTCCCTCCTCCAGAAGCTGCAGGTGCTGCTCTGCCTCTCCCTGCAGGTGTGGTGACCATGGGTTTTGGTGGTGACCATGAATTTTGGTGGTGACCATGAGTTTTGGTGGTCACTTACCCTGTGCAGGGGGTTGTGCATCATGTGTGCTCCTGCTGTTCCCTGATCCCAGTTCCTGGACAAAACCAGAAGAGGCTGCAGGAGCAAGAGGCTCCCATGTCCTGCACAGGCATCCCAACCAAATCTCCCTCTCCCAGAGCAGGGGGTTCTCCTTCCCACCCCAAATCCTCCAGGTGCTTCCTTGCCACACTAATCCCTCTCCCAGTGATGATTTTATCAGTCTCCAGATCTTGCTGCAGTATCCCACGGTTGTTAATGTATTTAATGTATTTAATGCTGCTCTTCCCGCTGCTCCGAGCATCACAGAGACAAATGAAACAATATCTGGGCAGTGCCCCTTCTGCAGGCAGGGATTCCTGGGAGAGGGACAATGTTTGCATTGAGCAGCAGCTCCTTGTGTCTGTCTGCTCCTGGAGAGAGGATCTGATCCTGCTCTTGAAGTGGTTTGGGCTGGAACAGAACACGCCTGTGTGGAGAACAGCACAGGGATTTTAGTCTCTTCTTGAAATGGGGAAAATTGCCTCATTTTTCAGCATTTGGCCTGCGATCCCACACTTCCTAGCTCTATGTAGGGATTAGTTCATACTTTTTTGGTATTTTTGGCCCGAAATGAACGCTCCCAGCCAGAGGAGAGATAATTCCACTTGTGCTGATCCCCTGGGGCACATGCAGAGCTGCAGAAACAGGAAATAGGAAACGTATTACATACCTTTTCCCCTCAATTTTGTTTTCATAATGCATGGAAAACAGCAGAGCTCTGAATTATTTGAAATTTTAGAGTTATTTAATATTTATTTTTGAGAAACAATCTCCCTTTTCAGGGAGGCCTCGCGGTGCCACAGCAGCTGTCTGGGCAGCTCCAGCTCCAACTCCAGCTGGGGTGTGAGGGAGCTGGGGGCTGCATGGCCCCACATGGGGGTCCCTGTCCCCAAGCAGCCGCCACTGTGAGTGTCACATGCCATCTCTGTGCCTGGCAGGGGCAGAGGGCATTCCCCTGGCAGCACTCACAATTCTTGGGTTCCTCCTTGGAGGGATCCAGTCATGCAGAGCAGATCCTGTGCCCTGTGACCTGGCTGTGTTAACAACCCCAGGTGGGGACAAGGGGAGCCTGGGATGCCCACAGGGCTGTCTGGGTGCTGTGAGCCCTGCCCTCCCACTTGCCTCATCCTTTTTTCCCCTGTCTGTAGTTATTGCACGAGCCCAGCGGATTCCCTGCTTCGTGTTTGCTACAATGGAAATAAAATCAAATGTCATTTGGAGACCATATAAAAAAAGCAAAGAGCTAAAGAAAAGAATTAATGAAGAACTCATTATGCCAATCTGATGTTTTGGTTTCTAATTTTCTCCTCAAAACCCAGCCTTCCCAGATTTGACAATCCATCTAATTATTGCTTGGCCTTTGGAGCGGTTTAACTGGCACGTGCTGGGACTTGGACAGTTTCTTATTAGCAGCGGGGAAAGTTGGGATTGAAAAAAGCCTTGTGTTGTGTTGGTGTATTTCTGGGTGTCAGAGGCTTCTAAGTGCCTTACGTTTTTCCAATCCATTCTGCATCTCTCTAATTTTCAGGGCTTTCAACACTTTCTGGCGAGCAAAGCCTGTGGATAACCCGAGTAAATGACTTTTTCCATGAATAGAGATTGGCCAGGGAAAGCTGAGTGATAAACAGAATAATCCTTTTTGTGCTTTTCCCAGCTCCAATCTTCTTTGCACACCAAATAAACACTCTCAAGCTGCTTAGAGCAAAATCTCTAATAGATTTTGGTGCTGTGGTGGTGCTGAGCAGGGCTTGGCTCTGTGTCAGACTGAGGGACAGGACAGTGGAATAAAGTCCTAAGATTTTTTTGGGAATTAGTTTACATACCCCCAAGCATAGTGTATTTTGGCACTTGGGCTGCATTACAATATAATCCACCAGCACTCAAAATAGCCTCAAAAATGGCTTTTTTGCTTGTTTCTTTGGCTTTTCCCAGAGCCCTGTGTGAGGACAGAGTGCCCAGTGTAGGGGACCTGGGACCTGCTTGGGTTTGGTGTCTGTGGGTGCCATGTCCCCACCTGGGTCTGGCCCTGGGACACTGCTGTCACCTGCCAGCCCCTGGGGAGCTGCTGCAGCCTGGCTCTGGGACACAGGCAGTGCAGCTGGGGGTCACATCCTCGTGTGCTCATGGCCTTGGAAGCTCCATCTCCCTCTTTGTCAGCTTTGGGAATGGAAATTATTTGTTGTGTGAGGGTGGGTTTTTTCCCAAGTGCATAAACCCAAACCCATTGGGTTGGCATGGGGATGTCCGAGGGGTGCAGAGCTGGGGTGGGCTGCTCATGTGTGTCCAGGATGTTTTAACTAATGGTTTGACACTGTTATTGAAGAAACTGAACCAGTTTTAGGTTAAGACCTCCAGACATTTCTTCAGGGAGCAGAGGATTGAGGCTGCTGCCTGCAGCAGCAGCACAGGGAGATCCTGTCCATGCTCCTCAAATCCAGGGTTTCCATCCTGCAACTTCTGCCTCTGCAAGTCCAGTGAAACTCTGCATTTCAAAGAGCCCCAGGTCCTTGGCCTGCAGGAATCCTCTCTTTATTGGTGTATTAAGAGCAGCTTTGTAGAAATAACTTGTAGAAAACCAGAGCATTTCTCATTCTCCCAGGTGGGAAATGAACAAACGAGGTAATGTTTGCCTGAAGCCCAGGCCAGCCCCAGAACAGGTGGTGGCTGTTATTGTCAAGTAAGAAAATGATTTTGTAAGTAATTAGTTAAACTGCTCAGCCTACATCTCTCCAAAGAAATATCCCTTAAATTCATGGAGCACATTGACTGAGATGCATCTGCTCAGTGTGTGGTGATGTGGGGCACAGCCAGGTAAATCTGCTCCAAAATAGCCTCTGTGAACTGTGGCTGGAACTGAACTATCCCCATAACTGCTATGTTTGGCCAGAAAGAAATACATCCTTTGTTTCTGGCAAATAATTCAGAATTATGTTTTTTTTTGCAAATATTCCTTTGCAAAGAGTCCAGACTGACATGAATAGTAACAATATAGAAAATTTAAAAAAATCCCATCTTGATGAGTAGTGCCTGAATGAGCCCAAACCTGACAGAGTGTGTTTGTTCCCCAGCTCCTCAGCAGGGAAGCACAGGCAGGAACCTGGGGAAATGTTTTTAAAGTGTTTACAGTGGCACTGAGATGCACTTTTCACCAGCTCTCCATGCCCAGCCTGCCCAGGCTGGGGGGTCCTGTCAGAGGGGCCTCCCCTGCAGGGGGACAGAGGGACAGGGGGTCTCTGCCACCACCCCTGCTGACCTGGAACTTGGTGGAAGAGCACAGTAGCTGTGCAGGGTGACCCTGTGTCCCTGCTCCTCTTTGGGGACAGTGTGTCAGAGATTGGGCACGGCTGCTTTAATTCCAGAATTAAAGTGGTTGTAGAAGAGAGCCACCACTGTCACCTCCTCTGCTCCCAGTCCCACCTGCCCTGCTGGGCATCAAGGATTGGGCACCCCAGCTGTGCTGGGAGGTCTGCTCTACTCCCACAGAGCCAGCCTCCAACCCATGGCAGAAGGCAAAATGCTTGCCTGCTTCCCATGTCCTCATTTCCCTCCGCTTTGGCACCTTCAGAAGCAAAATGGAACAGCAGTGCAAATCTGCATTCTGTCAGAAGGGCTTGAGTCCTTAACTGGAGCTCCTCTGGTCTCCTGACTGAGGCCAGATACCTCATGGCTCATCTGGGAAAACCAGGAAATTCATGATCTTCATTAGATGGAACCAGGCTTTGGCGCGGCTTAGGCTGGAGTGGCCCATCCTTCACTGGAGGAACCGTGCCCCATCTCTGGCTTATTCCTGTTCCTGCATAGTCCTTCCCTATCTGCCCTGGTTCTTCTGTTAATGGGAAGATCCTTTCCCTGGCCCTGCACCAGGGGCAGCCTCATGATGGGGACAAACCAGAACTGTGCCAAGCCAGGCAACAGGAGATGCTGATGGGGAGCGGGGGAATCCTTGGCTCTTTCCGTGGTTTCCATGGTTTGCCATGTCCAGGCTCAGTTTTGGCAGCTGCAGCCCTGCCTTCCTGGGGTCAGCAGGTGGGAGACCAGCAGGCTCCTGCTCTGCTTCCACCTGTCCTCTGCCTTTCAGACCTTCCTGCTCACTCTGACGGCCTGGAGAAGCTTGCCCAGCCCCTGTGTGCTGGCAGGGGAGTTCCGAGGTCTGGCAAGGATTGCAGACGTGCAGCCCCTTTCCATATGGTCCCCTCGCAGCCAGAGTGGCTGCCCTGCGTCACCGAGCTGGCTCCTGGCCCTGGAGCAGTGTGGCTTCACTCTGCAGCCCCTTGGTGGCATTTGGAGACAATGATGCTACAGCCTCCAGGTGAATGATTATGACGGTGTTCACAGGGGTCTGGGGATGAGAGATGAGACGAGGATGTGACTCCATGTTTCAGAAGGCTTGATTTATTATTTTATGATATATATTATATTAAAACTATACTAAAAGAATAGAAGAAAGGATTTCCTCAGAGGGCTAGCTAAGAATAGAATAAGAAAGAATGATGACAAAGTCTTCGTCTCAGACTCTCTGTCCGAGCCAGCTGGGCTGTGATTGGCCATTAATTAGAAACAACCAACATGGGCCAATCAAAGATTCACCTGTTGCATTCCACAGCAGCAGATAACCATTGTTTACATTTTGTTCCCGAGGCCTCTCAGCTTCTCAGGAGGAAAAATCCTAAGGAAAGGATTTTTCATAAAAGATGTCTGTGACAAGTGATGGAGAGGGCAGAGGCTGACTCAGCCCTGCGGCTGCCTGGACATCCAGGAGTGCAGAGGAACCCAACTGTGTGAGTGTGGGACCCTGCCCCTGCAGATCAATGCAGCCTTTCTTCTGGGAACGCTTTCCTGCAGCCTTCCAGCGTAACCTGTCACTTGCTGGGTTCAGCCCACGCTGGGAGGTTCATACCCAGCCCCTGCTGAGGTTCTGTGCCAAGCAGGGAGGGAGGGAGGAGGTGAACGTGGTCTGTGCTGCCACGGAACCCAGCGAGCGCTGCGCTCAGGGCTGTCCCCAGTTCTCCATTTCTGCAAGAAACAGTGTCTGGCTGCATTGTGCCTGGAGCCTGCTAATTAGCTGTAAGTGATATAATGCGACTGGGATTTCAGCTCAAGCGTGAATGACCTATTCCCTGCTTGCCCTGGCGCTTGGCATGAGCGCTGCTCACGGACAAAGCGTGCTGGGAGGCATCCCCTGCCCCGAGCCTCACAGCCCGGCCCGCTGGCACCCAGCCTGACCTCACAAGTTCTTCTTTGCTCTGTCCCTTGTTCCTGTGGCCCTGGTGCTGTGAGCACAGAGCACGAGATCCCTGTTGGCCCCACAGCCCCTGGAATGACAGGTGAGGATGAGGCACTGGGGTTATACCGAATTTCTGTGCAGCTTCAAAAGAGAAAACTGATTCCAGTGGGGAATGTGCTGAAGAGATAGGGGCAAAGAACCTCTATACCTTATTTTTGGGGAAGGCTGTGGTGAGGTCACAGCTGGTGCTCCAGGTATGGGGTTGGTGGAGGGGCTACTGGTGGCCCAGCTCTGTCCCACCCGACTGCATGGGCAGCTGAGGCCAGGGGACATCCACATTCAGCAGGAGAGGGGTGTTTGAGAACCTCATTGCAGATAAGCTCCACAGAGAGCTGGTGGTCCCTTGAGCTCTCTGTTTTCTCCAGATTACCATGAATCCATCCCAAATTCAAGCTGGGTTTGCCACACATACCCAAGGTGTGTCCCTGGGGCTGGATGAGCACACATGGCTGTGAGGATCTGTGTGTGTGTGACCCTCCAGAAAAACAGGACAAAAATTCATTTGCAAAAATACACCTGGCAAACTCCAGTGCCTAAAATTAGAAGTGCAATTTGATATCTGAGTGCCAGCAGCAGATGAACAACAGGTCACAGACAAATGTAAATTGCCACACGATTAACATTGGATGAACTTTTTAAAATTTGGGTGCCAACAGATGCACAATAAAAATTTCCTACAAAATAAACATAAAGGGATTGCTCTTGTGCCAGTCCTCAGTTTCTGCTGCATGTTACAAAGGCAAAGCTAATTGTGGGTAAAAATATCGAGCAGCAAATCCTCTTACCAGCAAAGGTGCAGTTTCCAAACCCGCCTCTGCTCAGGGAGATCCTTCCCAAAGCCAGATATTCACAGTGTGTTAATCTGCTTGGCCAGAATTTCCTACTGCAGAAATGATATTGAGTAAGTAAAGGATAAACACAAGAGCACGGGAAGATGAAACTGAAGGATATCAGTGGCTTCTGTGCTGTCACAGGGCATTTTGGGAAGGTGTTTGCTCCAGCACGTGCCCCACAGGCTCACATGGCTGTCAGAGTGCCAGCCTGGAGCACGCTGCCTGGCTTTCAAGAGGAGCCAGCCCTCTTTGATGATGCAGAAATCATTTTACTTATTGAAGCAGTGAATGTTAATGATTATTAATTGGAAAAGGCTCTCCAGGGGCTATGTGTGTGTGGGACTAGTGAGTGCTTTGCAATTCCAGCATGAAATGAGTTACTCCACAGCATTAAAATGAGCAGAGCTCTCCCCAGCATCCCCAGCAAGTAATTGAATTGTTACTGCGTGGCACCAGCCTTTCCTCCTCACTCTGCACTGACACCAGGAGCTGAGCCCCTTCACAGTGAGCATTCAACCTGAATTCAACCCAAAATCCAGGTGGAGAGATATGTTTTCAGCTCCTCTCTGAAGCAGTTGCAGATTCACCCTGTCTGCCCCAGAGCTGCTTTGCCTCTGAGGGGTTTGGGCAGTGGTCACAGTCACACCAGGGCTAGTGGGGAGCAGTGACCCCAAGGGGGCTGGAAGGACCTGGCTTGGCTGCCGGGAAAGCTCTGAGGAGCCAAAGTGGTCCCAAGGGTGAGGACAGAAGTGGCTGCAGCAGCTGCTGATGAGAATAGCTCAGTTTGCACAGAGGAACACAGTTTTTGATGGCTGAGTCCAGAGCAGTGGATCTGAGCTGCCAGGTACATGCTGCACGTGGGAAGTGGTGTGGGATCAGCTGAAGGTGTGGGACTTGGGGAAAACTTGTCTTACAACAGAAATGGCCTCTTCAAGGCATCCCTCTGTGCTCTGTGGAAGGGAAGGTGGAAGCAGGATCGATAAACCAGTGGTGACTTTTAAATTGTGGGAAGAGGTCACAGCCAGAGGGACAACCCGACCTGCTCATCATGCGGAGGGGCTTGTGCTCCTGCTGGGAAAGTGGCTGCTGCCACCTCCCTGCCTGCTGATGGAGTAACCTGGGGAGCTTCCCAGCCCATGTGCTGTAAATACAGCCCTAATTTTCTGGGAAAAGGAGAGAAGTTGAGAACTGGAGAATGAAATTCTGATGAAGGGCACGGGCTGGGTCCGTGGTCCTGCCGCCCATCATGCCAGTGATGTATTGCAATAACACATCATGGGCTGGTGGCATTCGGTGACTTATGGCTGCAATCTGTCACCTGGCCAGCGCTGCTGGCACCCTGCATCAGCAGAGCTCCGGGAAGCACCGGCACAGCAGGACAGGGCAGGGCACAGCAGGCAGGGGCAGCTGCCCTCCAGCCGCCTGGCTTGGTCAGGACACTGGGGATGGGACAGGGAAGGCAGCAAGGGGATGGGGGTATTTTGTGGTGAGCAGCAATGCCTGGTGTGTGGGGAAGGCCCTGGGGGCCAGATACCCATCTCTGTGAGCCAGGGCACACCTCTACATGGCCCTGCATCCCTGCTTCCAGTTTCTTCCAGAGGCTGAAGGAGGCACGGCATAAATTGGAGGGGGCAAATCATTCTGGGGTGGTTGGTGCAGGAGCAGCTGAGTCTCCATCCATCAAGGGACACCCAGTGCCCAGCACAGCCCCCACTTCCACCCTGCAAAACTGACTGGCAGCTGAATGTCAGCATGGGGACCATCCCTGTGAGTGACCCACCGTGGGCTGGGTGGGCTGGCTGCCCTCAGGGCTGTGGGACTGGCATGGAGAGGTGGCACAGCTCGGCACAGAGCCCTGAGGTCTCTCTCAGTGGAGGGGCTGGTTGCTCCTGGGGCTCATGAAGCCCGGAGCAGCACAGCCACAGGCAGGGGCTGTGTGGTCAGGCAGGACCCCTGTGTTCACAGCCTGCTCCCACATGAATATTCCAGCAAGGAGTGGTGGGTGCAGCAGCTTGAGCCAGGCTTTGTCCCTGCCCATGCAGATGGCAGCTCCCTGGGCTCTCCAGGCCGAGAGGCTGTGAGAAAAGGGGCCTTTTGAGAGCTACAGCAATTTTCCCGGTGAATAGGAGTTGCTGTTCCTGTAACACGAGTTGTTCACACACATGCAGTAATGTCCTGTTTGGGGCTTATGTAATGGGATGGAGGGGCTCCAGTGAGGGACAGACCCCGTGGAGAGGCGCTCGCCCCGTCTCGGGCTGGCAGAATGAGCCGGACTTTTCCAGGCCCTGCTGAGATGTTCATTTATAACTCCCACCGTCTGGAGGAAACCTTGCCAATCAAAACACGCCACGGCTTTTCCAGCGGGTTAGGAGCACTCCTCTCAAAGAGGGTTTTTGAGGGGGGCCCAGGATATTTGATAGGAGTTAAGCTGTAAAATTAGTTTCAGAGCAGCGGGTTGTCTCCTTCCCAGCACGCTTGGCTGGCGGCTGCGGGAGCATTAACCCCTCATGGCTCTGCTCCCACCCTGCACTGCCAGGACACCGTGTCCATCCTGCACCACTGGGACACCGTGTCCACCCTGCTCCCATGGCCAGGGACAGCTGTGCCTGGGTGGTTGGGCCATGTGGTGGGGATGTCCTGCTTGTGGCCCCAGTGACTCCCCCCAGGATCTCTGGTGGGATGTCCTGCTCCATGCCCCAAGCCTTTGCTCTGCAGCAGAGCCCTGCAGGAACATCTTTAGCTGCAATACAGGTTGTTCCAGACTGGTGAATGTACAATGGGCTGGCCCCAGCCTTCCCCATGTGCCTGCATAGAGACAAAAACCGACCCACCCTGAGGCTGCATGGCCCTTGCTGGGAGGGCTGTGGAGCAGTGGGTGATGGAAGAGGGAGCACAGCAAATGCCATTTCCATTGTTGGGAAGTATCAGGAGCTCTTTATCCTCTTTGCACATTCCTCCTCCAGTCCCTCCTGGGCTTGCTCAGCCCTGGAGTGAATTTTCCCTTGCACCTGGCAATGGCAGGACCTGCAAGGAAGAAGGACCTGGTCTGGGAGAATTTGAGCACCTGAAACACCTCAGCCTGGCATGGGCACTTGCAAAATCCCAGAGCCTGTCTTGGAGTTTAGTTGTGAAACGAATGATCTCTTTGTTTTCTGCTGAATGATAATGAATCACTAGAAACTTGAAACCATTTTAAGGATGAATAAATGACACCTTCTAAGCTCCATGTTTATCTACCATTCTGCTACCAGAGCAATTTCATAGCAGAGCTATCAATGAATTTAATTTACATAATGGTTTATCATATACTTCAATATTTCAAACACACTTCATTAGGCAGCACCACGAGCAGTACCACACTCCCTGATAGTTCCTGCAAACTTTGCTGTGAAACACAGCATCTCCACTATAACTAATGCTTTAAAAAAGGAGGAAAAACTCCTCAAATTCCCTAGAGCTGGGTTCAAGCAGCTTTTCCTGCTCTGCTTGCACAGAAGGGGCTGCCAGTGGGTGGGGGACTGATGTGGGGACAGTGTTGGGGGGACCGTGGTGGGTGCACAGCAAGGCAGGGTCTGTGTGCCACAGTCTCCATCTGCATGTGAGGTTCCAGTGACAGGGAGAGTGTCCCCAGCCTGGGACCAGGATCAGCCGCCTCCCGAGGGCAAGGGAGCGGTGCCGCTCTCGGAGGGCACAGGAGCGTTCGGCGTGAACAGCGACGTTTCACTGAAGGAAAGCTAAAACTGGGAATTGCTCCAGCTTCCAGGGGGCCTTACCGAGCAGCTCAGCCATCCTTGGGGGCTGTGTTCCTGCCACCAACACCGGCCGTGGGAGGGAACGGTGTGTTTTGTATGAAATGTCTGCTGCAGGCAGGCGGGGACGTGCGCTCCATGCAGCGCCGGCTGCCCAGGGCGCCCATCCTGCTCCTGCTGACCCCATCCTAATCCTGCTTCCCCAATCCTATTCCTGCTGTCCCCATCCTATTCCTTCTTCCCCCATCCTATTCCTGCTTCCCCAATCCTATTCCTGCTGCCCCCATCCTAATCCTGCTGCCCCCATCCTATTCCTGCTGTCCCCATCCTATTCCTTCTTCCCCCATCCTATTCCTGCTTCCCCCATCCTATTCCTGCTTCCCCCATCCTATTCCTGCTGCCCCCATCCCGCTCCTGCTGTCCCTATTCCGTTCTTGCTGCCTCCGTCCCGTTACTGCTTCCCCCATCCCGTTCCTGCTGCCTTCACCCTATTCCTGCTGCTCCTATCGTGATCCTGCTGGCCCCATCCCATTCCTGCTGTCCCCATCCTATTCCTGCTGTCCCCACCCCGCCGGTACCTGGCTCGGGTGAGCCCCAGGCTGCCGGCAGTGCCTGGCACGGGTGAGCCGCGGGCTGCCGGCAGTGCCTGGCACGGGTGAACCCCAGGCTGCCGGCAGTGCCTGGCACGGGTGAGCCCCGGCTATCGGCAGTGCCTGGCACGGGTGAGCCCCGGGCTGCCGGCAGTGCCTGGCACGGGTGAACCCCAGGCTGCCGGCAGTGCCTGGCACGGGTGAGCCCCGGCTATTGGCAGTGCCTGGCACGGGTGAACCCCAGGCTGCCGGCAGTGCCTGGCACGGGTGAGCCCCGGCTATTGGCAGTGCCTGGCACGGGTGAACCCCAGGCTGCCGGCAGTGCCTGGCACGGGTGAGCCCCGGCTATTGGCAGTGCCTGGCACGGGTGAGCCGCAGGCTGCCGGCAGTGCCTGGCACGGGTGAGCCCCAGTTATTGGCAGTGCCTGGCACGGGTGAACCCCGGCTATTGGCAGTGCCTGGCACGGGTGAACCCCAGGCTGCCGGCAGTGCCTGGCACGGGTGAGCCCCGGCTATCGGCAGTGCCTGGCACGGGTGAGCCCCGGGCTGCCGGCAGTGCCTGGCACGGGTGAGCCCCGGGCTGCCGGCAGTGCCTGGCACGGCGCTGCCTTTCCCCTGTGAGCGTGTGCAGCACGTGTGTCACATTTCCGATAGCATCCCCTTACATAATTTACAGCAAGGATAACATAAAGGTTATTTTAAAAAATAAAACAACCTCCTTTACATTTATTAAATTTGCTGGAGCATCCCATATGCACCTTTGCAAACTCCAGGATTACCCACAGGGGTCTGATCTGCATGTCACATTAGGCAGATGGAATATTTTATTTATTCCACCTAGGTTGTAATGGAGAATTTAAACCATTTGCTGCAACACGTTTGTGTTCCAGGAAACGGTGTTGGATGCTGCTGAGTGCCCTGACACTCTTGTGGACCTTAAACATATGAGATTGTTGGGAATGTGCAGCTCAGAGCAGCTACTCCTTGGTAAACATTTTTGCAGCAACATAAAGCAATTCTAGTGCTGCCAAATATATTTATTTTTTACTCCAGCCCCTATTCTTTGTTAAAAATAGGGTTTTACTTAGAAGAAAATTTGGGGTTTGGTTTATTAGGTTTTGCATTAAACTGAATTTCACACTTTTGACCATTGAAGCCATTGCAAGGGATGGACATGAGGAAACTTTAACCATTGAGCAGTGTCTTCTTGCCTTTTAGTAGCCTGTCTGTGGAGTGTATTAAAGATTCAGCTGTGGTCTGATAAGAATCATGAAGGATGTATATGTTTGCATTGTTTTTGGCAAGAAACATCCAAATGATCTGTATTTATTATATAAAATTGATTTTTTTGGCATGCATGCTATTTTTCATGGATTTTGGCCTCGTACCAACACAAACAGGGTGATCTTGAGCAAAGCCATGCATTTCTAAGGCTCTGTTTGGAGAATTTTTAAAAGAATCCGGGGTCATGGATTTGTCTGTGAATTTACTCTCCCTGCAATAGCAGCAGTGGTGGAAAACCACATTTCCAGCATGGCTGCAAGGTGTCAGTTGCTGTTCAGATTTCATCAAGGTTTGCAGGTGATCTTTGCAAGGGGAGCTCTGGGATCTCAGGCTGGGGAGGACTGGAAGGGGCAGGGGCTGTGGGGGGCTCAGACAGGGACAGGAGCCGCTCACCAGTGCCAGTACAGAATCACAGAATGGTTTGTGTGAAAGGACCTTAAAGCCCATCCAGCGCCAACACCTCACCATGAACTGCAACACCTTCCACTACCCCAGGATGCTCCAAACCCTGTCCAGCCTGGCCTTGAACACTTCCAGGGATGGGGCAGCCATCACCTCATGTCTCAGTTTGTTGTGGTGGCTCAGGGAGTTGTCAGAGGATGCCTTGAGAAGGACCCTGGCTGGAAAGTCCTTTAAACTCCTCTCTGAATTGCAGAGATATCAACACCACAGGCGGCAGGCCAGGCCCTGTGGAGCCATTCTGGGAAGGACAGAGTGATGTCCCCTGTGCCACCAATGCTGTTAAGTTCAGTGTCAGCTGTCCATGCAGAGGTTGGGGATTTGCTGGAACCAACAGCACTGGAGGTCAGACCTGGATGGACCTGCCAGAGCTGGGTCTCGGGAAGACCTGGTGAGAGTTTGGGGTCTGAGGTTAAATCTGTGCTTCAAAGAAGAGCAAATGCCCGTCCATGGCAGGGTTTGGTTTCAGCATGGGGCAGAGCATGTCATCTGCAGTGTGGGGACCCTGGTTTGTCACTGGGGAGCTGCCCCAGCTGTCCCTCCCCTCCCCTCAGCCGTTCATCCCCCGGAGCAGGACCAGCTCTGAGCCTGTGGCAGTTTCTGCTCCCAGAGACACCAGGCTGAGCCCACAGCCACTTCCCCTGCAGATGATGGCTATTTCAGTCCCACAGGTGGTGTTCAAATACTCCTCTTCAGACTCCACTTCCTTGCACAGCCGAGTACAATGTAAATAACTCAGCTGCCGTTCAAAAGGGAAGGAGGACTTGAACAGGCAGAAAAACCCCAGGCTGAGATTTCAGCCACAGCATCGAGCACAGACATCTCATACTCCTCTGTTAATGTCACTTCATTCTGCCAGCTCCAGAAAGCTGCCAAGGACATGAGGATTGTCAGTGGGGAAAGCCCTATGCCTTTTAATGTCTGGAAGGACACTGCAGGTACTTGAGGATGCTGTCCCACATGGGTCTGCCCCCAAAACCAGAGTGCCTCAGCCCAGCCAAGTGGGGGTGATGGGGCAGACAGGTCAGGGCATGGATAACATCATCAGGGTGCTGCTCTGGGACCTGCTGGCATTTGGAGGCTTATTCACAGCTGCTCCACACTTTTGTGCTGGGTGCTAAATGAACAGCAGTACCTCATAATGCCCTGTCCCAGCCCTGCCCCTTCTCACTCAACCCCCCCAGCAGGGTCTGATCGATTTTTTGACAGAAATTAATTAGGGGGAAATCCCAGATCAGGAGGGGACTGGGTGGTAGGGACCAGCTCACGCCTCTGGACAGGGCAGTGAGGGGCTCCCTGCTGGTGCCTGGTCCAGGGGCTCAGCAGCATCACCCCCAGCTCTGCTCCCTCCAACCAGAACCCCTCAGCTCCAGATACATCAGTATTAACCTTTTTGTATTTACTTCTCTCTGTGTTTTTCTCTTGTTTTTTAAGAAAAGCCAGAGTGAGGGAGTGCACAGATCACTCAGACTTGAAGGATATGCTTGTCCACAGAGGTGGTCAGAAAAAGTAATATGGAACTCTGGAAGTTGACTCCTACCATCCACACACCAGAACTGTGATTAAAATCCTGTGACTCTTTGTGTGAAGATGTTCAGTAAAGGGAAGTGTTGGTTAAAAACTTGACACACTTTTGCTCTGAGCCTTGCTTTGAACCATCCACCCTTTGGGATTTTCTCAGTAAGGGACACAGTTTGGATGGAAATGGTGACCTGACTGCAGGGAGAATCCAGGGGCTCTTTGGAAAGGTGCTGCACAAAAAGGTCCTGGCTGGGGCAGAGGCCATGAAGCCTCAGCTTATTTCTAAACATTCCTTAGAGAAAGGCCTTCTCTTGCAATTCATGATGATAAAAATATAACTTGTATGTCTTGAAAAACTCTGTTGAACCTGGAAATCAGCCCTCCCAGAGACACTGAGCTCTTGCCTTTCAGAACATTGTTTGTGGAGATAAAAATATTTCTGCCACACTTGTCACATGTATTTGAAAAACATATTAATCATTTAAACAAATATTATCTCCGAAAGCCTATAAATACATTCACTGGGTGGAATATACCCTTTGTTGTAATATTACAATGAAAAATATGCTAATATAGTTGCCTAATTGCTCATGTTTGAATAACCTCTTTTGTGACAATAAATGTTTGTGGCAGCATCATTCAAACACGAAATGGAGAATCTGGTGCCAGCGCGGATTACGTGTGCTGCTGCCACGGCTCCTGATGTGAGAGGAAAAGTGTCTCTTCCTTCCCCCCGTGTCTGGGAGCTGCTGTGGCTGGAGAGCAGACGTCACAGTGGATATCAGCAGCCTGGCACCGTGCCCGGGCCCAGCAGCCCAGCACGGGCAGGGATGCAGCACCAGCTGCTGCTCCTGGCTCCTGGCACGTGGGTGAGGCAGTCGGAGCTCCCTGGGTGAGCAGTGCAGATCCAGAACCAATGCTGACAGCTGGGAAGATCCAAAACTTTGCCGTGTTTGGCTGCAAAACAGGCTCAATGTGGGTGCCTGGGCAGCAGAGGTGGGTGCAGGTCAGGGGCTGCTCACTCTGCCAGCCTGGCACTGCCCAGGGCTGAGCTGCCCTGTGCCAGCCGTGCCTTGCTGTGGCCACCCAGCAAACTTCCCACCAGGAAGAACTTGGTGTTGGTTTTCTGCTTCCCTTTCCTTCATTGCTGCCTGCATTTGCAGCAGGCTGTGGGATTTACAGAGGAGGCTCTGGAGGGTGACACAGGGATACAGCCCAAGGTGAGACCTGGCTTCTGGGGACCTGCCCTGAAGCAAAGTGCAGGTGTCTCTGAGCAGAGCCTGTTTAAGCAGCTTCTCAGCTGTAGTTTCTGCTTGTGGGGTTCTCAGTGACACCATCCCCCCTCTCCTTTTTGGTCCTGTTGGCCTCACTGGCACGTCACTAGCTGCTGAGCCTTTTGGTCCATGAAACCCTCTGCACTGACTCCTGGGCACTGGGCAAAGTCACTGAGGGGCTTTGTGTACAAATTCAGTGATTCTATTTATCCTTTTTAGCCTGACTGCACCTTAAGAGTTTAAATAGCAACAACAGAAGGGAGAATATTCACAGACTCTGTGTGTCACAGAATCACTTTCCAGAACCCCTCCTGCCCTTTCCCAGGGGATGCCCTGAACTGGGAAACAACCCTGCAGTACCATGTGGCACATCCTGGCCGTGCTGGCACAGTGGGAGCAATGCCAGCTCCCCGAGCACCCTTTATGCTCCTGATTCTCATGGAGATAGAGATCTGGGCTCTCTGCTTACAGCTGGGGCTTTGGGTCTGGCTGTGAGCTGTTTGTCACATCCTCTGGCTCCATGGCATGACTGAGGCTGGTTTTGGTGTCTGGCACTGGTGGAAATCCCCGTGCACAGACACAAGTGGGGAGGTTATTATAGTTTGGCAGGAGTTGATGTCCACAGCAGCATTCCTCAAAAGGGAATTGGCTCTCAGAAAGAGAGATATGGCTCAGTAAGGAGTCATCTCCCTGCACATTATCCACTACTCCTAGTCTGGGGATGCAGGGAGGTCTCTCTCCTACCCCTCCTCTGCCTTCAGCAACACAGAGAATGAGGAAGACTTAAACATAACAGCAATGAAGGAAAATATCATAAAGTCCTCTTGAAATTCCCATCAAACTCAATTAGCAGGGCAATGATACACCTAAACAACTGCAATGGGTTGACTTTTTATGCTTTGCTGGAGAGCTTCCAAGTTGATAATTAAATTGCACTGGGCTGCAAGATAAGTGGCTGCGAGTGTCTCTGTGCAGCAGCTTTGGAGGTGGATGGCCCATGGCAGGGACAGTCCCCAGCCAGGAGCTCCATAGCACCAAACCCTCACCCTGTGCTCTCTGCCTGTGCACAGCCAGGTGGAAAAATGCTTCCTGAAGGGCTGGGATGGGCACTGGGCAGCAGCTCTGGCAGGTGGGGGCTGCAGGAACCTCTGAGAGATGGGAGCCACGGGAGCACAGCTGAAACAAACACACAACCAGCAGTAATGGGGGTGAGATAAACGTGGAGAGGTTGGGAGGGTTCATTAGGGCTGTCCCTGTCTGGGTGAGCAGGCAGAGCTGTGTTCACCATGAGCCAAGGGCTGGGGAAGGCTCCTGCTCCCCTCCCTGTGTGCTTGTAGTGGACTGGGAGAGCAGGATGATCCTTTTTGTAACAAACACTTTGCTTTCCAAAAAATGTACTTCTGGGATGAGTGACAATATTTGTTAGTGTGGATTTAATCTGGTGACTAGCAGGACAAAATGAAAAGTGAAAGGGGTATTTTTGGCAAAACAAAGGCTTGGTTTCAGCTTTGTCAAGATGAAGCATTTGAGCCTTCTGTTCTGGAAAGATGCTCCGCTCTGAGATAAAATTCAGTTTGATCAACAAAAGGAAAGGGATGGGAAGGAAAGGCAGTGTCCAGACCTCATGAAGCAGGTAAAGCCCTCAAGTGGCTGGTCAGGAGTTTGTGACTGGGACAGTCACAGCATCTGCCTCAGTGCAGAGGCCCAGATGTTTAAAAATAAAAAACCTGAGATACAAAGAGCTGGCTGTCAGGGGGCTGCAGCTGGGCTGCCTCCCTCTGCCAGCCTCCACCTGCACCGAGGATGATGTCCAGAGGCAGAGACCCCCTGCCAGCAGCTGAGGGTGGAGGGGAGCAGAGCTGGAGTGGGTGGGGGGGATGAGAGACCACTCCACAGGTGTGAGCTCACCTTGGAGGTGTCCAGACCTGGCCAGGTCCCTCTCATTCCTCTGAGGCATTCCTCCCTGCTGGTACTGCAGCCAGGCTCCTGCATCCAGCACCTTCCCACTGCTCTCCTTTGTGCCCCCTTCTCACTGCTCTCCAAGGCCCCATCTGTTATTCTCCTGCTAATCCTTCTCCCCTGCTTGCTCCCTTCTCCTTTGACTCTGAGACCCAAGAGTTCAGCTCAGCATGGTGAATGTTGTCTGAGTGTGGCGTCTCATCTTGCACATTTGGGTAAGTCAGCCGTGGAATTATCCTATAATGTGGAAATCATACAATTTCTCTCTGATCTTCCCTGAGCTGAGCATTTCATCTCACTTCTACCAAATGCAGCATGACTAAATAGGCAAGAAAGGGATTTGAGCCCTTTTGTTACTTAAAATGTGAATTAGATGTTCCTGAGGGAAGTTTGTGCCGCATTTGCGAGTTAAAAATGCATCAATTATCTGTACATGGACCCCTTCCTGAGCGATGGAGGAGCAGAACTGGTGCCTTCAGAGGACCCACCACCCACAGAGGCTCCTGCTTGCAGGTGGCATCCTGTATCTTGGTGAAATGCATCCTCCTGCTCATAGGAGGCTGGCTTTGAAGTCAGGTCTGACTTCAGAGCTCGAGCAGGTTGTCCTGAGCCTTTTTTCCAGGTGGGTTGTGAATATTTTCAGAGATGGAGAATCCACAGCTTTTGCTTCAGCACCAAATAACTCTCACTGTGAAGGACTGCTATGTTCAACTGGAATTCTGCTTTCCATGCAAACTGCACTCACAGGGAAGCAGTTGATGTTTTGAGGAGCAATGTTGTCCCATAGCAAAAAGAGGACAAGCTTGCCCTGCCTGGGAAGCACCCCCATCCCACCCTGTGGGAGCTCCCATGGGTGTCCAATGCTGCTGCTGCTGCACAAACAGAATAATTTCCCATTTCCTGGGCTGACTCCACGTGCTGAACATCCCTGGGTTTGGTTTGGGGCAGGAGCCTTCAGACCTGAGGTTTCAGCTCGCAGCCATGTCCTGTTGGCTGGATGAGTGTGTGAGAATGTGCAGGCTGTTTGTTGGATGTGCTCCTGATCCGGATCTTCTTTTGGGACTTGGAGTTAATTAAGGAGTTGGAAGGAGCACTGGGTAATTTAGAGGACAGTCAACATGGTTTGAGCATCAGCATGGGAAGGAATAACTGATGGCACTGGAATGTAAGCCAAGGGACTGTTCTCTAGGTAACAAATACAAGCTCAGGAATTTAGGCCCAGTTTTACTTAACTATCCATTATTTTTGTGCAAAATATGCAAGTTCTTCAATGTGAATGTTTTTGGATCCTCTGAGTTGCAGAAGCAATGGCAAAGCCCTGAGTCTAAGGTAGTTTGTGTTGACTTATGCGTTTTCTCCCAGGATTACAGTCAACCCTCCTGCTGACAGGAGTTCCAGGCTGCTGAAGAGCAAGGGTGACCTGTGCTGGTGTTTGCAGGATAGAATCAGGGGCATTTGCCCCAGAATGATCCCTGCCATTGAGCGCAGTGTATTACATTCCATGTATAATCCAAAACACAGACTCTCCCAGCAGCATTGCTGTGGCACCGAGGTGCAGAGCTGTGGTGGTTCTGCATGTGATGGGAATTTGCATCATGGATGCATAATTGCAGGGCAGTGATCTCCTCACAGGCAACACTGGTCACTCCTTAAATTACACAGGGCACAAATACCAAGGTGCCAATAATTATTTCCAGTGAAGCCATATCTGCTTTTCCTGGGAGCCAAAGCTGCAGTGCTGCTGGAGCAGAGCAGGAATGTCTTGGGTGTCAGGGAGAAGCACCCACAGTGTCCCCAGCACTGCTGAACATTTCCTCAGGCACCAACCCATTTTTCACACCAGCACTGTAGCCCTCGTGCCTCCTTCTCCAAGTGTCACATCTTGTTTGTGCTCAAGCCTCTGGTGACGACATCCCTCTGGATAAATATTGTCTGACTGACCTCTTGCTTGTGAATACTTTGCCCTTAATGCTGTACTTGAATTTTCCCTCATCTGTTTTAAGGCTCTTAATCTTTGATGCCAAAAATCCTCATCCCTTCCTGTTTTGGGTCCGTCCCCTGTTACTCTGCTTCTTCTGGGTTGTTCATGTGTGAGACCCCCAGAAACCACTGCCTGGAGGATCCTGGCTGCAACATCTTGTTGGGGAATGGGATCTTTTTCCAAAGCCCTCTGTGATGAGTAGCCAGATGTTCAAAGATGTGGGAACTGTGAACAGGGCTCACAGCTGCCAAGGGAGAGGGGTTGGATGCTGCACCTTCAGTCTGGTGGGAAGGGGAGGCAGGCAGGCTCTGCAGTGAGACTAAGTCAAGTCCTAGGCAGGAGAGGCTCACCTGAGTGTGGCCACTCAGAAATCCCCCCAAAATGCAAGCAGCAGTGTGCCCAGCCTTTTCCTGGGCACTTTTCCCACTCTTTTGGTTTGCTCTGTCTGTGCCAAAATCCCCCAGTGAGGTGGTGCTGCTCAGAGGTTTGGTGTTGTCTCTGTTAGCACATCCTGGGGTTCCAGCTGTGCTGGAGGATGCTGGTGTTGGAGCCCATCTCCATCCCACAGCTGGGTTATGGGGACAGGGATGTCACCTACCCTGAGGGAGAGCTGGGATCCCAGCTGCCTCCCAGGCGGGGATCCAGGTGCTGGGGGAAGCAGGAGGTTTCTCCAGAGCTCCACAGCGAAGGCTGCAGAGCCTTCCTGCCCGCCCAGCTGTGAGGCTCTGCAGCCACTGGGAAGGATCCCAGCTGCTGGAAGTGACAATTTGACTCAACAAGCTGGATAGGGAGCTCTCCCCAGTTCCAAACACTCTTTCTTGAGATGAAAAACGTTAAAGAAACCCAGCTGCTTTCTGAGTTCAGTGGAGCTGGAGGCTGGGATAAAGGTTCCCTGGAATGGGAGGGAACTAGCAACATTTTGTCTGCCTTTCTGGAAACATGCTCTGGCAGTGTTATCTCTAAACAAACACAATTGGTGTGGGGAACAAGCATTGGGGTATCTTCAGCTCTCTCAGTGCCCTGGGCTCTTGGCACTCACCACAGCCAGAGGGTGACAGCCCCAGCAGAATTTCGGGTTCAGTTCCTGGAATCACTGGCTATGACAAGATGTGAGTTTTCTTTAAAAGGAAATGATTTTTGAGAGCTCTGCTCCCAGATCCTCCTGAGGAGACCCCGTCCTGATCTCCTGAAGTGGCTGCACACAGGGAAGCCCAACTGCTTCCAATGGCAAAGCACAGAACGAGTTGCACACTGGAAATTTAAACCAACATTGATTTTCGTTGTGTCCCTTTAAACCTGATCTAGATAGAGTTGCACAGGGAACTCCTGGGACAGAATTGCTACCACCTAATTGATTTTGATTTTATTTTCACTGCAGCAGTGTAATTATGAAAGCCAGCCGTAATTATTGAAACACAACTAGAAGTATTTCATTATTAAAATACCCCTATGACTTATTATTAATTCATTAAATAAATTTGGATTATATCCCTCAATAATTAATGCACTGAAGTTTATTCTGTGAACTCTTCCTTTTACTCATAATGTGTCAGCTGTTGGTATTAAAGGGAAAAAAATTCCCACCGAAGTATCAGAAAAAACAGACAACTCATTATAAAGGGAAGTGGGACCAGGGGGCTTTGGTCTGGTTTGAAATGGGTCTCGGGGGAAACTGGAGCTGGGCTGTCTGTGCAGCTCAGCATTCGTTTGGGAAACATTCCTGCAGATCCTGAAGTGCTGCTCAGACCTTGTCTGCACAGTGAACGTGGATGGTGCCTCAGGTGCTGCAAGGGGAGGGGGCTTGGTGCCTTCTGGGGAGGGGGACATTGCTGGCAGAGAGGGAACTGTTTTCCTGGAACAGGGAGAATTTGGGCCACTGCTGCAGGGTTGGCTCTTGTGGTTTTCCCTCCTGCATCCCCTGCTCGGGTGACAGGGTGAGCGAGGTCATGTCCCTGCTCGTGGTTTGGCTGTGCTGGGGCTGTCCCGGGGGCAGGACATGTGGGTGTCCATCCCAGCTCTATGCACACATCTCACCCCCAATCTCTCTGGCAGCACCAGAATTTCTCCAGATGGGATTCTCTCTCTCCAGCTGCAGGATCCCAGTAGCAGTCCTGGATCCAGGCAGATGTGCCTGCATGGAGCAAACCCAGGGCTTTAGGGATTTACTTGGCTTTGATGGGGCTCCTCTGCCCAGGAAGCACTGGGATCTCTCAGCAGAGCACATCTGTAATGGCACTGCTCCCCAGCTGTGCTCCCAGGAAGGCTTCACTGGTGATGCTGGCACGGGATGAGCCTGAAAGACTCAGCTTTCCCACTCGGCACATCTGTGTTTCACACGTTGCATTGGATGGGTGTTTATAGGGAAAAACAGACAAAAACATTGACTGAAGAAGAACTGTATTGATTCAGAATCTGCACTTGTGCTGCAGAGCTTGAGTGGAGATGCAGGAGAGAAAATTTCAGTGGATTAGTTGTCACTGGATGCTGGGATGTCTGTGTGATGTATCCTGCTTGGGATTAAGGTAAGATGCAGGTGTTTTGGTGGTGGGAGAGCTCTCCACCTGCTCAGGTTGTCACAGTCTCTTCCAGGGGATGGACAGTCTGAGCAGAATCACAGCATTACCAGCTCTGCCTGGTCTCAGGAACTCTTTCCCTCCATTTCCTTCTGTCAGACTGAACTTCTTTTGTTCTCTGCCTCTCCTTAGGAACTTTTCTCAGAGCCTCATTTCTGTAGAAGGAGTTCTGTCCTCTCACCCCAGCATCCCAATTGTCCCTTTTCTGTCCTTGCTCCCTGCACCTGGGATGGAATGGGCTCTGGTTTATTCCTCATGATTTGTGCAGTCATGGAGGAATCTGCTCTCAGGCTGAGACCCCAGTGATCCTCTGCCCTTTGCCCCTTCTTCCCTTCTCTTTTCTGGTCTGTGTCTCTCAAGGACAGCCCTCAGTGGTGCCAGGGCCAGCCCCACCAGCATCTCCCTGAGCTGGGTCCCCCTGGGATGTGGGACCGGGGCTGGAGGCAGTGCTGGTGGCAGAACATGGCTTGGGAGGAGTCACTGGTGCTGGAAATTTAACTTGCTTTTTGTTTGCAAGGAAATCCTCATCAGCACCTGATGTTAAGAGCAAACTTGTGCTTTCCCAGCCTCCCTCACACTTCCTTCACCGTGGAGTTTAATTATCAAACTGTGTGCAGAGCAGTGCTGTGGTTCCCACTCCAGAACGCTCTTTTTCCAGCATCCTGCGATTCTCTCCGACCTCAGAGGGTAAAGCACTTAAGTTGCCCTTGAAGACAAAAAGAGAAAGTCTTGTTTGAGGTGAAGCCAGTATCTATCCAATTTTCAGCTGCCGTCACATCGAAATGAGAAATCTGAGGCAGAGCCAGGCACAAATAGCTGATAACAGACTTTCAGGTGCACCTCTTCACTTATCGCTTCTGGGGTCACCTCTGTTTCTAAAGACTTGTTTTCCTTAAAAAAAGATTGCTTAGGACATTTAACCGTGTGGTGTGATAACAAAGCCCTGCGAGGCGTTACTTCTGTGCCTGGGCTGCTGCAGAGACGCTGGTGTTCCTGAGATGGTTCCATGGATGGGATTGGATGGAGCTGGAGCAGCTCAGCCCTCCCTGGCTGCTCCATCTCTCCTGCCTGGGCTGGGTCCTGGGCATTGCTGCATGGTGGTGCCTGTGACACACTGGCAGCTCCTTGCTCCTACCCAGCCCTGGTGCACATCTCTTCCCTTCACAGTGAATTCTCCTCTCCCATAGCCCCCTTGGGATAGATCTGACCCCCCTGAGGGCCCACAGCAAGCCCAGCCCAGCACAAGAGAGAATTCTGGACCAACAGAGGCACAATTTGTTCAGAAACTGGGCGTTTGGCACGTACAGAGAGCTGCACACAGACTGGCGCACAGATTTGTTTAGCAAACAATAACCTGTGTTTTGTGCATGAATAAATAATTAACCTTATTTAAAAGAAGAAAAAACCCCAAGTTTTGCTGTCTGCAAATATCTCTCTCTCTGTCTGAGCTTGGTGGTGTCCCTAAGCCCCTCAGGAGTGTGTCCTGTGGTGCAGGAGGCGGCACCTCTGGCACTCCCCTTTGTCAACGCTCATCACCAAGGGGACGCAGCGCCCAGTGGAGTTCCCCATTCCCCCTCTGAGTGCTGGTGCCAGATTCACAGCCAAGTCAGAGGCTTGTATGGGCTGCCTGGATGCTCCCGTGGCTGCTGCTGGGAGCGGGGGAGCAGACACCCCCCGACACCTTCCCCCCTCGGCTGCTGGCTCCATTCTCACACTCCAGCACAATGGTTTTCTGTGCTGCGTTTCCTCGTGTCTGCTCTAGCCCAGATTTCTGTGGAACAAGCAAAGCCTTTCTCCCATCTGCTCATGAGATCATTCCTTCATCTGAACAATCCGGCTCTGAGGAAGCTTTTGTGGACAGCCAGCCTCCGAGCACTCTGTTGTGCTCCACCATTTCTGCTCCTGCACTTAATTAGACCCACGAAACACGGTGGGTACGGGACGTGTGTCAAGGTGCTGCAGCTTTGCTTGGCTGAGCGAGGCTCCCCAAGCACATGGCCCAGCAAATACATTGCTCCTGGCCTGGGGACTGGGTCCTGCCTCATTCCAGCCCAGCACCACAACTGGGCTTAAACTCCCTCCAATTTGTGTCACTATTCCCCCTGACTGCTACTGATCTGGCTGCTCAGGCTTCTGCCTCCCCAAGGCTTTACGTTGGGAATTGGCTTTTTTGGTGCTGAGGATTCTGTGGGTTGGGTGTGGTGAGTTCTTTCCACTGAGGAATGAGCTCTGAAGGAGTACAGGACCCCTGGGAGTTCAGCAGCAGGAGGGAGGCCAGCAAGTCCTCTTGCTGGGGAGTCACCACACCCAGCAAACCACGTGCTGGAACAGCAGGCATGGAATTCTGAAACAAACATGCACCTTCCTGTGCCAGGGAATGATCCTATGTATTTGTGGAATTACCGAGCACTGGATAGCCCCTTGGAATTGCATGGTTCACCAGAAAAATATTCTGCCACTGTTCTCCCAGAGCTGTTCCTGCTCTGCCTCTTGCTGATGGGGCAAGAGGTAACTCCTGTGGTTTGTGGGTATCACTGAACAGCACCAGGGCCCATCAGTGGAGGGGAGTGCTGAGCCTTGGGCTGCTGAGCCTTGTGTCTGCAGCAGCCCTTGCCCACGGTTCCTGGGCTGCCCCTCCACCATCTTTCATCCTTTTCCACTTCAGAACTGTTTCTCTTTGGTGTCAAGGAATAACTTTAGGAGAGGACCTCCAGATCCCAACCTGACTGGGGATGAATGGGGTAAGAGAAACAGGAGGAATTTAGGTAATGTGTGACTTAAAGAAGGAGAGCCAAGAATGTCATCCTTGGAGAAGGAAAGGAGAACTTGCAAGTGTTTTCATGCTGTTGTTATTTTCTGTATGTGTTTTAAGACAGGTTTGGCTCCTGCCCAGACCTCCCTTGTTACAGCACATGTACGTTCAGCCCATAGCTTGGCTCCAGCCCTTGACCTGGAGAAAAGGCCTCACTGCTTGTAGCAATGACCACCCCCCATTATTTCATCCTCAGAGTCCAAGCTCCTCCTGCTAGTGGCATCAAGTTTCCTTATTCCTATAATATCCTTGTTCTTCCCAGTCAGACATGTTCTTGTTTTCTGAGTCACTTGGAAGCCAGGTGTCACTCCATGGACTCAAGAGAACTCTGAGTCTCTTGAAGGTGAGGAAGGCACTACATGGTGCAGACACACCACAGCAAAGTGCATCTTTAGCTGCACAGTGAAGTGTTGGGTGCCAGTGGCAGGTCGCTCACAGTGGGGTGTCTCCCCATCCAGCAACCATGGCACCACTTCCAGTGCTGGCAGAGTGGCTGTGTCACCAGCCACTGTCCCCACAGCTGACCCTGACCTGGCACCTCCCCCAGTGCTGGTCACAGGAGCCTCACAGGCTTGGCATTAATGCTGAGTCCCAAATAGTGACCAGGCTCCAGGCAGAGCTGCTTCTTCATTCCATCATCCCCCAGTTTCCAGGGCCAAATCCGAGTCAGAGAAAAGGATCCTCCATCTGCGCCTTGGCAAACGCGCAGATGCAAGCCCAGATGGCAGCTCCCACTCTGCCGTACCTTCTCCCTGTTCTTTTCATGGTGCCGAAGCCTTCTTTGGGATCAGATGCTGAGCATGTGTTCACTGGTTGTGTGCAGGGACTGGAGCTCCTGTTTCAGCACAGGGATGGGATGGGAGGGCAATCATTGGTGCTGATTGCTAATTTGAATAGTTGGGGTTTTTTAGCTCCGGCATTGACACATCTACCTTTGAATATGAAACAAGGCCATGGCATGGCAGCTTGCCAGAGGATTTTGACACCAGTGGAGCACATTGCTCTGGACTAGCCAGGCTGGTCTTGCTACAGTCTGGTCTGGGATCCAGCTTGGCTCAACCCTATGTAAGGACATGGCAAAATGTCCTGGGAGCGCTGGAGCAGAGCTCCTGCTGATGCTGCACCTCTGGGTGGCCGGGACACCCTGGGAGCCAGAGCAATTACCCGGCTAATTCCTGTTGCAGAGCCTCACAGGCTGCTTCCATCGCGCTGGCACTTGCCAGAGAAATGCTACTGATCCCTTGCCAAGGGCGATCCCTCCTGCAGCTGGGCCGTGCCCATGCCAGGCCAGCCCATCCCAGCAGCCAGGGACAGGCTGGAGCGCTGGAACGCGGATACCCTGCCCCGGCTGGCGTCAGCCAGGGACATCTGTGACCCCCCTGCCAGCCCCCAGGGAAGGGAATACCTGTCAGCGTGCCAGAGCCCTCAGATGTCTCTTTCTTATGGAGAAGATTTCGGGATAAAAGGTTCAGTTTAATTTATTCCATCAGTGTAACAGTTAAACATTCAATTCCAATATTGGAAACAGCTTTGCCAAAAAGCAGCGAAGGGATGGGAGTGAGGACTGGCTGAGCTCAGTGTGCTCCCTGACCCTTGCTGCCCCTGCCCCAGTGGCTTGTTGGCTCTGGGGTCCTGCTGTCGCCCCCTTTGACATGGGGGTTTCCCCGCTCCAAAACACAGAGCTGGTTCCTGTCACTATTTCCATCACAGGGAATTCTCCCTCTCTATGTTTCAGCATCTCCCTCCCCTGGAGACCAGCTCCTCAAATTGGCCACTGCATCGTTCAAGTTCTTGCAGAACTGGAGGAGGTTCCCATCCTCTTGTTTTTGTCCTCGTGCTCCAATACCTGGAGAACAGAAAAATAAATTCTATTTTTGAGACAGGTGAATCACTGAGGAACTTCAGCAAAGGTGAGGGAGTGCCAGAAGCTGTGGCTGGGAATCTGGGCCTAGGCAGTTCTGGTGTCAGAGAAAGAAAAGAGCAAGGCTGGGGAGAGCAGCCTTGTGGTTGCATGAGTGAGCACAAAAGTGGATGTGTGGGAGAGCTTGGGACAAACCCCAGTGCTGGAGGCACTGAGGGCTGGGACCTACTGGGGGTGCTCCCACTCTCATTATGTGCCATGAGGTTTGCATATCATTCTTCCGGCCCAGTGGCCCCTCTTGGAGATCAGGGATGTGGCTCTGCCTGCTGGACTCCAGCCTGTGGATTACAGGCTTCCAGGAGCACCAAATTCCTCCAATTTAAATAAACAAATGCTGAGGATAGGGCTTTGTAATTGAAATGCTGAGAGATGCTTTCTGCTGGCATAGGAGGGTGCAGTGCTGTAATAAGCCGTCCCTCCCTGGCGCTGGGAGTTATTGAGGTTGCTCCACATCTATGACAGTTTAATCAGATCCTGAAAATCAGGGACATTATATTTTGCACCTGCTCATGAAAAAAAAAAAAAGAATGATGCGACTCCCCATCATGGATCTTTTATGCACAAGGCAGGCTCCCGAGAGCACATCATCCAGAGGGGAAATGGAATTACACCACAGATGAAGACTAAGCCCAGAGTGTGGCCGAATGTCACGCTGGGTGGAAAAAGAGCAGCTTTTCTCTCCTCTATCCTGCCTGCACAAATGAGAAGCAGGGAAAAATTGTGAAGGTTCTTCCCAGGAAGAAAGGAAGCTGCAAGCTCCAGATACACTGGGAGATTTTTAAGAGAGTATTTTGGAGATAAGTTGCCCTCAGGATGACCAGGGCACAGGGATAGATACATTTGCTTCTTTTTGCTTGTCTAATCCTGGTATGTGAGAGCATCCTTGCTGAGTTTGTGCATTTACCTCTCCCATTGTCAGTGCTTAAAACGCATGAAAAATACAGCCAGGAGCTTGAAATACAAATCCGTTCACTTATAAGTGGCCTTAACATCTGTGAAAAGCTTCGAGTCCTTAGACAAGAAGCAAAATAATGGATTTACTTTTGATTTCTAAAACACCACCCAGAGGTGAGGAGTGAATTCCACAGAAATCAGAACGGATTTGCTTTCTTTTTCCCGCAGAAGAGCAAAAGCAGAGATGTCAAAAAGAGTTCAGCAGTCAAGTGCTCTCATTACCTGTCCCATCTGGGACATGAAAAACCTCACCAGAGAGCCAGTAATCATAGAAATCACAGAATCATTAAGGTTGGAAAAGACCTCCAAGATCATTGAGTAAAACTTTTGACCCCAAAATTTTACCACCACCTGCCAAAAAGCCCCTGGAGCCTGGTGCAGAATCCTCACCTCTCCATTGTCCCCCCCCTACAACCTTCTTGCTACTGGGATGTTGAACATGCAGCAGATTCACTGAATCTTCACCCCCAATCTCTACAGACATCAGAAATTGACATATTTAAATTTGTTTTATGACAAAATGACAAACTAAAAACAATTTTCTCAGGAGTTGCTCATCCAAACCCCTCGTGCTGGGCTCTTCTTCTCTTCCATAGTGATGCCAGTACAGGTGGCATTGCTCTGGCTCAGGCAGCCCTGCCCTTGCCCCCACGGTGGCACCTGCACTTGTAACATGCAGAGGTGGAGTGGTGGCTGCTGGTGGAGCTGGGCATCCCCAGTGCCACACTGAGCTTACAAAGTGCTGCATCAATCCTGCTGAATAGTGAGCAGGTCTGGGGCAACCTCAATCTGGTAATGGAAACAAAGGATCAAATATTCATGGCAGATTGTTTGTTCAGCTCTGCCAATGGGAATGGTCATGTGAAAACAGGCACAAAACTCCTGCAGTTTTCTTGGGTTAATATTGAAATAATATTAGGGGTCTAATACTGGGGTCTAATACTCAAATTACAGTTCTTTGTTGCCATGGTCTGCCTTGGGTGTGGGGAAATCTGACAAGGGCAGAGCTCCTGGGATGCTGCTGGGACCGGGGCCAGCTCTAGGCTGTGGTGTCCCAACTCTCAGTGTGAACCCCAGGGAAGCAGCACAGTGAGACAGGAGTCTTTTCCCACACTCAGAGGCTACATTCCCTCTCTTCTCTGCAGCCCATCAGCTTTTCTCTTTCAGCTGGAGCCAGTTGTCATCCTTCCATCCATCCCACGTTGGCATTTCAGTCCTCTGAAAGCCTTTTCATTCCTTTCCTGCCTTCCTAAAATAGCACATGCTTCTACTGGCATGTTCCCTGGCTGCCACGTGGGAAGAAGCCTGCCCTCCTTGGAGATTTCACACCTCCGGGAGGAGGGTGTGCTTCCCATTGGAGAGCAGCCGCTGCTGGCAGAAATCTCCGCCTCTGCACAAGTTCCTGAGCCCAGAAGGATTCTCATGGCAAATCTTTTCCTTTGCTGGAGAGATGTGATAACTCTTGGACAGGGTCTCTCCTAAGAACTTGTCACAGGGGAGAACTCTACTTTGAAGTTCTTAATCCCACTCTTCCCTCGGAATGAGCTCCCCAGGACAGAGATCTCCGTTCTCCACAAAACTGAAATGCTTAAAAAAGGAGAGTCTTAAATATTAGAGGATATTCTCACAGCAGTTTTGAGGAAGCTCAGTGAAGCTGAAAGTGCTTGTCAAGCCACATCCCTGCAGGTCCCCTGCAGCTGTGAGCAGGCAGCCGAACATCTACGAGACACCCGTCCCTGCCTGGATGGGGCTCATTCTTCTGGCAGGTTTGGTGAGAGGGCTGGAATTGGCCTTTTTGGCATATTCTGAGTTCTTCTTCCTGCCAACTGCCAATCTGCACTCTGGCAGCCACGCTCGGCAGAGCTCACTCACCCGCCCTCGGGTGCTGGAGCTCAGGTGGGTGTTGGGATGCCCTCCCAAGGCTGGCAGGGTCTGGCACTGAGGCCTGGCCTTGGTACAAGGGTGGTGGGAGTCCCACCAGATTGAGCCTTTCCTTGTCACCATTTTAATGGCATCCCGCAGAGTCAAGAGCCTTGCTCTGTTATTTAAACAATCCTGTTTTTCCCAGGCAGGACAGCCTTGGAGAGAGCTACTGAGCTGTGAACAATGTGCGGCATCTTTCGGAAGGTGGAGGGAGAGACACACAAGCAAATCCTTTCAGTGACAGCTGGCCTCTGCCTACCTCTAGCCTCTTCCTGGACACAGCCTCTGCCTGCCCACAGTTTGGATTGGGAATGAAGAGCACAGATCCTAAAAAGATGCCCCAAAAGCAAACACACAATTTCTTTGGTTTTTATTGTCCCCACAAATGAGAGGGATAGGAAGGAAGGCCTGTCAACTGTTGGACAGTTGAGTGTGCCCAAGCGTGGGGCAGAGCAGACACATCTGATGTCTGCAGTGACCATTCTGCTGGTGTGACTTCAGGCATGTTGGGAAGGAGGATTCATTCATCTTCTCTGCAAATGTTACTTTAAATCCAGGTGGTTCAGTATAAGAGACAGTTTAGGAATTATGCAGCTTTCTGACTGATGAGCTCCTCTGCTGTTGCCATCATTCCCCTAATAATTATGCCCATGCACAGCTCTGTGTTTGATTGTGCTGGAAGATGGATTCTTGTTTCCTGCAGGCATGCTGGATAAAATGACTTCCGTTTCAAAGCTCTGTTTGCAAAGTTCCCTTTGTTCCTGCTGCGAAATTCCTGCGTCGAGCAGAGCCCATTCTGCTCCGCAAGGCTTTTGAGCACCATCTGGGTGGGTTCCCTGGGTTGCCTTCAGATTGTTCTCAGGATGCAGTCGGTGCTTGTCAGTCAGGCTGATGCATTGGCCAACAAAATAACACCGAGAAGAATGCTTGGTTTAATCTGTCACAGAAAAAAGCAGCAGCTCAGTTTGAGGGCCGAGTTTTGGGTTCTCGGTCCAGCTTTTACGTCTCCAAAGGCAGACCCAGGTCTGGCTGCCAGAATCAGACCCAGCGCTGCTGGGGCCAGTGGTCTGATACTGGCCCTTTCTTTCTGCTTCCTCAAAATCCTTCTTTTACCTTTTTTTTTTTTTTTTTTTTTTTCCCACATACAAAGCACAACTCCCTGCCCAGCTAAGCTCCCTGGCTTTCCTGCACAAGCCAATTGCAGATTTTCTTTGCTGGGAGGAAAGCTGCCAGTGCATCCAAGTGGCCCCGGGCAGGCAGAGGCCCCTCAAGGTCTGCTCTCATCTGGACTTTTTTCTGAAATTTGGTCCCTCTGAAATGACTGTGGAAAGACTCAGAAACCTGTGCTTGGAAGCTGAATTACCTTTATATCTGAGCATTTCATGGCTGATAAATGAAATGAGAGCTGGGTCTGTGTGTGGCAGTCAGAAAAATCATGTGTACGTGAGCAGATCTTCAGACCCAGTCTGCTACTGTTACAGGAGATTGGTGAATACTTTCATTTTCATTTTTCTAATAACTTTATAGAATCACAGAATCATAGAATCACAGGACAGTTTGAGCTGGAAGGGACTTAAAAGATCATCCAGTTCCACCCACTGCCATGGGCAGAGACACCTTCCCCTACATGAGGTTGCTCCAAGCCCCATCCAGCCTGGCCTTGAACATTTCCAGGGATGGGACAGCTACAGATTCTCTGGGCAACTTGTGCCAGGGACTCACCACCCTCACAGGGCAGAATTTCTTGCTAATATCTAAATTAATTTTTCCCCCTTTCAGTATGAAGCCGTCCTCTCTTGCCCTGTCTCTCCAGACCTTTGTAAATAATCTCTCTCCTTTCTTGTCAAGCCTTTCAGGTACTGAAAGGCTGCAATAAGGTCACCCCAAAGCTCATGCAGCTTTACTTCCAAAAACTGCACCCAGACACTCTGCCCTATACATTTCCTTATGTGCTTCTGGTTTATTTTGTTGATGTCCAGGGTGACTCTAGGATGTGAGACCAGTCCTGGCCAGAAGCTGTGAGAGCTGTTGCTGGTGGCACTGAGGAATCCCTGTGCTTCTCACGACTCCCGTGGCTCCAGCGGCTCTGGCAGCTGCCCAGGGGCACCGTGTCCTCCAGGCAGGCAGCAGGGCAGCCCCTGCAGCTGGCAGAATTCCTGGATGAATTGGGAAAGTTGAGACATCTGGGCTGTTTTCTGCCTGCTCACACATCGGCAATCAGCCTTGGAAAAGGTTTGGAGAGACCCGGCTCCAGGACCCCGATTTAGAATTAATTTCTGCTGTGAGCTTCGAGTCCAAGTTAATCACTGTTGGATTTGGGATTACCATGCTTGTAGGAAAGGCTGCTAAAACCCCACTTTTGTCATGATCCAGCAGCTCATAGGGCTTAGCTCTTGACTGAAGGAAAATGTGCATGTCAGGGAGTTTTGTGATCCCCGTGGGGTGCTGGAGCTGCTGCACTGGGAGAGGAGAAGGAGAAGGAGGGCCCTCACATGTCGTTTCATTTCTAAAATGATTAAATTGAAGTTGCACTTAAATTCAAATCAGCCATTCAAATTAACAATTCTAATGTTCCTATATATTGATCTGTTGGTTGAGACCATTTGGAGCAGACCATAATTAAACCACAAAAGCCTGGACATCAGAAATGCTGAGGGAACAGCACAATAGCTTGGGAAGAGTCATACAGTCCTGCCTTAACCCATTATGTCCCTTTTTTCCTTGGGAAAAGCCAGGCACTGTACTGGGAGCCTCCCTGATGGTGCACAAGAGGGGCAGTGCCAGGATGTGTCACAAGCCCAGTGTGGCAGGAGGGTGTTTTCACACGGGCAGTGGGACAGGACCCTCTACTGCCTGCTGTGCTGCAGGATTTTGGCTAAAAGGACTTGTCCCCCTTTGCAGGGACTGGAGAATCCAGCCCCAGGGGCTGGAGGATGAGCTCTGATCGAGGCTGAGGGGAGTGATGGGCACAGTCTGTGCGTGGTGGGATTTGATGCCTTCCCACCATTGCAGACTCACTTCGTGTTGGTCCTTAAATTGCCTCTGGCAGCACGTTGTTATTTCCCCTGGAAGAAACGGAGGCAGGGCAGCGGGGAGTGCCTCCAGCCAGCCCATCCCTGCTCCCAGCCCTGCTACAGGGTTTGTCTCACCCCTCCCACGTGTCCAGAGCTTTCTGAGCTGCTGCTAGGGAGAGGTGAAGCCCTGGGATGAAAGGAAGGGCCAGGAGGGCTGCAGGGCTGTCCCAAGCACTCCCTACGCAGGCACTGGGCACGGCGCTGTGCCCATAGGGACATCTGGCCCCTTTTCTAATATACATACATATATATATGAAAGGAATTTTTTGTGATGCTTACACTGCTTCCCCACGACAACCATCTGAGCCTGTTTATTGATATGTTTTCTCCCCTGTGTGCACTGATTCAGTGGCTTGCACAAACTCACTGGATGATCTGGTGAACAGGGAATCAGCTCCTGGGCCAGTGCAAGCCCAGGGTAGCAGCTCTGGCTGCTGCAGGCTCCAGGGGCTGGACATGGAGCTGCCAGCCCTTCCCAATGGGTCTGTTGACCCAGCTTTGATGAACCCCAGCCTTGATTTCTACACAAACACTCCTATCAAAATGGGAACCTAAATACTGAATAATTGCAAGGAAAAAAGCTTTATTCCTGCATTCCATTTTGGCTTTAATTACAAAAGGTTGGCATTTTTCATACCATTTAAAGAGAAACGAGACAGGAAAAGGTCAAAACACAAGGGGCCTTGAACATCTCTAATCCCGTAATGGAGAGCAATACAAGGCTCTAATATTTGAACAATCAGCGTGGACTTTTGTTATGAAGCCCAACATGTGATGGAAGAAGGTAAGAGGCTTTTAGATCTATTAGAAAACTGGTGTGCTGGGAACGGAGGGAAATGATGATGGGAAAATTAAAATTCAGCTCCAGCAGAAGGTTGCAGTGTTCAACTTGCAGCTCAGTGCATCGATCTGTTCCAGCATTTGACTTTCAACCATGACAAAACTGTGGGCAAATTAATTGTTCTCCAGGATATTAGGCATCAGAGTCTATTAATCCTCTCTGGAGTCGGATGCTCCATGAATACTAATGCAAACCCAGCGCTGCAGTCGTGTCTTTTCCCGCTCGAAGCTGCCGCTGCTGCTGCCATGGGGGCAGGGAGGGAGGGAAGCCTGGGTGCCAGTCAGCCATTTGCTGCTTTTATTCAGATTTAAGGCTGATTACAATTGGGAAGAATCGTGTAATATGGCAAATCCTCCTCTGAGCCAGGCAGGCTCTGGAAACCAGAAAGCGAGAGGCAATGTTACGTGTTTTCCACAAGGAAAAAGTGAAAGGCATAAGTTATTTATGCAAATTTGATCTGTATTCAGACGTGTTTTAAGGAAGATCTCAGGAAATCATTTCTTAATTACACATATAGATTGCACTTACTGAGCCTGCATCTAGGCTCTTTTCTCCCAGACTAAAACATGTGGAATAAGTAGCTCGTTTCTTGTGATTGTTTTACAAACATATAAAATGCCTCTCCCTCAGTATTCCCTGTTCAAGAACCCTCCCTCTCCTTGCCCCACACCTCCCAACACTCTTTGGGGGCAGGAGCCCAGTTCGGAGCCTCCGCAGATTAATTCTGAGCTCTAATCTGCATATTTCTCTCAAGGAAATGGAGGCTGCAGGAAAGGGATATTGAAGATGTTTTACCTCCACTAATGCTGCACATTTAAGTAATCCTCTGGAATTCCAGAACAGCTTTAATCATCCAAAGCCCAGTCAGGACCATACTCCGTATAATTAATCCACATTGCATAATGTTGCCTAGTGAAAGTGAATACTCTTCCAAATATTTGTCCAGCCTGTGTATCCGAGCTCATCCAACACCTGGGATTCCAACTTCACGTTTTGCTTCAGAACCAGGTTGCACTGAAGCAGCACAGTGAGAGCAGCAATACTGGGGTTTGATATGAGCAGCTCTCCACTGACAACCTGGTGGTATGTTCCTGTCTAAGGCATGGAAGTTCCCTGTGGATCATGATGAGAATACCTTACACTGACAATGCTGGATCCTTTTGTTTCCTCTTTTCCCTTGCAGTTTCTCTCCACACTGTTCTTAACGCTTACAGATTGCTGTAAGGAGGGTGTTTGAAGTGAAAGAGCAGGGCTGAAAGATTTGAGTACAGGGGGACCCCAAAATGGGATACCAGCTCATTTGCTTGGGGTGGTGGGCAAGGTGTGAATTAACTGCAGAGGCTCTCCCAGTGCTGGCACCACACAAAGCAGATTTCGGAAAGCCCATCTGAGAGAAGGAGACGTGGATGTGCTGAGCTCCTACCCAGTGAACTGGGACTACCCAGGGATAAGCTTTCCAAGGCTCCCATTTTCCCCAGAGTGGAAGCACTGCAGTGCAAAGGGAGCAGAGCTGCTCGCCTGCGCTCTAACTGAGGAGATATTTATGTCTGTGCAAACACAGCACGCGCCTTCCGCATGATTTGGAGCTAAATGCAGTGTTACTTAATTAATGCATATGTAACACACAAGGCTATTACACCTATTAGAGCTCTTGAACAATTAAAATTCCAGTGTCCTCTCTGCCACAGGGTGTCCATGACAAAGGGCTGAAAATCTTCCATCCATAAACAACTGGCAAGAGCCAAGAAAAACCCCAGACTGACCAACAGCCAGAAACAGTTCTCAGGTTTGTGTGGATTTATGAAAGACCTGTGAGAGTCTCAGACCCAGGGAGGGAGTGATAGTGAGTACATCCCCCAGTCTCTGCACTGCCTTGTCTCCTCTCAGAGCACCACACTGCCCAGAGAGAGCTGAGACAGGGCTGAGACCATGATGGCCTGAGCAATGGCAGAGTGGCTAATGACAAGTTGCTCTCCCTGGATTTGACCAGCACCAGAGCAGGAAATCCCTTGAGAAGCCAGGAATAGATAAATCTTTGTGAGAAAACTTATTCTGGAGGTGTTTGTAGCCCAGATTCAGTCCTCAGAGGCTGAAGCTTCCTGAAGCCCCAGTGCTGTGCTGGGTGCTGACTCTGCTCACGGATCACAGCATTGCCACTAATGCCCTCAGGGACACACTAGCTCTGGGTTGTGCTGCTGGGGCTGCCCCCTTGCTCAAGGTGGTCATGCCTTTCCAGACAAGCTGAGAGACCATGGGGACTGAGGTTCATGCAGCTCTGGTGAATCCCGGTGGCAGGGGATGAATGAGATCTCCATGGTGTTGCGCTGGAGATGGCTCAGAGAGGGGACAATATTGGTGCCAGCCAGTCTGGCTGCAGGTCTCCTGGATCTCAGCAAGGTGTTCCCCAGCATGGAGCTGTAGCAGGTCCTGGGTCTGGCATGGTGTGGCCAGAGAGGCTGGAGCAGAGGCCTGGCATGAGAGCTGCCTCCCGCCCTGAGCTGCATTACCCAGTCCTGCCTCCCATTTCAGAAAAGCTGACTTCAAATAAAAGAGCCCTTTGAAAAATCATGAGGCATTTTATTCATGATTACGTTTTGTCCAAAGTCTTTTGACAAGAAAATAGGTGATCCAGCTCAGAGAGTGTTTCTTTGCTAGTACATAAGAAACCCATTACACATCTTTTTTAAAAAACAAAAACTTTCTTATTCCCTTTGAGCAGTGTGGCCAGCTGTCAAAGGAGAAACTCAGACTCCAAATGGATTTAATACAAACCAGACCCCGATGCCTTGTGCATTGTTTAACCATGGCTTCAGTTTCCTTCTCCTCCTTTGCTGCATCAGGTACTTGCCATGTAGAGTCATAAGTTTTTAATGTTTAAAATATAACACATTGTTTCAGTTAATGTAATTGTCCTGCCCATTCCCCCTGCTGCTCCCCACCTAATCCCCTGGGGTTTTATCTCCTTTCTCTTGGTTTTGGTGTGCTGGCAGCTCTCTGAGGGGAGGCTGTTCCTGGCTCAGCTCATTATGGTGGTCTCCAATGGACAGAGCTGCTCCTTACCTCACTTGCACCTTTCTATCATATTCCCTTTTCCCTTTTAAATAAACTGGCACAACCTGGAAATACCTGGAAGCTCTGCAGGAATGACAGATTGCAGGAATGACAGAAGCTCTGCAGGAATGGGAGATGCCTTGTCTCAGCATCTCCTGTTGGAAACTCCCACTGCTGGCTTGGGAATCCTGTGCATCCAAGCCCTGCACCAGCAGCTCCACACCTTCTCCTCTCTGGTCAGCGAGGAGAGGATGAACAGCCACTGTGGAACTGCAGTGGGGACATGGGTGAGATGAGCCATGGGCAGCTTTGTCTCCAGCACCTTTAAATTCAGCTGGTCTCAACCCTTCTGCTCCCTGGTGGTGCCGGGTGCGACGTGAACTGTGGTGTGCCCCAGACATAAACACACAAATATTTAATTGCAGACAAAGAAACAATTCATGAAGTTCATTGAATGAAAAGCTCTGAAGGAAAAGGCACTCAGGAGGAAATCCTAAGTATCCCTCAACTGCAGATCCAGGGACCTTGCAGCTGCCTGTTTATCTTGGCTATTGGTGCTTCCACATGGGGGTTTTGGGTCCTACCCCGGCAAGAGGCAAGAAGCCTCTTGTCTATTGCTGAGGAGAACTTGTGGCTTTTGTCTTGGGTGCCTGAGCTGAAATCACTGATGAATGATTCTGCTTTATCAATAAGAAAGGGGAACTAAAGAACCAGACATGGTTGTCCCCAGCAAACTCACATGTTTATGAATTTTTGAGTTGAAGAGGAGGGAACTGGCCAAGACATAGATGAGATGGTTAAGATGGATTTATGATGACTGTTGGTGAGCTGTAGAACACTCGGGAATGCTGAACACCTGGCTGAGATCACTGGGCTGTAAGCTCATGTTCAATAAACCTTGGAACAGAGGCTAAAACTTTGCGAGGGCAGTGGCTGTGCTACAAAAGTGTGCAAGGGATTGAGATTCCCCCTGGATGATGTGAGTCTGGACATCAGTCCTGCTCAGAAGTTGAGTGTGACCACTTGATGAAGAGCTGAGGAACTGGGGTATAGTAGATACCAGTTGAGAACGTTTATGGAAGATAGATGCGTCCATTGAAATAAAATGTATTTTAATGTAAGTAAATACAAAATCATCTCTCTCGTACTGGTCAAGAATGATGGATTTGTTGCCAGAGCAGGAGATGGTTTCACATTCCCTAACAAATTTGCAAAGCGTCTGAGCAGACACAGGCCACAGGCACAGTGCCCTGACCTTGTGATAAAGAGCTAATTCATTCAGGGGATACACAGAAAGGAGTAGTAAGTAGGAGCAGTGCAATGATTTTATGGCACTGTAAAGTTGCCTGGCATTGGTGAGAGGGACACCAGAATATTGCACATGGCTCCAGTGTCAGGGTTTATAAAGGGATCCTGAAGATGTTAAAGAAAGCCACGAGATTGTTTATGAAATGAAGAGAATGAGTTACAGAAGAAGAGATTAAAGAGCTTAAATAAGATCCTGAAGAAGAGTGAATGCCTTCATTAAATCCTGAAGTACCTTCTCAGGAGAAAGTACCAGGGATAGGGGGACCCCAAGTCTTGCAGCAAAAACAGAACAGAGCCAAAGGCTACAGGCAGGAGCAAGACATTTAACATGGAAATAAGGCTCAGACTGCGGGAGGGAGAGTAATGACTGACTGGAAAAAACTACCCGGGAAGGTTGTGTATTTTCCATCTCCTCACACGTCCGAGACAGGCGGCATGGCCCGTGGGGAGCGAGGTGTGAGCTATACAAGTTGTTTGCCCACGCCTAGGGGAGAGAGAACAGGCCTGGACTGGAGAGCACCGGCGGAGCCACGGGTGTCTGTGGGGGCAGCTGGCCCTCACCCACAGGGTATTTTTGGGAGCTGCTGGCCCTCACCTGAGGGATGTCTGTGGGGACTGGTGGCCCTCACCTGCTCACTGTCTGTGGGGTCTGCTGGCCCTCACCCACGGGGTGTTTTTGGGGCTGCTGGCCCTCACCTGCTCAGTGTTTGTGGGGGCTACTGGCCCTCACCTGAGGGGTGTCTGTGGGGGTTGCTGGCCCTCACCCACGGTGTGTTTTTGGGGGCTGCTGGCCCTCTCCTGCTCAGCGTTTCTGGAGGGGCATCTGGCCCTCACCCACAGGATATCTTTGCTCAGTGTTTGTGGGCTCTGCTGACCCTCACCCACAGGGTATTTTTGGGACCTGACAGCCCTCACCCACAGGGTGTTTTTGGGACCTGACAGCCCTCACCTGCTCAGTGTTTGTGGGGGCTGTTGGCCCTCACCCACAGGGTGTCTGTGGAGGCTGCTGGCCCTCACTCATTGCCAGCATCACAGCCAGCACTGGCCCTACCACCAGCTGGGCACCGGGGCCTGCTGGGGCCTCATTTATGGTTTGTGGGGCCTACTGGCCTTCACTTGTGGTCTGTGGGGGCTACTGGCCTTCACTTGTGGTCTGTGGGGGCTGCTGGCCGTCACTTGTGGTCTGTGGGCACTGCTGGCTGTCACTTGTGGCCTGTGGGCACTGCTGGCCCTCACTCATGCCCACCATCACAGCCAGTGCTGGCCCTGTCACCAGCTGAGCACTGGGGCCTGCTGGGGTCGCTGCCCTTATTGTTCCCACTGATGTCGCTTCACAAAGTGTTTCATAATTTCCTGAAGAAACAACAGCGTGATCCTTCAGCGGGAATGAGAAGTGGCAGCTTCAAAGCTTCGAGGAGTGGAGCAGCTCACCCAGCAAGGCAGAGGCTCTGGCATTGCATCCTGCTGCTGTGCAGCCTCCAGGGGCTTCGCGCAGAACCAGCAAGGATGCTCAGAAATGGGAAAGAAAAGCATCAGGAGGGAAACAACAACAGCAGCAACAAAGCTTGGAAATATCAGTACTTTCCGACAGGTTTGAAAACAAACACAAAAAATAAATGAAAAAAAAAGACCAGGGAAAGAAGTATCTTCTTAAAATGAAGCACTTAAAAGTGCTCCTTTGGGGCTGGAGAAAATCTCTGTGGCAGCCAGTATTTTGAGAAAAGCTGCAAGTTAGTGACAAAATAATGCATTTCAATTTCCCTGGCACAGCCAACTGACAAAGCCCCCAGTTCTGCCTGCTTACTCCCTCTGCCCTGCCCTTGTCAGATGCTGCCCTGGCCCTGGAAGCAAGTGGTGGGACAGGACGTTACTACTGCTTTGGGGAGGTGGCAAAAACCGTGAGCAGTGGGGGTGAGGGTGCAGCAGCACTACACCAGATCCCACTACAGTGGGGACACTGGGCT
Organism: Camarhynchus parvulus; assembly: GCF_901933205.1. Lineage (NCBI taxonomy): Eukaryota > Metazoa > Chordata > Aves > Passeriformes > Thraupidae > Camarhynchus > Camarhynchus parvulus. The sequence continues at coordinate 9,118,565 of NC_044585.1, forward strand.
GTGGTCATCGGGGAGCTGGAGAATCTCTGCTAAGAAGCCTTACTCAGTGGCCAGGACAATGGTGCAGGAAGGCGATGCCCTCACCACAAACCCATGAAAGGCAGCTGTGTCTCGGTTACCACCATGGCCCGTGTTTCTGGCCCTGCCTGCAGAGGCTCCAGAGGAGCCCTGAGGAATTAGCAATCCCATGTCTAGATTTAATTTTCGGTCTACTTTAACTCTAACAAAGTGGCAAATTGCTTCCTGTAGTTGTTTTACTTTTATTTATAGGGTAATTTGCATCATGAAGACAAGTTGCCCTATCAATAACCGTGGAGCAATTAAGGTCACCTGTCCCCTCCTCTCCTTCCGAGGGTCTCATCTCTCACTTGAATGTCTCATCTTGATGGAGGATTGTGATGGATTGGCCTTTGGGAGGCTGGCCCCGCTCTCCAGCTCCACACAGATTCCCAAAGCTCAGGCCAAGCTGCTTTCCTGCTTTTGCTGTGTGATATTTTCCAGAAGAAAGGGATTTTTTGAGGGCCTTGTAGTGAGAGTTATTTTGCAAAGGAGAAGGGTGCAGGAATTCCTCGAGAACAAAAGTGGAAGGGAAGATATCTGGTTAAGCAATTAATATTTCATTGTGAAACACGGCAGGGTTAAGTTCATTGCTGAGACCAGATTGCTGGACTGAAAGAATTAAACCTGACCCCCATACACACATTTTCACTTTCCCTCTTCCCACTTCCTTCCCTGCCAGAGAAGCTGAGGGATATGGGGGGTCAGTGGCTGGAGAAGTGGCACTGACCATGTGGCCAGTGGAGCCAGGGAGTGCAGTGTGAGAAGGGGGAGAGGGATGAGGCTGGACACAGAAGGTCTCCGATGCTCCTCTCATTTTTGGGGCAGTCTAAAGATGTAGCAGGCATTGGGAGGTCAGGATATCTGATGTGCTGGATGAATGCACATCTAGGCTGATGTGCTGGATAAATGCTCTGTGCTCCCAGAGGTGGGGATGAGCAGGACAGGTAGAAGTGCCCCAGCCTGTGCGGGTGTTCTGCGCATCGAGCTGAGCTCTGGGTCTTTGTCTTGGCTGCAGGAACAAGTGCTGTTCTTCTCCAGGAGCCTGGGCTCTCTAGGGATGTCATCTCCCACCCAGATGTCACCCCCCAGGCATGTCGGGCACCTGGCTGAGCAGTTCTGGTGCACAGAGCTGCAATTCCTGTCCCTCCTAAGACAGCACATACTCACACTTTCATTTATTCCACTTCAATAAACATCTGAAGACATCCGTAGGAAACTTGTACTTTAAAGTAAAAACATTTCCCAAACACCTCTTGGGGAAGCTTTTCCTTTTCTACAAGTAAGAATTGGAGCCTGTAAATGTGAGGAATGGGAACAATGCTTGCAGTCCTCGCAGGGCAGAGCTTGGAGATCTTCAGCTCAAACTCCCTGGGTGAGATCTGAATCCTCTCAACAGCAGCGTGCAATAAATCCTGACATCCTCAACAGAGCAAACAGGCAGCATGAAGCAGAACAAGCGACCTGCTGCTGCTCTGGGGACACCTGGAATGTACCCCTGAGAGCTCGAGGTCAGCTCATTCCTTCCAAATCCCAAGCTCCTGCTCCCACTTGCTATCAGGGGATAACCCTCACCAACACCACCCTTCTGTGGCTCTTCTCTGCCTCTCCCACCACCACCAAAATCCAGCAGCTGGTGGCTTCACAACCCAGGAGCCATCCAGAGAAATCTCTATATCCACCTTAGCAAAGTGCAGGGAGAGAACCTGGACTTGGGGGCACACAGCCTTTGTCATGCCAGCCAAAAGACCTGAATGGCATTTTCCATGTTCCATGCAGTACCTTCTGTTGAGTCATTGATGGTGAGCCACGAGGGATATTTGGGAACTGACTGGGAATTGTTTGCTGACCAGCTCCTGCTGATGCCCCATTCCAAAGACCTGGGAAAATACCCAGAGATGTCTTGATTTCCAAATATTTTCTTACCTCCAGTGTCTGTGCCTGCTGTGGGACTCAGATCCCCCACGAGCTTTGCGCCCTCCTTCCTTGCCAGCTCTCCTACCTGTTTTGTGATACTGATGCCACATTCCAGTTTCCCAGCACCAGATACACCTGGTTTATATTTTTTAAAATATTTCTCTGGAGCTGTTGGCTGGCAGATGGCTGCACGGCAGTGCCTGTGCTCCCCATTTCAGGGAGGTCTGGGCTGTACCTGCCAGGCACGCAGCCCTTCCTTCCCTTGGATTTTGGAGATGGCTGCTGCTGCTGTCTGCCCTTCCGAGTTATTGGTTTGCACATGTTCGCAGGGAAACAGTTTTAAATATGGTAATAACGAACATCCAATCCGTTACCCCAGCGCTCGGGGACAGAGCTGTGGCAGTCAATCTGCAATTCCAAATCTGCATATTTATGCAGTTTCATTAATTATGTATTATGCAGCATTAATCCCAATAATATGTGTATGCTTGTTCAGTAGAACAGAGAGAGGAGACTCGCCTCGCAGAAGAATTAATCAGAGAGCCATTCACAGATCCCACATCGCTTTAGGTTGCAATTACACGTATTTTTACTTAAAAGCTTTTGCATTAAAAAAAATTAATTTTGCAAGATTTTGAGGTCCCCATGTAGCCACAAAAATATAAGTTGAGCTCTGAAAAATGGCTCCACCATGTCTTCTGGTAGCAATCACAGCTGAGCAAAGAGGGCCTTTGAAGAGGGATTCCTGTCAAACAGGCTGTTAATTATCTTGGTGGAAGAAGAAACTGAATTTCTTGGGGCAGGGAGCAGAGTTTGTGTGCTGTGTTTGTTCAGAGGTGACCGAGGCCACTGCTGGCTGCTACAGGGCTCTAAGTAATCAATAGAATGCCTTTAGAGTAAGCAAACGAGGTAAGTTCACTAATTGTGGTGTCCCACTCTCTGCTGTGAAGGCAGTGTGTAGTCAAGGGCCATTCTTCAGTGTGGGACAGATGCCCCAACTGACTCAGTCCAGCTCTGTGACATCCCTAAAGCATCAGAGGATTTGCTCTTGTTGCTTTTATGAATAAGAAAAAAAATCAGGCAGGATACTGGAAAGAAAAGAAGCAGGGGCAAATACCCAGTACCAGACTTGTTCCTGAGGTTGGGAGTGGGACCCTGAGCCTGCAGCACCAAGACAGGTCCCCACAGCCCTCCCAAGGGCTGGAACCAAGTGTGGCCATTTCTCCCAGTTTTTCAGGCTCTTTCCCCTGTATGTGAAAAAACAGGACCGGTTTTCCAAGGAAAAATCACAGAAACAGGCACAAAATGGAAACTTGCTGCCTGGTCCTTGCTCCCTGCAACAGGAACGGTGTCACCAGCAATGTGGCAGCTGTTGGTAGGCACGGTGGCATCCTGGGAAGGTCTGAGTGCTGGGGTGCTCCATACTTGGTGGCCATGCAGAATGCCCTCCCCTCCCTGTCTGTGCCCTCACCTGCCTGTCCCTGCCCTGTCCTGCCTGTGCCCATGCCTGTGCCCACGCTGCTGGGGAGGATGATTCGGAAGAGCCCAAGAGGAATTGGCCCTGGCTGGAGTGAGGGATGGATAATGCATATGCAGTGGGTATGACTGATGTAATAAAATAATATCGTCAGGACATTTAGATAGGAAAAAATGCAGCAAGGTAATTCCTCACGCTGGCGTAATTCCTGAAACTGGCTCCAATTTGTTTTCATTAGTGGTTTGCTAATGCATTTATTAGCCATTACATACGTACAGCAAAATGATGAGGTTTCCATATCTATATATGCAAATGAAATATGTCTGGCACATCTGTGGATGGGCTGGGTGAACACCGGGCTCATTCGCATTTTCCTCATGAGACTTTTCTGGATTATTTTTCGGACTGCAATGGAAAGACCACCCACTTTTCCTCAAGTATTTTATTTTCTCTGTGTGGAGAGCTGGGGGATTGTGAGAACACAGGCCCCTTTAAAACAGGCAGAAATATACCAAGAGCTTCAGGCTCTGACAAACTCTTTAGAAAATCGGGTGATTTGGGTCCAGCTGTGTAAATGTTTTCAGTTTCGCTGCTGGGGCCCCGAGTTTGATTCGGTGCCAAGACAAGCCTTGCTCAAGTTGTTTTTGGCAAAGGCTCCTGGCTGAGGAATGTCAGCATCACTTTCAAAATATGATGGTTTGTAATTTGGACCACAGAATGAAAACTGAGCTGCTGGTACATTTTGCCATCATCTAATTACCAGGTCCCCAATTACAGTCAAGGAGCAGCTCCACAGCCGGGTGCAAGGAAGGTTGTTCCCATTGTGAGGCATTTCTCCATGTACCATTTCCCTGAACACATTCCTGGAATGCAGACAGGTTCTTCAACACGCCAGCAGAGGTTCACATGGATGTGGGTATGGGTTTGGGTGTGGGTGTGGGTACCAGGGCGTGTGCCTCACTCACCAGCTGCTCAGCCCTTCCCAGCCAGTGCCTGGTGCTGATGGAGCTGCTGCCACATTCCCATTGCCATTCCTTCAGCCGTCATCCAGCCATGCCCATTGCCAAACAACGACACTGCATGAGCCACAGGGTGCCATTGATAGGGTTGTGGCATCCTGGGACATTCTGTGACACCCCAAGAGCACTCCCTCTCACCATCTCTCACTGATCCCGTGCCTACTGCACACTCCCAGGGATGCTCGGGGTGGCAGGATGCTGTGGGGATGCTGTGAGGTGCCTGCCCCAGCTTCACCATCTTCCCACCATATCCCAATGAAACTTTGGATTTCTGTGAGGAGCAGCAGTCAGAATGACCATGGTGGTTCCCACAGCAGCCTTGGAAGCTGCTGCTGATATGGAATCTGAGCACAGAGGGCTTCCCACAAAGGCCTCCCGTATCTACAGAGATGGAGCAGGAGTTAGTTGATGGATATGCTAATCTCATTATTCATGTACATAATTACAGTCTCGGGGTTGCAAAGCTTTTCAGGTAATGAAGGTTGAGAGAAAGAATTTACCCAACTTTTGGAATACACATGAAATATTATTTGACTCTTGAATACAAATGCTCTGCCCAGGCTCCTTGGAGGGAGGCTGTGCTGCTCAGAAGCTGCTCAGGGGCAGGACACAGGCAGCAGGAAACAAGAGGGGGCATCTTTTTGGGGTGGGCAGTGGGAGGAAAAGTCATCCCATTGCACACATTAGGGGTGGTATCAGCCATTGGCTGACATAGGTTGAAAGACCCTCAGGAGGTGGATGGGAGTGGAGGGTGCTGCTCTGCACCTCTGAACTCTGGCAGTGGAAAACTTCTTGCCGTTTTCAGTTCAAATCAGTTAACAGGCCGCTCATACCTGCCTGTTCCCACGCCATGCTGGCCTTTGATCTGGTAAAAGAAACTCAAAAAGGCCAGAGGCGTATGCGTGACTCAGCTCTGGTGACCTCCAGCTCCCTCCTCCTCTCTCCGACCAGTGGCTCATGGGCTCACTCTGGCCAACAGTCTGTAGAGTTCCCTTTAATTTTGTGTGTCTCTGTGCTTAAGGTCAGTGAAAGCAGGATCTGCTCAATGCCTTTGAAAATCAGACTGATAGTACTTCAGAGGTCAGACAGTGTAAAATGTAAGTGCCCAGAACTAAAAGCCATTTTTGGTTATCTGGCCCATAACCTCTCCATGGTTTTGTGTCCTTCTCTGAAGACTGGAGTGAATAACATTAACCTCCCTTGCTGGAGGGCAGAGCAGCTTACAGACTGCTTACAGACTGCTCCAACATGAACCAATGGTGCTGAGAATTCTTTTTATTATAAGGACACAAGCTCAACTGACACCTGCAGCTCCTGTCTCTGTGAGCTCTGCTCCCCTCTCCCTGCACGGGGCACTCAAGGAGCACCAGCAGTGCCCCAGCCATGCCTGGGCAAGGTTTCCCAGCCAGACTTTATTCTCACCAACATTTTCTTGTGCATCCATCACCCCAGCCTTGTCCAGGCCTGTTCTGTGCTCAGTCTTCTGTGTCCTCTCAGTTGTTGCTTCCCTGGAGAGGTCCCTCAGCAGATGTCCTGCAGGTACCTCACCTGCCATGTTTCCTGAGGGATGACTGAACACCTGATCCTGCACAGTGCTCTGTGCAGCACAGGGTGCAGGTAAAACTTGCTGCCTGGTAGATAATGTGCCCAGAAATGAGAGGTCCCCTTGGTGTGCCCTGAGTAATCACCAAAGATAAATGTGGGTGCAGTGTCATTAGAAATGCCTCCTGCTAATGCAGCTTAAGTGCTAATTCTTGTAGCTCTTCCATTGTAACAGCAAGAGGTTGATCTTTAATTGGGTTTCATGCTCTAAATGCTTCGATGACAAAGGTTTGAACAGGTGAGGAATGACTTACAGGAGCTGGATGAATATCTGTGAGCATTGGGAGTCACTATCCACTGTCCCTTCCAGATGTGATGAGCGTGGATGGAACTGCAGGTGCAGCTTGGGCTGGGGCTGCTGGTTTGCAAAAGGTGACAGAAAATTATGAATATGGTTGGATTTTGCCTTTCACCCACAGCAACATCAGGTGGTTCTTGGGTTGATTAGGAGGGTTTAGAAAAACCTTAAGCTTTGCTGGAGGAAGGGTTGTGACCTGGGTGGTGGCACTGAGCCATCCAGCACAGTTTGCCACCTTCATGTCCCAGGAGTCCCTGTGCTGGCCCCAGCCCTGCTGGCAGTACAGAAATTCTTCTGCACCAGCCAAGCTGCTTGGACCTTTCTGAATCACCCAAAGTGTCAGTAATGTATTTGCCCTTATTGCTAACACACACTTAAAATGCTAATAGTGAGTAAATGGCTTTTCTTTTCATACTTCTTAAAATCAGATTTCTTGTTGCAAGATGGTGGCTCTGGCTGCTGCTACTGTGCCTTTATTACTGTCTCTATAAGATGGACTGTGGAGATCTCATACAGATTTTATGGGAACTATTTTATTTATAAGAATTTTCCTAGTATCAGATGGATCTGACATTTCTGGAGTCCCCTTTGCCATTCCCATGCAGGAAGACAGCCGGAATGTTAAGACCCTGGGTCCCACCCCCGACACGGCCCTGGGGCTTTTGTGTCCTCCCAGTCAGACTCAGGGCTGAGCTTCTCTGGGGCTGAGCATCTCTTGGGGCGGGGAGGAGGAGCTCAAAGTCACATTAACCAGGGAATGCTCAAACATCTTGTGTGACCCAACCCACCCTGGGAAACACGAGGCGATGCCACCGCTGAGCTGCCAGGTCCGCGGGAGCTGCTGAGGAGCTGTCCCTTGTCTGGCAGTGGTAATTAAAAGGCTCCCTGGGCTGTCTCTGAGGCAGTGCTCTGGGTCTGGGCAGGGTGAATTTACAGCAGGAAGAGCTCTCTGCATTCCCTGTTGCTGGGATTTGCATATCACACTGAGGGAAACAAGACAAGCAAAGCACAGCTATAAATCACCAGGCCAGAAGGTGCATTTTGTTCCTATTCCAGGTAGGAGGATTTTTTAAGCAAATACAGAGGAAAAGCCCAGAGCCCCCAAAGCCCTGTGTGTGCTTGCTTGTGTCACCCTGCTGTGGTGTTATGGTGATGGGGAGCAGCTCAGCCCTCTTCTTGGGTCTGGCTCTTGGCTCCTTCTTCCCTCTGTGATGTGGAGGAGGTGGTGGCTCAGGAGGCAGCTGGGAGCCAGGGCAAGGGGCTGGCACACACTCGGCAGGTACCTCACACCTGGGCAGGTGTCAGAGCTGGGTGCAGGAGGTGCTGCTGCCTCAGGGAGAAGCAGCAGCCCAGACAGTGCTGCTGAACCATCAGCTCCCATCACTGCTGGATCTCTGCTTGCTCTTCTCTGTTGGCACCTCTTCCCCCAAACATGAGCTGGTTTCTGCCTACAGCACTTCAGAGCAAGTGAGGACACCAGCTCAGGCGATGGCACAGCAATAGCAGATGAGCCTGAAACTGGAGGGTTTGCAACTGGTGCTGAATGTTTAGGAGAATCCAGCCCACTAGAGCCTTTAATTCAGGCTGAGATTTGCTTTGCTTGAGGTTATTGGATATGCCTGAGTTCTGAGCAGGAAACAGATCATTCATCCTTTAAAATCCTTCCCCCTCCTTTCTCCTCTCCTCCCTCTCCTGCCCAGGTGGGAAGCTCAGATGTGTGTGTGTGTTGTACCTGTGCCACTAATGACATCCTGTGCTGCTCATCCCAGGTGATGGTTTGTGCAGAGACAGAGCGCTGCATCCCACAATGGCAGCTCTCCCCTGGGATCGGCAGGTGGATGTGCTCAGATCCATCAGGGCCAGGAAAGTGCCCTTGCTCAGTAACTGAGGCAAATATGTGTGAAATAGGATCGCTGCTATAAATAGCAGCAGGCTCATGAGAACATTGTTTATCGCTGCGGTGGGTGGTGTGAAGGCTGCCCTGCGCTTTCCAGCAAGGCAGGAATGATGCTATCCCACTCCCGGCCCATTTATAGCCAACGGAAAAGATAAATGCGTTGGGTGGGAATTTTGAATTCCATAAAGACTTATTCATTGTTTTTAGCCCTCTCTTGCTTTCTCAGTGAAGACTGCAAACCCATCAATCACACCCCATAAGCTTCTTCATGAATTGCATCCAAATGCTTGCAGAAATGCCCACCACCCCAAAGCCTATCAAAGTCAGCTCCTGCCAAGTGAGAGCATGGATCCCTGCTCCCAGGCTCCTCTTCCTGGGAAAAAATAACTGTTCCTTGTGCTATTTCTGGGTGACTCTGCAGGCACCTCCCATGGATGCACTGTTATGTTTTCTGCTAAGGCATATTAACATCTCCAGAGGACTCTGGCTGTCAGCTCCAGCCCCAAACAGTTCTATGATGCTGAATTTTAAGCACCAGAGTCAACAGCATTAATCACGCGCTTAAAATGAAGCACTTTGGTAAGTCTGCAAGATCAAGGTCTTAAACTGCAAGATCCTTGGAGCAGAGTCTTCCTTTGTGTGTGGACAGATTAGCACTCAAATAAAAAACATTGCTAAGAACTGCCCAAGCTGCCATGGTCTATGAGGGAGTGCAGTCATGGGAGCAAAGGCAGCAGGGGCAGGAGGATCCACCTCTGCCAAGGCTCCTCTGTGCTCCTGTCCCTGTTATCCCTGTCCCTGGGGCTCTCCAGGCCCCTCTCCGCTTCTGGATGCTTGCTGCCTGGTGGATGAATTAAGTTATCCTTTCCAGTAAGTGCATTTCTCAGTCACATTGTTCACCAGAGGAGATGTGAAATCCTCGCAGCGTTCCCTCTTGTGCATAATGTCACATTCCCAGCTCCTCTCCCTCCTGCCTCCCGCCATCAGCTGCGCCGAGCTGAGAATGCCCACGAGCGAAGGCACGGAATATGCATGATACGCTCCATCATGTAGGACCAAATCATTTGCTCCCTCTATAAATCTATAGCCAAATCACTTTGTTTCCACATAAGAATCTCACGCTGTGTAAAACTAAAGGAGGAAATAATCGTGTGTCTGTCGAGATGTTTATCTCAGTCCTTCGCAGCCTCACCAGCTCCTCATCTTTTAATGAGGGAAGGAAAATCAGTCCTCTCCTCCTGCAGCAAGGGGTTTGGGGAGGAGATGCAAATGCGTTCCCCTCCCTGAGTTTGCCGTGTTGCTGTAAAACAGCAAACTTAATAAATCTCGCACAATTGGGCACAAGTCTTGTTTCCTTAAAAGCGATGTTCTCTATAATTGTCTATGACACAACATGCTACATATTAGTTATTTTTCCCTTAGTAGATCATCAGAGCACAGTGAAGCATTGCAACCGAGGTAATTGAATGTCTTCTTTAAAACAATACACTGCAAAAAGTCTCCTGACAAGTGCCAGTGTCTTATTTTAAACAAATAACACCACGGATTTGGGGGAGAGGGAAGATTTCTGGAGGAGAGGGTGGTTTTGGACCATGGACAAATGAGGACTTGGCATCTGCTGCAGGAGAGCAGGTGAGCAGGCGCAGGTTGGCGTGATCCATGGGCTGGTGGGGATGAGAGATGCCTGAATTCTCGGCAAAGCCACGGAGGGGACCTCGCGTTTAACTTTGCTGCTTTAATGCACATTCATTTAATGCACCTGCCTGCTCCATGCTGATCCTTCAAGCTGAAGCAGTGCTGCAGATGGACAGATCCTTTCTGCTGCCATGTTCCCAGGGTGCCAGGCTGACTGAGCTCCCACCATCCTGGGATTCTGGGGTCAAGGGATCCTCAGCTGGTCCAACACCACCTGCACCTCCTGGCCTGTCATTTTAATTCCTGACCTGGTCTGGCACAACCTGCACCCCCTGTCCTGGCTCTTGGAACCAGAGCACACACAGGCAGCATATTTGGGCAATTTGGGGGAGCAGTGAGCAGCCCCCTGCCTGTACCTGAGCACTGAGAGACATGAGGACCCCCAGCCCCCCCAGCCCCTTCCTTGTGCATTGATGCACTTGCCTGTAAATACGAATGTGGGTCTATGTTCTCGGAGGGCTGCATTCCCTCTGCAAGGTGTGACATTTCCTGGAAGGAATTTCAAAGGGCTTTGTGCAAGGTGTTAAATAAGCTCTTAAATAAAACTGAACCAGTGAGTGCTGAAGCAAAGTGAACATTTAAAAATGTATGTGTACATTTAATTAGTCCAGGAACAGCGATAAAAGGAACCGCTAAGACACGTTTATTAAAACTAATGCAAGACAAAAATATATCTTAAAATTTTGATGTGATAAAAAGACTGTTAAAACATTAAAAAGTTTCCCTGTAGGTTTTTTTCTAAATTTATTTTGAGCATGTCACAAATTCTGCGAAAGAATAATTCTTCTTTTATCCTCTTTTTCTTTTCCTCTTGGCTTCAGTTCCTTGCCCTCCTATTTTGCTACTGAGCAGGAAGGAAGAGGTAAAATCTTTGGCAGTTTTGAACAGTTTCAAAATTTTGGTCCAAGTTGGATATGAAAAATTAAAAATGTCATGAAAAAATGTAAATATGGTAAATGATTTTCCACCCACCATAAAAGTGAATTCGAGCACAAAGATTCAAACCCTGTGCTGGCTGTTGGAGCCAACTTAGCTCCCTCCCAGGGCTGGATCTTCCAATTCCTCCTGCTCACCAGGAATGGATTCTGCCAAGCACTGTCAGACCCTTCCATCCTGAAAGTCCCGGTGTAATGCCAGTGCTGCTGCAGCAGTGGGGCACAGGAAAGAAAAAGCATATTCTTGTTTCACTCAATGTGTTACCAGTCCCTTGCACAGTAGGTGTAATCAGTCTCTCACTCTTCTTGTCATTTTAATTCCTGTTTGCTGTTGCAGCTAGGTCCGAGCCCAAAAACTGAGGATGAATCCTGTCTCCCATAGGAATGGGTGCAGTTATCCACCACCCCAGTCCTGGCCCAGCCTTCTCAGGGTGATGCTCACCACAGCTGCTGGGAAAGCAAGGTGAGAGGGGAGGGTCCCTGGGTGTTGGGGGTGGCTCTGGACTCCAGGGCTGGCCAGGGCTCGGCAGGATGCCCAGTCCTGCCACGGGTATCCCTTCCTGGCTTGAGGCCATCCTGGCTGAAGTATTCCACAAGAATTCCCAGCTGGTGACCAGCCTGGCCCTATGATCTTGCTGAGGTGTGAGCAGGCAAGGAGAGGCTTGGGAGCCCCATCAGAGCCAGTCTGGGCAGACACAGCACTGGGGTCCTATGGGGGTGAGCACGGGGTTGTTGCCTTGCACTTTGAGCTACATGAGTGCCTTTGAGCCCCTGCTTTGCTCACCTCCACTGCTATTTTTATTTACTCTTTACTAATCCTGTTAACAGGATGGGAAGAGAAAAGACTAATTCACTTTAACTCCAATGACTTGTTAATAATTGATGTATTGACACGAGCAGGCTGCCTGGTGACCTTAAACAACCACCCAAATCCTGTGCCGAACTGTTTGACCTTTTAAGCCAGTTCAGATTCTTCCCACAGAAGAAACTGGTGTCCGCTTTGATTTAGTGCAGGAAAATCCCCCTTAACCTTCAGGTGTCGGTGAGGATGTGTTTAATTTACAGTAAAGCCAAGTCATGATCAGCAGGAGAATGAAAAAGTCCTTCTGTGGTGAGAAGTTATTACCAGTCCCTCCACAGCAATGATCTCTCCAGCTCAAGAAGCCAATACCTCTTTAATTATTGAAGAGATGCCTCCAACAAGATGTGGAGCCACCAGCTCTGGGAACAGGCACCACAGAACTTCTGTGACACCCTGGTGTGGTGGGGTGGTCATAGCTGTGCTCAGGTTCTGGAGGAGCCTCTCATTGATGGAGGAGCCATTCCAGCTCCCCTGCACATCCTGGTCAGCAGCTGCTGCTCTGGATTTGGCCCCTCTGAGAGATGAAAGGATGATACATGGTGCATCATACAAGGCATCCCACCACTGCTCACCTGTGTGCGTGTGCAGGAACAGATCAGGACCCATCTGTGTGTGTCCAGTCCTGCACACATCCATAGGTGTGGACCCAGGTGCTTGTGCACACCCCTCCTTTTCCAAAATGTACCTCGTCCCCAGGGTGCTCCCAGGCAGCACTGGGAATCCTGTGAATCTGCCCCATGTCACTGCCTGCCCTTTCCATGGCTCCATTGGGAGTGTGCAGCAGCCCTGGGCAGTGCCTGGCTGCTCCCTGGGGTGCTGAGGCCCTTCTTTGTGCAGGGATCAGCACCTCAGCATTTTAGGTACTGGTGAATCTGTGGGTGCTTTTGGGGGTGTGCCCAGCCAGCTGCACCGGGCACAGCACTCTGTGATGGCAGCCAACTGCTGCAAATAACTGAATATCCTTTAGATTACCACTGGGGTCAGATGCTTTAATCCTTCAGGAGGGATCCCAGAGTGCCCAGGCGACAGAGGCTGAGCGGGGGTGCACAGAGCTGCCCTCCCAGGTGCATCAGAGTGAGGAGGGAGGTGACTTTCTCCATGCAGGGCTGTCACCAGGGCATGGCCGTCCTTTCCTCACACCATGGTGCTCTCCAAGTGCCCCCGGAGGAGCCTGGCATCCAACTGCTCAGCGGTCCTGCTGTGGCCGAGCCTGGCTCTGTGCTCCCAGGCGTGCCGGTGGGGAGAGGCAGGCGGTGCAAAGGCTGCTCAGCAATTATCAGCAGGAAAATCTGAGACTTCACCAGGCTGCTTAATTAAGCCCCCATGTGGCCTCTTGGAGATTCATCACACGGCACTGGAAATTGTTCCCACCATCCTCAGTCCCCTTGGAAGGGCAGGGAGCACTGGGAGAGCCTTTGTTTGGGGTTTTTGGAGCTTGCTGCTCCCCTGCAGGGATGTCCCTCGGTTTGTACCACTGTGCTGTGCGGCAGCGTGGTAAGGTGGGGAAAAGCCCAGCCCAGGAGAAGGGATGAGCATTTATCCTGATGGGAACAGTTCGCTCAGCCCCTGCACAAACCCATCACTGCTCCTTTGCCTGCTCCCACCGGGATAACGCCAAGGATGCTCTCCAGCTGTGCCTGCCCGTTTGTCCAAAGCTCTCCTGGAAAGGGGAGCTGATCCCAGGGGAGAGAGCGAGGTGCCGAGCTGGGGGCTTGTGGGGACACCCGGGAGCATTGTGGGGGCACAAGAGAAGGGAGCAGGAGGAACCTGGGGATGGTCACTGCCCTGTGCCCCCCAGCCAGGCTGGTCGGAACCCCCGGTGCTGCTGGTTCGGTGCCAGTCCCGGCCCCACCACAGCGGCAGGGGAGGCTGGGGGAGCTGCTTTGTAGAACTGAAGAAACTCCTCCACCACAGAGCCTGCATGCTCATTTACATACTCCTAGTTTAATTCTCCTAGGGTATGCAAATATATGCAAACAGCAATCCAGAGAGAGTCAGAAATAGCACAGAACATTAAAATCACCCTACTTGAATATTGTTTTATGCAAACGATGTACGCACGCAGTGTGTAGCTGATTTAAATAGAAGCAATGTCAGCATGGCAGTTATTTACCCTTCCAATGATCTTAGCAATTTTTTTTATTAAACTTATATAAAATATATTGAACAGGCACCAAGAATGTAGAGAGTATTTTAATGTTAGCCTTAACTAACACTAAGGAAAGGGCAAGCTTCTCCAGCTGCCTGCATGGAGGGCAGGGAAGGGTTATTTTTCATCATTTCCCATTTGCATGAATGATACAAGGTTTGTAAACCCTGACGCTGCTGGTATCGATTATCCGAGCACCATTCCCGCACCTCGGAGGAAGCCGGCCCCAGTGCTGCGCAGAGCCGTGCGGATCCAATGCCTTTGTGGTGTGAGCACACGGTGTCCGGGTGTGGGGATGTGGCCAGGGGACGCCTGGCTGAGTGGGAACAGTTGTGGATGTGCGGCTTTTCTATCCCCGACCCACACTCGTGGTGAGGCCGGCAGCGCTGGCATCCTGCAGCACATCCCGCATTCCCTATATGCTCACATCCGAGGAGAGGGGAGGGTGGGGAGGACGGCTACAGACCGGCTGTGAAAGGACCAAAGCAAAGCCCCCTGGGCAGCAGGGAGGGCTCCTGCTCCATTCCAACATCCCCCGCAAATGCCCTTGTTCCAGGGGGTTCCCTCACCCGGGGCAGGGCTGGACCCTGCAGTGCCATTCCCGGAGGCTGGACTTGCACCTGGACAAGCTCAGACCGTCACACAGGGAGATGGGCTCCTTGGATTTGTGTCACTCATTCACAGCCATGGCCTGGTTGTGCAGGTTGCCCGGGGCCGCTAGGACAGGCTCTCATCACTGGGAGATGATCCCTAAAAGGCCCTGGCATCACTGGGAGCACTACCAAGGACCTTGGCACACCTGATGCCCCTTGTCAGGGCACCTGTGGGCAGGGGACAGTCCCTGGGCAAACCCCAGAGGTGTGATAAAAGGGTCACCCTCACCTCTCATGGGAAACAGCTCCTGTGCTGGGGCTTGCCTTGCTCAGGTGCTCTCATTGGACATCAATCCCTGGAGCTGGGCCCCACAGCCCCTGCCCCGTGGAGTAAATGAGTGTCAAAGAGAGAGAGGAAGGGCAGCACTGGGCAGATGGCTCCGTGTGTCACGCAACAGGCTGTGCTCCATCATGGATATGTCATGGGCTCTGCTCCACCATGGGCATGGCATGAGCTCTGCTCTCCTGGCCCCACTGAGGGGTGCACCAAGCATGGAGTCGATGTTCCTCCTAATTAAACACCAAGGGCATTATGGATGTGCCCCACGTGGAGCGTTGGTTGGGCACAGGGGAGGTACCCAAGGACAGGCCCCAGGTCTGACCCAGCCTCATGCAAGGCTGGGACAGCCAGAGTCTCTTCCCATGCTGAAAAGTCACCAAGGGCCAATAAGTCAAATTCTAGGACTTTTGCTTGATGTTTTGCGGTACAATAAATGGTCCTGAAGTCCTTTTCTGCAGTAAGTTTTCTGCCAGGTTCCTCCACACTTGAGCTGCACATCTGAAGGTAGGAGCAGGCATAAAATGCATTTTGTTTACTTCAATTTGTTTTAAATATTGTCAGGCCAGTGCCTGGCTGTTTGAATGATCACGGTTGCAGAGGAAACGATTGTGCAGAATATTTTTTCAGTCAAGCTCACAGTTGCATTTTATCACCAGTTCTGTTAAAGACATATTAATGGTTTCATTTTTGCCTCAAAAGCCCCATCTCCATGGAGGCAGTTAAACATCTAATTTTTTTAAATACATGTACAACAAAAAGGCTCAGAAGACATTGAGTGAAATATCGTGTGTCTGTGCAGGTCTGAAGGGGAGCATGTTGCAGCAGGCAGCACAGGGCTGGGAGTCACATCGCATTAGCACCACATGCCAAGAGCTTCCAGCAGCCCCAGGAACACCCAGGGATGCTGTGCACACCCCAGCGCCTGTGCCTGGAGCACTGGAGACAGAGCTCCTCAGCCCCTGCTCGCTGCAGCCACCTCAGCGCACGGCAGAACTCATGTCCACTGCCAAATTTCACCTCAGGGGATGTGGAGGCTGGAAGAGCCCATGGGAGAGGCACAGAGCAGAGCTCTCCTCTCCACTGGGAATGTCACTCCCTATATAGGAGCTGCCTGTCCGCTGTGTCTGCAGGCACTGGGAATCACTGTCAGCACTGTCAGACAAGGGTTGGTGTGGCTGCACAGCTCCCAGCTCGCAGAGTGCTTCCATCCTGCTTCCATCCTGCCTCCATCCTGCCTCCATCCTGCTTCCATCCTGCTTCCATCCTGCCTCCATCCTGCCTCCATCCTGCCTTCATCTTCCTTCCATCCTGCTTCCATCCTGCCTCCATCCTGCTTCCATCCTGCTTCCATCCTGCCTCCATCCTGCCTCCATCCTGCCTCCATCCTGCTTCCATCCTCCTTCCATCCTGCTTCCATCCTGCTTCCGTCCTCCTTCCATCCTGCCTCCATCCTGCCTCCATTCTGCCTTCATCTTCCTTCCATCCTGCCTCCATCCTGCCTCCATTCTGCCTTCATCTTCCTTCCATCCTGCCTCCATCCTGCCTCCATTCTGCCTTCATCTTCCTTCCATCCTGCTTCCATCCTGCCTCCATCCTGCCTCCATCCTGCTTCCATCCTCCTTCCATCCTCCTTCCATCCTGCTTCCATCCTGCCTTCATCTTCCTTCCATCCTGCCTCCATCCTGCTTCCATCCTCCTTCCATCTTCCTTCCATCCTGCCTCCATCCTGCCTCCATCCTCCTTCCATCCTGCTTCCATCCTGCCTTCCATCCTGCCTCCATCCTGCTTCCATCCTGCCTTCTCGTCCAGCCCAGTGGGATCTGGGGCCGTTCAGCTGTGCTCACACTGGTGGGTGGCTGCCTGCCTGTGCTTTGGAATGATATTTAAACATCAGCAGCTCCCAGTGCGTGGCATTACTGCAGAGGGAGTTATAGTGGGGAATCGTGGAAGCACAGCCTGGTTTGGGATAAAAAGGACCTTAAAGGCCATCCAGTTCCAGCCCCCTGCCATAGGCAGGACACCTTCCACTATCCAAGGAGAACAGAACAGCTTGGTTGGATGCAGGAGAGATTTCCTGTGCTGTCCCTGGGTGCTGAGCAGCATCCTAAGGGCAAAACCTGTGTGGCTGTTACTGAAAACAGCCTGAATGTGTTACAGAATTTGTCTGGTGAGGCTGGAATTCCTCCTGGCAGGGGGGTCCTGGCTGTGCCTCGCTCACAGCCCACTCCAGCCCCGAGGGCCCGTTGCTGGTTCCCTGCCCAGAAACAATTTTCTCCGGAGCAGGCTGTGGTTGGGAGGGAGCAGCTCGGGGGCTCTGCTGTGCCGTGTGCCAGGGCCTGGCTGCCCTCTCGGGGCGGCTGTCCTGGGTGAGGAGCTGCAGCGCTGGCACTGCCACACTCCTGGGGGCTGGTCTGAAACCCTTTGGGGGTGGGAACTTTGCTGCTTAGTTCTGGTGCTTCTCCCATCACATTATGGATTACTGGCAAGCTGGGAGACGTCTCCTTTCTGAGAAGCTGCTGCCAGGGCACTGCCATCCATTTCCACCAGCAGAGCTGCTGTACAGGTGGCTCCTTTCCCTCAGGATTGCAGGATGCCAGAGGAGGCAGGCTGGCAACCTTCCTGTCCCTCCAGGGCTCATCCTTAGGAACTGCATCATGCCAGGGGGATGAATCCATGCCCCATCCAGCCCTGCCTTGCCCAGCTCCCACCCCACAATGGTCTTGGACCCTCTGGAGAGCTGGTTCTCAGAGCAGTGTTAGCCTTGCCTTTCCCAGGATGCTGGGCTCCCTTTATTCCTGTTTCTGTGCTGTCAGCTAGAAAAGTCATGGTATCAAGCATAGCTCAAATAGCCTGGATCCCAAAATCATCCTGGGAGGAGCTGTCCCTGGGGAAGGGGAGGCAGAGCCAGGGAGTGATGCCCCAGCCCCATCCCAGGGGGAATGTCGGTGCCTTGCACAGCCCCCCACAGCAGGGCAGCCTGGGGAGCCCACCCACACCACAGCTCTGTGCCCCTGCAAGTCTCAGGAACCTGCTCAGGTCCAGGGATGATCCCTGGCACCAGAGAAAAATTGTAGTGTCTCTGAGAGAGGAGCAACAAGAGCCGCCGATGTAGCTGTTGGTGTTTTTATCACTGGAGCCTTTGGAGGGTGTTCAGTGGGGACCTGGTGTTTATTCAGGGAGATCCTTGCTGCTGCGACCTTCCTGAACTGCCACATTCCTTCTAATTATGATTGGCAGCTCATGGAAATTTGGGCCCTTGATTGGCAGCTGAAGTAACTTTCTTCCTTCCCACAATTCTTCAGGTTCCTTCCCATCAATAGACATAATGTTGGCCACTTTTCTGGGATAAATAGCAACCTTTGCCCCCCTCCTTTATTTGGCAAACGCTCAACACTTCATTCTTTTCAGAAAGCCCCTTGGAATGCAGCTGAGAAGGGCCTCAGCAGTGCTGCACTCCTCCTCCTCCTTCTCCTCCTCCTTCTCCTCTTTCTCCTCCTCCTCCTCCTCTTCCTCCTCCTCCTCCTCCTCCTCCTCCTCCTCCTCCTCCTCCTCCTTCTCAGAACCCGTCTGGGGGGACTTTTGTACCGGAGCAAACAAAGGCTCATTGGCAACACTTCTGGATTTGATTTCAAAATAGATTTGTCACTCTGGAATAAAATAAACTTATTTTTATGCTGTTTTTTTTTTCTTAATTTCTTCCTCCCAGGTTTGCCCAGCAGCTCTGATTCTGGAATTGCTGGACAAAGATTTGCCTGGGGTAAAGGGAAGGTTGCTTCACTTCGTCTTGCTCTGTTGAGCTCCAGAGCAACATCCCTGCTCTGCAGCAGCACAGTGAGCAAAGGCTCTGGTTTGTCTCAGAGCCCAAAACACTCACCCCTCCCCATCCAATGGGGTGTGCTTTGGCCTTCCCCCTGAGCTCAGTCAGCACCCAGGAACCCATAATTTGATTCCACTTTTATCTCTTATGATCCTTTTTGAAAACCACCCAAGTGATGCAAAAGCTCAAACCGCAGTGAAAGCACAACGTGGCTCATGGGAGTTGCTCTCTCCAAGGAAAGCAAGGACATTTTGAAGAGGGGGCTGGATCCCAGAGGTCCTGGAGAAAGGGCTGTCCTCTCCCAGCTGAGGGGTCTGGAAGTGCCAGGGGGGCAGGACCCAACATGAGTAGCGCTTGCCACAGCTCACTCTGAGTTTCAGTAATTAAATAAAACTCAGTCTC
Organism: Camarhynchus parvulus; assembly: GCF_901933205.1. Lineage (NCBI taxonomy): Eukaryota > Metazoa > Chordata > Aves > Passeriformes > Thraupidae > Camarhynchus > Camarhynchus parvulus. The sequence goes on from NC_044585.1 coordinate 9,137,625, forward strand.
AGCTCCTAAGAGCTTCTTGTGCTGAACAATAGCCAGTTACAAAAGGATTTGAAAAATGATGAAGGGAATACTCAAGGGTTGTGTTCGAAAAGAAACGAGGAGGCTCCCGAGCTGCAGAGATTGCCTGTGTGCACAATACAGACACTCACCCTCCACCAGCCCCAGACTGAAGTGTTTCAGAGAGGGATGACAGACCTTGGCACTCGGTGCTTCTCAAGAGCAGGGTAGATGAGGAGACAATTAGCAAAATACAGGATCATTTGCATTTTCAGGAATACTTGAAGGATTCTCACTCTCTGCCAAATTAAAAGGGGAAGTGGGATGAAACACATCTGGGATGGCTGGATGAGCCCTGAAAGCACAAGAGCTGGAGCAGGGAAGCCCCAGGGACTGAGAACCCATGGGTTCGTACCCTCACTGCTCCCTCACGGTGGCCACCCTGGATCCATAAATGCTGACACCTCCTGCAACCCAATGGCTTCAGGAACCAGACCCAGTTTTTTGAGTTTGTCTCTCACTGACTTTTGCGAGATCTGCCAAAGGTTTCCCACAGTCAGGGTGGTTTGGAAGAGCCTTTGCTGTCCTCCTTGGCACAGTGACAGTGAGCTGAGCTGGCCCCAGCCCTGGACAGGGACAGGGGCAGGGACAGGGCATCCTTCCCCATGCAGGAGCCCTTTGTCATGAAACATGGAGGAATGTCATTGTCCCCACACTTCTGTCAGATTTGGTTGAAATCTGCTGGGAGATTACAAAGTTATTGCAGCAGACATGCAGCCAGACCCAGCCAGGCATGGACAGCCCCATCACAAAACCTGCATTTCATTAGAGAACTGAGCTGAAGCCATGCTGGACTTCCCTTCCTCTCCCCACAGCCCCAGTGTCACTCCCCCTTTCCATGTCCCTGCTCACTGGACAGACTGGTTCCAAAATACTCCAATTGCTTCCAACTCTTCTCTAGAACAGAATGGGCAAAGGAGGAGGAATGTGAAACCCTTGTTTAGATCCTTAGGTATGAGACCAAGAAGGTGAAAGCCCTCACTGTGAGAGGCAGTGAGGGGTTACCGCAGGCTTTGGGGGGCTCTGCTGGGGACCCCAGAGAGGCTGTGAGCCTGTCACTGCTTGGGGCCATGGTGTGTGATGGATGATGTGGAAAAGGTTGAGCAGATGATGATTTTTGGGGTCACTTTGCACAAACTACAACCTTCCCTCCTTTGCACCCAGGCGATTTCTCTGCTCTTGTGCTAATTCAGCCGCTCTCTGCCTTTCCTGCCCAGCTGCACAGCCGGGCTCCTTCCTGCCTGTGGGGATGCTGCTCTCAGGATGTGGTTTCTCCGGAAGCGCCGGAGCGTGGTGGGTGCAGGAGCATCCCAACGGCCAGAGGGGCTCTGCCACCAGCTGTGTGCCCACAGAGCCACCCCCGGTGTGTCACAGCACAGAGGACACAGGGACATCCTCCCAGCACTGTCCTTCCCCTGCTCCTTGCCACCGGCCCCGCATCTCACGGCGCTGGCACTGAGCTCGTTGGTTCTCTGCCTGAAATGAATCGGGTCAGCTCCGACCTGCATGTGTCCCTGGGCTGGTTTTCTGCCACATTAACCCAGTCTCCCCTGGAGAAGCCCAGGCAGCTCCAGAGATGATGCCAGCATAGGCAGCAGCCCTGGGAGCAGGCAAAATCCTGTCACCAGCACCAGGGACTCACGGGCTTGGCTCAGCCACCTCTGCCTGCATCGTGGATAGGTGGGGATGAGCAATTGGGCTGCAGGGATGGCTGAGAGCAAGGAGAGGAGGGAGAGGACACAGAAGGAGGGAAAGGGGAGTGAGCAGCCCTACACAGCAAACCCTGGAAACACTGCCCAGTGCTGCAATGCTACCAGTGGGATGCTCCTTACACTGGGTATTTATCAGGAAGGGAGTGGTGGGAATGCTGTGGCAAGGCCAGGACGTGGCTGGGTTTGTGCTGGGGATTAGAGCATGCACATCTCAGCAGAATAAACACAGATAGAAGGGCAGAAGCATCCACCCTCCAGGACTGCTCTGGAGTGGGTGATTTGACACAGAAAAGGCTGATCCTGCACAGGAGCAGTGCAAAGGGCTGGTGCCCTTGAGGAGAATGGCGATGTGGATGTTTGTGTCAAGAGAGCACTGCCTCTCAAAGGGACAGAGGGCAGAGAGAGTGAAGGTGACACTGGCCCTGGTGTCCTTGCAAGGGAGCAGGACACTCCCCAGGCCCCTGAAAGCATCCTTCACTGCAGGCTGCAGGGCTGCAATGGGCACCTTGGGAAGGGCAGGTGAGGAAGAAGAGGGTTTGCACTGCTGGTCAGCACTCCCAACTGTGGCTGTGCTCCCTCTGTTTCACATGGAGCTCAAATCACTCCTTATCCCACAAAGCTTGTTAGTAGAGCTGGGTTGCAACAGATGGATACAGACGGGTGGGGAGAAGGGGAAACAACACGGCAATACCAGCAGCACGAAGTGTGCTCACCAAAGCACAGCAGCAGCCGAGCTTTGGAGGCGATGGAGAATTCTGAGGAGCGTTTTAGTTCCTTTGGGATGCTTGCAGGTGGTTTGTCTGAAGCATGACAGCCAGCATGAGACAACACGCTGGTTTGGGAACCCAGCAAGTGGCTGGTGAGAGAAAGAGCACTTGGCTGTTCCTGGTCCTGTGAAAGCAGTGAACCCACTCCAGCAGGAGATGGGAATGAGCAGGCTGTGGCTGAGAGCTGAGAAACCACATCCCATCCCATCCCATCCCATCCCATCCCATCCCATCCCATCCCATCCCATCCCATCCCATCCCATCCCATCCCATCCCAGGTGCTCAGCTGCCTTGCCATCACCCCGAGCTGTTCACATTCCAGGTGAGGTGGGTACCCTGCAGTTCCAGCAGCTCAGGTCTTGGGTCAGACCCCCCAAACCTGGTGGCAATGACCACTGGCAGCAGCATGGCACTGGGTTCCTCTCAGCTGCTGCTGCAGCAGCACTGGGATGTGCTGTATATTAAGTGGAGTGGCAGCTGCGATATTGCCAGCTAAAACTAAGTACAAAATTTACAGCAGTAAATTCTTCTCTCTTCAGGGTGGTTAATTATCTTAATTACTTTTATTATCTTTTATCTTTTAAGATCCCAAATTGCTTATTTCTGCTTGTGTTGCCAAAGGGGGTTGCATATTTTTTACTGGCGCACGCTGTGCAGAGGCTCTGATACGCGTGTCTGTGTGGTACACTTTAAAAGAACTTTGATTTATACAAGACTTCTCCTCGGGATTTTAATTGTACTAAATAGGGAAAACAAAGTTCAGTGAAATATTGACTGACTGAAGAGCTGACAAGTGGCTCTTTCCTTTTGTTTAAGACAGGGATGAGGCCACTCCAGCTGCCCGCTGGGTGAGCAGGAGGGGATTTGGCTTCTCTGGGCCACTGTCTAAGGGCCCTGGGGAGTGTGTGGCCCTGGGAGTGGCACAGGGCCATGGCAGAGGGATCCCAGCGTGGTGGGCAGGCAGTGATGAGCTGGGCAGGCACTGGGCTGGGGGATCCATCGGGCAGCCCGTGGTGCCAGGGGCTGTGCCCATCGCAGGGCCCACACGAGTGCTCAGCCACCGCTTTGGGCACCACCATCCCTCCCCATTCCATTCTCTCTCCCTTCTCCTGTTTCCTGCTGCCCCCAGGAAGTTCCCCCGAAGTGCTGGCCCCAGGGAAGTGCCTGGGATGTGATTTCAGCCCATGATTTCATCCCGGGGGACCACAGCAGGGGCATCGCCTGCAGCTGCCTCTGGGAGCTGCCCCAGCACCAGGGCTCCTCTCAGCGTCCCCTGCGGGCACCTCTCTCCTGCTGCCTCCTCTGCAAATATCCATCCCCGGGGAACTGCTTTCCTCTCCTCTTCCTGCTCCCCTGCCTAACCAGCATTCTTTTTTAACGAGGGGGAAGGTATTTTCGGGAAAGGTGCCTCATCCCCTGGGGATCAGCCTCGGTGGATCTGAGCGGAGAACAGCCCCGCACCAAAGGGGAAGGAGGAGGGAGGAGGAAAGTTTTTTTTTCTATCCCACAGAGGAGCCTCCTAAATGCTCCCAGGTGCTTTTCGAATGGAATGGCGATTTCCTCCGTGTTTATTTTCAATGCTGTCCCGCCTGGGGAGCTGGGGGGGGCTTAGGGGGAGCCAGCCTTGCCCCAGCTCTGCATGCACTGAAGGTCCCTCTCATGGCATTCAGCTGACAGGGAGGGAAAGAGCTTTTCATGTGCAAAACAAAGGGGAGAGGGGGCTTTTCTTTGCTGCCTGCTGAATGCCACACACCCCTGGCCAAGGGGGGCAGCTCGGGGCTCTGAACAATCACGACATGAAAAGCAGAGAGGGAGGGAGAGAAAAAACTCTCCCCTTCTCATGAGAGCACTGTAGCCTCTTGTTGGTGGTTCTGGAGAGCTCCCTGTCACCCCAGGAGAATCGTGGCTGTGATTACTCCAAGCTGTGCATAACCCCACACCTTACAGGTATTTTTTTTTTTCTGTCTTCCTCATCTTTTAATAGCAAACCCAACAGAACTGCTGCAGCCCTGCTTCCTCCCCCATTGCTGTGCTGGCTGCCTGCTGTCAGATGAAATTTATGCTGTGGTTTAGGAGTAATTTTTAGTTTGGAAGATTTGTCCTCCTGCCACCTGCTATAAATAACCCCCATGAGGTGGCAGAGCCCCGTCTGTCTGTCCTGGTGACACCATGGCATGGTTGGTGACAGTGCTGGGCCCATGGCACAGTTTTCTGTCACTTGTGGTGCCTTTGCCTCACCTTGCTTGTGGCTGGCACAGGCTCTCAAGGCCTGGGCACCCCTTATCTCCTGCCCCTCTGTGCCTGGGGAGCATGCAGCTTTTGGCCATCAGCTGCTGTACAGGAGCTGTGGAGATGCTGCTCCCGTGTTTGTGGTGATCTGCAGCACAAGGGGCTGTGCTTGGGCAAGGCCACCTCTCTCTCCTTTTGGAGAGTGTATTTTCTGTTCCTTACAGATGCTGGAGGGGCTCCTGGCACTGTGGTGATGCTCCAATGGTGAGCCCAGCACTGCAGCAGCCTGACCCTCTCTCTGCGTCTGGAGCTTTGTGCTTTGCCACTACAGAGGGGTGGCCAGTGCAGACACATTCTGGATTTTGCTGTCCAAGGAGAGGAAGATTCACTGATGCTCAATATCCAAGCCTGCAGCCTGAATTTTGCAGGGCTTGAGAAGTGGAAGTTTCAGTGTTATCTCTGCATTCCTTGTGTTTGTGAGCCCAGAACATCTGAGGGAGTTTCCTTTTCAAAAACAAACATCCTGAGGGAGAGGCTGCAGCCACTTCAGGGCTCACCCACAGCGCTCCAGTCGCTGCCAGAGCTGGGCACGCAGGGGCCTTGTCCCCTGTCCCTTGGGTGCCCTGTCACCACATGGCAAGGCTGGCAGGGACACATGGCCATCACCAGCCAGACTCAGCTGCTCTGGGCACCCACGAGTCCAGGCAGAGCGAGTGCTCTCTCTCCTCCATCTCATTTCATGCAGGAACCAGCAACATCAGGATTTGCTATTTATTTTAAATTGCAAACTTTTCAACTGGAAAGGAACAATGGGGAAAAACCAACGCGCCTGGGTCGACTTCCATGTATAAAAGTATCCCATGTCTTTAAGGCAGTGAATTTTAAAAAGGCACATAATTAGCAGGCTGCTTCCTCGTCTGTATTCTCCTCATCTGCCTGCCCACATAAACATTCGGCACACAGCACTTCCAGACACTTTTTAATAGAATCGCTTAAAACAATTAATTACCAGAGTTTTCATTCAAGCTGCAGTGGAAAAGATACGCCGGCAATAAAAGGCATTTATTCGTTGGTTTCTGGAGGCCTGTTTGTTATTAACATGTAAATTAAATCATCACAGATGTTCCATTTTTAATCTGGGGATGTGAAGTGCAGGGCTAACCACGGCCCAAACAGCCTGATTTTATTACACACACATTCATTAGGAACCAGCAGTATTATTGGATATCATTTTTCTTTGATGCATTTTTTAAACCAATTATCAGTATAATTTGTTCATTTCCCTCCCTATTTGTTTTTCTCTTGCCATTTGTGTCAGGATTCTCCAATCGAGGGCGATGCCTTTGGCTCCTTGTGGCCTTCTCCTCACTGCTGGCCAGTGCCACCATGCCTGGCTGTGGCCTCATGGCCTTCTTGCTGCAGCTGGGCATGGGCAGTGACCAGTCTGGTGCCAGAAGAAGAGGTGGTTTGAGGTGGAGAAGCTCATTGTAGACATTCAATGCAAGGTGATCCTGGAGAGTCAAGGTCCAGCAAAATCCAGAGGGAGAAGAGAAAGGGCCAAAGACCACAGGACCTGGGTGGGACAGTGATGACAATAATGCTGGACACTTGGGCAGGGGTGTCACTGCTTCTGTGTGTGTGTCTGAAAGAGGAAAGCTTTCTCTTCCTCCTGCAGGCAGAGCCCAGCAGTGCCAGCCTCTGGCTGCCGAGTGCCACCTTGGGGTGCTCCCCGGGCAGGACCATCAGTGGAGGATGGTCACCCATTGCCCCCAGAGGGGAGCAGGGGGGCTCCAGCAGCTCTGTGCCAGCTGCCTGATCTGCCCGCAGGCACTGACTGCCTCCCTGTCCCCAGCTGCAGGAGAGCCTCAGGAGCCCCAGGAGGAATTCTTGATGTGGAATCGATTCTGATTGCATTGCTGCAGTGAGCCCAGGAACAGTTCTGGTCTAAAAGCAGGGTTTAGATTAATGAGGAATAAATAGCTCTGGCTCCTGGGTGGTGGTGAGGGGGAACTAGGTGTGGCTTCCCTGTCCTTGGAAGTGTCCAGATCCAGGCTGGACGGGGCTTGGAGCAACCTGGGATAGTGCAAGGTGTCCCTGCCCATGGCAGGGTGTAGGATTGGATGAGCTTTAAGGCACTTCCAGCCTAATCCAGTCTGGGATTGTGTGGTTCTGTGGTGGGCACTGGGCATGGACCCATCAGGGCAGCACTGCAAAGAGGGTCCTGCTGGGGTAAGGGACATCCTCACCCATCAGACTCTTCAAGCAAAGCTGGCATTGCACATCTCAGTCTATTGATGCTTTGATTTTGGCCACTGGCAAACTAGCCTGTGGTGGTACAGACAGGGAGATAGTGGAAAATCATCTGCATCTGAGAAAAAAGCCAAGATTTTTGGGACTGCAAAACACATAAATGTTTCATTATCACCTGGAATAATTTTCCAAAGTCAAAAGGCAGTTTTTGTGCCCAAAGAAGCATCTCATGCTGGGACACTGCTCCTGTGAACATGCGTGCTTGTCTGAAAAACAGGGAAATTACTGCTGGAATCGACTTCACAAGGATTCTTTAAAAAACCACCAGAAGGCGGGTAAAACCAGACAAGGAAACCAGAGTATCTCCACTAATGAAAATAATAGTTTTCAGCCTGAATCATTTTTTGCAAGTGTCCCATCAGCCTTGTCTTCACTTGCACATACACCTGCCAGGCCTCAGCTCTGCCCTGCCCATCCCATCCCATCCCATCCCATCCCATCCCATCCCATCCCATCCCATCCCATCCCATCCCATCCCAGCACTTCCCCAGGAGCTGTCCCCACAGGAGGACACAGCCTGCCTGGCCTTTCCCCTTGGGAATCATGCTGGTGGCTGAGGCTGCCTCGTTCATCTGCCACCCTGTGTCCTTGCCGTGATAACTGTCAGACAAGGGGGGGTGGGAGGAGTCTTGCAATGACCAAAAACTCTTGGAAATGCTTTCATGCTAAAAATCCCATGTTTGACAGAAGTGTGAGATACCTTGAGGCCTTCTATTGATTACCTGGGAGCAGGAGAGCACCGGCGCTTTGAGCTGTCACAGTTCCAGGCATTTCTGAAAACGATAGAAGACTGGAACAAAAACACCACTAAGGCTCCTGACACAGCGTGTTAAGCAATAAAACATGTTTAATTGTGTTGTCTTAAGGCTATAACCATTTCCTGGCTGAAGGTCACTCACTACCCATACTGCCAGTGGGAGAGAGGAGCTCTGACAGGTAGGAATCCAAATAGGAAGGAGATATCTGGGAGGTTACGGCGTGAGCAGCACTGAAATGCCAATGCCAGAGCGGTTGAAGTGAGCAGCAGAAGCAGCAGGACATCTCCTGGCTGGCAGATCTATACAGGGGATGTTACAAACACAGCTTGGGGCTTCGATCAAGGACCCTCTGGGGCACTTTGTCACCATGTGGCACCATCAGTGTGTGCCTGTCAGCTGCCACAGGACCCACCTTCAGCCACCATTGCCCCCACATCTATGGGGGACCAGGCGAGCTCATGGTGAGAGCTCAACTCCTCCCAAAGACCCTCCTGCCTTGCTCCAAGGCAAAGCATCCAGATGTGCTCTGCTCCCTGCACATCTGCTCTGACATCTGTGGGTCATGTCACACAGGTCTGCCCAGGGAGCCAGTGACTACCTGGGGTCATGTTGGGAAGGATGGAGTGATTTTATTTTCCTCGGTTAGAGGCATCATAATCATAAAATGTGCATTTGGCAAGAAATTCCAGGCATTCCTGACTCCAGATACTGCCAGGCCTCCCTGCTCTTGGACATCCACACACTTTTCTCCTCTTCTTGGTTAGTCTTGGTAACTTCTGTGTGAGAGGGGGCCCTGAGCATGGGAAAGGTTTGAGGTGTGTTGTGTTTAATGAGAAACAAAAAAGATTAGATTGTAGCAAGGTATTTAATTATTAGGATATTGCAGCTCTGGCTGCATCCTTTGCCTCTCCATGGGGGAAGTGCCAAATTGCATGTCACCTCAGAGGGCATATTTTCTGTAGTTTTCAGAGCTCCTACAATGGCAGCTCATGAATATTTACTGAGCTGCTCAGATATGCAGCGGTGGGAACAAATAAAAAAACCCTTGTATTTGCATCTCCCACAGACACTAACAAACCATGTGGCTCTGGTAGGGAGAAGATGGGAGATTGCTGTTGCCTTTCCAGAGGGATAGAGGAAACAGCTTCTTGTATAATGAGATTGACTTTTAAATTGAAAGTGGTGCTGGTTGTGCTGCAGTTCATACTTCCATGCTGTGCGTTTGCTCCCTAGGCTCTAACATTAAGACATCTTATGTACAAGCTGGGAGGATTCAATTAGAGTTTCAGTTATTAATCAATCAATTAAGGCACAATCTTTGGAATATACATTTTCACTCCTAAAGAGGGGTGATGCTGGCAGGGTGAACTTTATGGACCCCACTTCAGGCAGGTGTCTGTGCAGAGCTCCTGGTACCGGGGCTGGTTTGGCACCGTGCTGGGCAGGGAGAGCAGCAGAGCCTGGGCAGGGACAGTGAGACCTGGCACTGGGATTGAGCACCAGGAAATGCCAACTCAGCTGGCATTTGAGAAACATTCAGCTTGCTTTACTGCCAAGCTGGAGCTGCTCTGCCTAGAGCCAGCACACGGATGGAAGGATGGACAGCTCGGCTGTGCACTCGGTCTCTCACTGCTGCTCTGACAGCAGCTTCATGCTCCTGCTGGAGGAGATTCTGAATCCTTCCTTGCCTGGAAAAATCTGTGTATGAATCAAGAGACTCAGAAAAGGACTCCAGATTGACTGTCCCATCAGCTGCTGCCTCCTCTCTGCCCCTCTCCCATCCTCCTGCTCTGTGTCCCCTCTCTGTCCCTGCCCTGCCCTGGGTGAGGAAGAGATGGATGTGACGCTACAAACTCTGCAACTGATCTGCTTCTCCCAGATCTCTGGCATTCTCCTGCTCTGCCCTGGGTGAGGAAGAGATGGATGTGACACTACAAACTCCGAAACTGATGGGGTTCTCCCAAATCTCTGGCATTTTCCTGCTGTAAGAAGGAGCTGAAGGCAACACTTCCAGGTGTTGCACATGGGCAAAGAGAGACGTGGCTTGTCCTTAATTTCTGTAGCATGTTTCAGAGGCTGCAGCCCTGTCAGGGTGAGATTCACACACGTCTCGGGCCAGGGAGAATGTTCCTCATGCCCTGGTATTTCTTCATTAGTGACGCCTGCCCAGTCCTTGCTGGACAGGTCCATATTCATGGGCTGCTCAGTGAAGGGAGGAGAGCAGCATCCAGAGCAGGAATGATTCCCTGTGTCCTAGTGCCTGGGATATTTAATCAGATCTGTAACCAGAAGTCCAGGGGAAGTGTTTGGAGAAAATGAGCTCTGTGGTTTCGAGCTGAAGTTTGAACACTCGAAGAGAAGTAAACGTGCCAGTGCTGTCTATAGGCAGGGAAGAAAAGCCAAGGGAGGATTAAATGGCAATGTTACCTTTACTCTTGTCAAATACCTAAGTAGAAACATTGGTTAATGCCCTTAAAAAAGGCCCATTACCACAGGGCAGGGAGTCAAAGAGCCTGGCTGCCCTAATACTCAGTTATCTCGTTCCCGGATAATGGAATGACCCCTCGCCTGCCCGAGCTGTACTACGATATAATAGCATGAGCCGTGTGAATAAAGAGGTTATTTTTGGAATCCAATTGAAGCAGTGCCAGAGCCGGTGTGACAGGGGAAGGATTGAACAAGATGCAATGTTCTAAGGGAAGGGGAAAAAAATTGAATTTTGGGGAAGGTGGCGCTGGC